>NW_020537758.1:54189927-54250742 GCF_003426905.1 Ctenocephalides felis
GACGTGTTACATGAAAGCATTCAAACCGAAACCGAAACGGTGGAGCTCTTATGTGTCGAGAAATTCGCACTTACTCTTCCACCAGATATGTAATTTGCACACGGAGACAGATATGGGTCACAGATGATTCTATCAGGAATATTTCATCTATGTTACCGATTCCTAATATGTTTACAATTAATATTTGCAGGTTAGGAACAATGGCAATATTATATTCAATTTTATTTGACAAAAGAACAATTTCATTAATACTGATCTATTGCTACTCTACTCATCAATCCAATTCATTTTCAATAGAATTTCCTAATAAATAGTCATTTTTGAAGTAAAACTTCTTAAGGCGTGACTTGGGTGTAAATGCGTACAAATGCAACGGAAGTGCGTTACGGCTGATAAGATAAGTGTCGTATGCCAATTATTCGTCATTCGCTCTCGATGATATCATTTCTATACGGGTCGATTGTGATTAGTTGCCGCGTATGTGAATAGAATTCTGTCGTTATTTGCGTACCGGCGTCAACGTTGTATGCGTACCGATATCAACAAGGAAATCGGCATAGATAAATAAACATTTTAAAGTTACATCGTAGTACAAATCTTGATTTAATAAAAAATGCCTGAATCAGAAGAACATTTTACCCTGTCCCCCGTAATAAATTATGATGAAACTAATAAAACAAATGCAGCATTTGCGCCGTGTATGAAACATAAGTTTATTGAAATAATTTTTATATTATTCGTAGTTTCTATAAATCTTTGAAGTAATTGAAATGGAAAATATTTCTTAGGCAAAGCAGATATTACAGCTGTTCAAAGAATGAGATTATAACGCCAGCGAAAAAGTAAAAAAAATACCATCAGCCAATGAATGTATGTTAATTTTAATTACATGAAATTCTTCAAACACAATTATTACATGATGAATGAAGTTGCCAAAACAATATTTGTTTGGGCGTTTTTTTAACATAATCCACTGTGTGAACGAATATTATATATATTATATTATAATAACATTATTATATTATAACAACATTATTTAAGCATGAGCTTTGCAGATTTATTGTATATCTAAAGGTCAACTCAATCACTCAATATTTCCATCCCTTACTCCGAACCATTATATCCCAAATCTCCATGTTTCATATCACTTGACATATATCAGTTACTGGGTTCCAGCCAATTCGTAGAACTTGAGGCCATGAATAAACTACACCGTTTGCATAAAATTAGTTCGATATATGGTCTGTGAATTTTACATGGCAACTAGGAGTACGTCTGCCCATCTACATTCATATGAGCTGGTCGGATTTTGGCCTTGACCTTTTTAGCAACCAAGATTTATTACAGGATTAAGATGAAAACGGTTTTTGCCAAGAATTTTTGCAAGTGACGGGAAAGAATTATGGGTATTTAGTGAGAGGTAAAAATTTGTTATCTAAAGTACATGATTTCTATTACGTGTGTAATTCAATTGACAACTAATTTACATTGAGTTATTTTATATTTTTTGATTTTTATAACTACGCTATTTAGAAAAATTGTATTTTGTACGCTATGTACAAATTTATAATTGTATATAATTCTTTTTTTCAATTTCCATGTGAATCTCAGGGGTTAGAGTTGTGGGATTTCAATCAGATGCCACAGGTTGTACACCCGCCTAGGACAGTCTGTTGTCAAACTGTAATTATTTGAAAATATACATAGCAAAGTTTTCATGTGAAACTAGCCTCTGTTGTATATCTGACAAAAATCATCCAGATTACAGAAAGTGTAATAATAAAATGTATTAAACAGAGATACGACAACTATTTGGGTTGCCATATAAAAAACAAGTCTAGTTTGTGAAGTCAAATCAGCATAATAGCTAGTAATTGTTTTCCTATATTTTGTATCTAAAACAAATAAATATATTATTCATCTATTGTACATATTATTAGTACATAATTTGTACTATATAACATTTCTCTGTTATTATTACTATATTTCAAACAATTCATTTGCAATTGCAATAATCTTTTTAATATATTCTATATGAATATAACTACCTGTAATGAAGAGACATTCCTTAATTATTAAATATCCATAATTATATAAAATTATTCTCGAGCTGCTGTGAACTTAAAAGGTATTACGAACTAAATATAACTAAATATTTTAAGCAATAATAAAAAATCGTTTTTAAATATTACTTTCAAATGTCAAAAATTACTTCGAGTATAGTTAATTAGGCAAAACTGGATTGGACAACTACTGGGTTGCCATCTCTTCAAAAATCCATATAATAAAAAGTCAATACATTTACTAAATGTCCTAACTGTGACAGATTGTAAAAAAAATATTACTTTAGTATTATATATAGAAACAAGCTCATCATTCACCTAAATTCACTAGCAAACTCCTTAATAACAGAGAACTATCGACGTAGGTTGAAAAGAAAAGCGCCTTTGGATTTAAGTCATCAATTTTCCTGATAAAGATTGTCATTATTTATAAGTAAACAATTAAGATTATATTATTATCAGTAAAATATTGTTAATATTATAACGAATGGAAAAACTATTGAAGGTTGTTCCAACATGTCTATTTAGTATACAATGTGACTTTACAGCTGACAATTGTAAATTCCCCAAATTTATTAAATGCCCTTAACTGGACACTTGTAAATAAAACAGAGAATAAAATAAACTTTAGTATTATTTTACAACATTCATATCGATGCAAAAATTATGAATAAAACATATGTACAAATTATTATATGTATTTTATTATTCCACACGTAATATAAATTCATTTCATTATATCATAAAATCAATTTCAATTTAATTGTCGGCATTTTTATGTCACTACACTCGTACATGCTGTTTTACATAAATATATAATTTATATTTTAAAATAATATTGAAAATAATTGATATTTTATTTGACTATTTGCCCTGAGTCATATTCACTTTCTATTAATTATTTTCGTATCTAATGAGATAGGTTTAAATTTCTGTTTCCTTAATTCTGATTATTGCTTCTTGTTTGTTAATTCACTGTATTTTTTCTCTTGCAAGTTATCGATTATTTGTTTTCTACAATTCTATTTCGAATGATCACGTTACAAATTAGGTTTGTTTGGATTGGTTTCCTCAAAGTTTATATGTTTGAAATAAAGTTGAAAAGTTTTAAGAGTAAAAATAAAAGTTTAAAAGTTATAATGCATATAATAACTTTGTTAATGTTATTAATTAACTAATAATTACTTAATGACAATGATATTTCATACATGACATCATGGAAAGCAATGTAAATGCATTTCCTGCATGCTCTGTCGGATTTACTACCCGCCCTGACTGTGTGCATTGTGTATATTGATAAATGGATCATTTCATACCACAGTGTCATATCGCATAAATTTATATAGATTTGTATATGATAATTTTACCCCAAATAATTGTGCGAGTATCAGATTAATAATTTACATTTAACATATTTGGAAATAAAATAATTATCGAGAATTTTATGGGAATATAACATTTGCTTTGTTATTAAAATATCAACACATAATGTTTATAGTGCCCAATATTTTAGTGTTTATTTGAATACTTATTATGATCTAAAAATTTATTTTCACATTCGTATGAATTTCATTACGTAAATATTACTTAATTTTAATTTATAAGAAAAAAAGTGATCGAAAAATCCACCATTATTAATTAAAAAGCCATATATTGATTCAATGTATAAGCCAAATTTTAAACAAAGCGACGGACTACTCTATTTGAAAAAAAAAATAGGTTATATACGAACAAGTGCGAATTGCTATCAACACCGAAATAAATCAATTATTTTTCTGTACGTCATTCTTTTTCAGAATATATAGTTTTGATTAAATCCAAATTCAATTTAGTTTAATTTGAATAAAAATGATTGAACATACACCTTGCTGCTGATAGATCTCATGTTATATATATCACTATTGACGTACGAGGTTTTGTGTATTTTTTAATATCAGCCCAATATGTTTGTAGCTTTTATTTTATCTTTAAAATGAACAAACAGGGAAAAACAAAATAAAATACTATACGAATAATCATACATTTTATAAACATTTTATGATAGCGTAGAGCGGGGCTTGAAGATCTGCGAGCCTACTACAACCAACATCTCAAATATCTCAAACGTAAAGTTAGGATTTATGCAACAACAATATTTGAAAGTAGAGGACAAAATTTGTACCGTAAATTAGGTAACATCGGGAAGTCTTTGACAAAAGTATTTTATATCCTAGTTAGGATTTTGGTTTTTAGCGCTGTTGTTACGCGATTACGAGACTTTAATATAATTTCAAAGTATACGAGACTTAATTGGTTTAGATGATGTACTGTTATTTTTTTAAGATTTAACAGATGTATTTATATATCCTCTATAGGAGCTTACATGTGGGCGAGGTAAAAAGGGCCAACTGTAAAAATAAAGTAGTGGGATGCAAGGCATCGTGCCTTATGGCAAATTGCTGGAACTTCCCGAACCGTAACAAAATGTTCGAGGACTATTAAATATTTTCAAATAGATTATTATAAGTACTGTAATATTGTCTAATATTTATAAGAATTATATAAACTGAATTGCAAAGTTGAAGTTATTTGTAAATAATATTAAAACTTTATAATTAAAATTAAAATCTGAATTCTTTTCAAAATACAAAAAAATGGAAAAAAAAATTGAAAAAAAAATTTGAAACAATTTTTTTGTTCTAAAAGCAATTTTTTGTTGAAACAAGCAGAAAGTTCTTTCAATCATTCAAATCTCGGACGCTTAGTTTTCTCAAAAACTGCCATTTTTTGCACATTTAGCTCTATATTTTTGAAATGGCTGGATCTGCCTCTGCCAAAAACTAATTACCTCTTTTCCCAATCATTACTAATTGAATATATTTTAGATCATTCAATCGTATACTGAGTTCTCTCACAAATTTGTATTTTCTGCACTATTAGCTCTTTATCTCCGTAACGGCTGGACCTGCCTTTGCCAGAAATTAACCCTTTCGACTCGGATGCCGCCGCTCCGGCGGCATGGTCGTTTTACTGTTGCGCTCGGATGCCGCCGCTCCGGCGGCAATTCGTGTCGTCGCGAACTAAACTTACAACATGTGACTTTTTTTATACTTATGAAGTTAATTCACAATTAAGTTTATTTATTGATTAATTTATATTTATTTTCATAAATAAATATGATAAAATTAATTTAATAGCTCATAAACATAATTATTTTTTAGATATAATGTTACTAAAGATTTAATTTTATATATTACTTATATATAAATACAGTGTGATGTATTATACATATGCATATTATACACACACACGTATTATTGGAGTTGTTCTTAATAGGGGCACGATAACTGTACCTACTCTCCAAGAATATTGTTTTTTTAATTTTTTTTATTTAGTTTTTATTCAGAATAAATTTGATATAATTTTTATTAATTAATTTTTATAAACATATGTGTAAAAACGATTTTTTAAACAATAACATGGTTTGTATCATATTTTTAACTTTTTTTTTCAAATTTTTTGTTTTATTATCATACTAACGATATTTAAAAGCAATATTACCACATTTAAAAAAAATCCGATACAAAAAAAAAATCCGAGTTGAGAGATATGTATAGCACTATAATATACCGTGCGCAGCGCACCTTCGAGCAGTCAGGCTCCCGAGTGGAAAGTGTTAATCAGCACATCTCTCTATCAATAGTAATCGAATGTTTTTTGAACCATTCAAATCGGTTGATCTGTGCGTCCGAAAACGTGAACGAAAAAATCCGGACTTGCAAAACACACACACATCCATTTTTTCTGAGGTATGCCAATATGTTCAGAAACCTTCAAAACGTCGAGAAATGCAAAAAACTTCATTTTCGATTTTTGGACAATTGCTATAACTACCCTACGAGAAGTTAATAAAATAGTAAACGAAAACATTGGTCAAGTTGAAATAACATTCTGACTCTGCTGATGAATATTTCTGACCAAATATCAGATCAAGGTTACATACAGCGCATCTTTGTAAAAAAATATAATAATTTATTAATTTGACTTAAGGCAAAATGTCACCTAGTTTCATTTTGTCATTTCGAAATATAAATTACATACATTTGAAATAACTTTTAAAAGTTTTTATTATTTTCACTAAAACCAGTTTGAATAAAACTCAGCATATGTTCAACATATGGAGAAATATAATGATCATAAATTGCACGAAGAATATATGTTATAGCTTAAAATATAGTTGCTCGTCGAGACAAACAAAAAACGTAGTCCTGTCCTCTGGCAGAACAATGCTGGTGAAAAGGCGAAGTCGGTCGTAGCAATGTAATTTGTCAACTGCTCTAGCTGACCGAGCTATTGTTTCATATAACAACTCTCCGAGCTGCGGCCACCTACGTCCCGGGCACACAAACACCGACTCATTCACCTACTAATTCCTAGAGTTGGAGCAAATGCAAATAGTTCACTTCAAATGGAATGAAATATCTCGAATTATTAAATAGTCTCGTCACATTTCTCTTCATTTGGTAAAAGTAATTTATACGGAAAATTAAATAGTAACTAACCATGTACGGTCTTTTAATTTCACTTTTTAATGTTACAACATTACATTAAAATTTGCATACATATTACATAAAATGCCTTTAGTATAGTAATATTTTTTCTCTTTAGTAAAACTAAATTTATACATGAAAATTAAATGTGAACCAACGGCGTTTCAACTTAATTTGAAAATATTGTTATAATTGCACGATATTAAAAACTAACACTCAGGGGCCGATTCTCCGGTAAAACAAACCGTAATATTGTGGAAACACTATGCTACGATCTTTTCTTGGTTCTAGAAACGGTCAATGTGCTATGTATTTGCTGTGCAGTTAGGCGTTTTAGATGTAAAACTTAACATAAAAAACGCACAATGTTATAGTGCAGGTTTGTGATGTGTCGCGATATAACATACATCGAGTTAGGTTTTATGTGCAAAACGTCTGATCGCATAGCAAATTCATAGGGATAACTCTTAAGTAAAAATTGTTCTTGAACCTAATTACATATGGAGTGAAATATCTCAAACTCTTAAATAAGTTTGCCATAATTCTCTCCCTTTAGCAATAATATAAAATTAATTAACATAAAAAATCAAATGACTAACTGTATTTTCATTTTATTCAGCTATAAGATTGTTTAGCATTGCAATTTTTAAAAATTATACTAATTTTACAAAAACACAATGAAGCATAATTTTAAATGCAATGAAATATTTCGAATTATTGTCTCATTATCTTATAATATTTTTCTCTTTTAGATGTAATTCAATCTGAAAATAAAATATTAACTGATGGCGTTTAAATTTAACTTATTCATAATTTAATGTAAATTTGAAATGTACTCAAGCATATTTTCATATTCACGTTATACATATTTCACAAGTATAGTGCAAATTCTTCTCTGTTCTCTAAATGTAACTATAGTAGTTTAATTAAATATAGTGATTAAATGTATTGTAAATTGAAGAGACATTTATTGGTGAAAAACGAACGTAGCAAATGAAATTTTGTTGTTATCACTTGATCTGAAAACAATTGCAGCATCAAACTATAAAATTAATATAATATAATTCTAAAAGATGAGATGAGTTAATAAAGATTATAACATTAGTAAAAAAAACGTAGCTGGCATGTGAAAGATTGAATTAAATATTACTTAGGAAAGCGTTAACTAGCAAAATATTATTCAATTATATTATATATTTTAGGATTGAGATAATATTGGAATAATTATATAACTTTAGATTTTAGACAAAATCAACGGCAATATTATTGAAATTATGATTTTAAAATTTTCAGTAAGCAAGGAAGTCAAACCAAAAAGTTTTACTTAAAAGTTATACTATTATCTTTAATTTATGTTAATATATACATATTCTAGTAAAAATTGTATATTTGTATAAAATTAATACTGCAATATTGGCTGGCTCAAGAAAATATTTTTCCGGTTGCTGCAATAGTTTTAGCGGTTGCTGCAATTAATCTTATGCAAATTTAAATTAGTATTAGTATTGGTTTGAAGTGAAATCTATCAGAAATTTCAAATTTATGAGTCATTTTGTATTAACATGCTGGGTCGTTGAAATGCTTTCATTCATCTGTTTATCAATGTTCCTTTAAAGATGAATTTTAAATATGGTGATGAGTCAGAATCGAACTAAACTATTAAAAAAATGAAGTAACAACTAGTGTGATGACAGTGTAAAAAAATCCATTGGTGCCATATTGAAAAAAAAGTTCCATATTGGAAAAAAGGACAACCAAAGACCAAAGAATTGATATATTATAGAATGAATATAATGATAGGAGAACGTGTATGAGTAAAATTACAGTCGATTACCTGTATGGGATAATCATTTAAAACCAGAATATCAAAAAATAATTTCCTCACACCTATAGCCACGGCAATAAAAACTAATTGCAGTATGCGGTTAAATTATTCTCATCCACCCCTTCATCATCGGCACGATTTCAGACGCACGCGGGCACTGGGCTCGAGATCTCAGTGTCCGCGGCTCATTGTTGATAGGGGTTGACTGGCCATCTGGTGTTTCCAACCCCATACTGGGCTTCTTGTGGCGACCTATATTGTTACTAGTATAGCCACCCCCGCCTCATGACCTAGTGAAGCAATGTGCACGATATGACGCTATACGTGATGCCAGATATAATAATAATAATAATAATAATAATAATAATAATAATAATAATAATAATAATAGCAATAATAATAAAAATCATGGATCAGACACCACAACTTTGATAGACACGATATCTTACTGATAAATGTTAGTTTGCACACCTATATATTCTTGAATGTTATTAAAATTAAACTGTTATTAAAGATTCAAATAATAACAACTGTATTTAATTCATATTTAATCATTTTATATTTGACATCGTGCGTCAATCAGACTAAGATCATCAGATTGATCTTCAGTTCTTAATAATTAATTTTATGATAGTATTATACACAATTTGTTTAATTGTTTATTATTATTAAGATACAAATTGTGTCATAAAAGCTGTTACTTTCATATAAATTCAAAGTCTATTTATTTTTCGATTGAATCAATTAAATTTATATTATATTTAATATATAATATTTTTATAACTGTTGTCTTTCCAAAGAAAATATGTTGTGTATGAATTTAAAAGTCTACATGTTTTCAATTGAATAATTGAATTTAAAACTGTTATCTTTTCAATGAAAAATATGTTGGATATGAATTTCCCATTGCAATTAGCTACATTTTTCTCAGTAACTAACATTACAGAACAAAATTCACACATTTGTTATATGTATCAAATTTGTGACAAACTTTTTTTTATTGACTCTACTGGCAGTGATGATGTGTACAATCTCGCCAGTTTTTAATTTTTGCCCAGTCTATTCAAGGAAGTTTAATGACAATAAATTTTTGGTGAAATTATTTTGTAATTTTTCAACTTTGAAGTGTATTTAAGTTTTGGAAAAATCTTATAAAGTAGTAAATAAGACATTTTTAATTACTCATAAACAACATGTTTTTTATCTATATTTTTTATATAAAATTTCACTTTTGTTTGTTTATCAATCAATTGAAATGATTTTGATTTACCTTAATAGTGACAAAAGTAATATCAACTTTATTTTTCTCTATTTGTTTTCGAAAAATTATCTATGATTTTCTTTATTTCTATTAGAATGGATATATCTTATTTTTTCAATCGTCTCTGTACCAAGTCGAACCTCGACATCTTTAATATATTTTTATGACATTTTTGTATAATACATACACGTTAGAAGAAAACAATAAAAATTAACATTATATATTTTACTTTTCAATCCTTCAAATACTTTTTTATTTGACTTTTGAATCTGGAAACAAATAAAAAGTGAAACAAAAGATATACTTTTGAGAAGTCATTAATTGTTCTCTAAAAAATATTTATAATTTAGCACAATAATATTCGCTCCGAGCGTGACTGCAGCGCCCATGCAGCGCCGTAATAAATATGAACTAATTGGGGTTATCAGTGTGTGGTTTTCATGGGTTTTACATGTTTGTTAAAGAAAAAAGATATTAAATAATTGGTATAAATAATAATAAACAAGATACAGTAATAATGTGAACGCTGAATGTTTATTGAAATTATTAAATTTACTTCAACGTACTTAAAACATTGTTAAGTATAATGATTAATTAAATAAAGAAATGCAGTAAATATTTATAAGGTTAAGTGCCTCAAAGCTTATGTCATAAACTCGGAATAGTTCTTAATAAAAACAATATAATAATATGATAATAATGATAAATAATATTTTATCAATAGAATAAGTAAATAGTAAATTAATTTATTCAATTTTTTGGTCAAACTAAAGACTTAGACATTATTATAAAGACATAATTTAGACATTATTATAAAGACAAGACCCATCAAATAAAATTGCAGGAAAAAAACTACATTAACTTTACGAAATTAACTTATTGAAGAAAATATTGTTGACAAGTAGGTAGGACTCAATACCTCGACCGATTCACTGCAAATGCTTGGGAACCCACGGTGATCCATCAACACTACAAATATATATTTCGCATTATTTCAGCATTGTATTAATTAAACTGTTTGCAAAATAAACATTTTTTCGCTATGTGATAACTTTTATTTTTCTTTTAATCATAAAATTACAATTATTATATAATAAAATGTAATTAATATATAGATAATAGTTATACATAATCAATATACAATATATAAATATGTATTTTTCATTATTTCAGGCTTGTATTAATTACATTGTTTTACAAAACAATTTTTTTAGTAAGCATTAAATTTTGATAATACAACAATTTATTGACTTATAATTTTTCTTTTGCTAAACATAACAATTTTACAACTATTCATAATACTCCGAATTGTATTTTTATAACAATAAGGTTATGATACTTACTTTATTCTTCTAACCGCTGCGATCCACTTTTCCCGTTGATTTTCTTTCCACTTAGCTGTAGAAAATGTATAGAATTTGCAGTCACTTTTTCTGCTGGTATTTCTACAGCCCACTACAGAACAGCTATGGTGGCTCATTTTTAATTATCTTATTTAAATTTGAAATAAATAAATATTTTATGTGTTTTTGTTTAAAATTTTGTTTATAATAGCCCCTTTTAGTGCTCCAAGTTAGCCACTACGAACGCTTCGGTCGATTTGACTTCCCCTTCCATGCCTTCGCACATAGCCAATAACCAAGAATATGTTTAGGCTAGAACCTTTATCCATTATTCACAAATAAAAGTTTAGAGATGACAGGTCGTCTTATATAGACAAAGAAAATTTCATTAACTACTACATCCAAAATTTCATAAAGTCAAGAAGTTTACAAGTTGAGGTTTTACAAAAAAAAAATCAATTATATTATCCTATACTACCAATTATATTATCAACGAAAGGCAAGTATTCATTTCATTATTATAAGCATAGTTAAAATTTATAAGTAAAATATCGAAAATATTTTTTTCAATTTTTTTTTTATTTTCAGGGATTTTATTTCGCTTTTCGTAGTTTCGAGATAGTAAGATGAATTATTCATGATCGATTTATTATTATATTTCAATGTCACACCACTTCTAATTCTCTGTTGTGGACGTCAGCTTAGGATATGTGCTTGCCAAGACACTATTGTGTGCACAAGTAATTGCGCGCGATGATTTGTTTGCTGCTGCAGCATGAAGCAAGAACATGTAGCCATCTGCTGCATTCATTCTTTGCATAAGCAGCCAAGTGGGTCTTGTAACATTGCAATTTAATTTAGAAAGACGAGTTTGAACTTGAATGAATATATATTTCAGTAAATATAAATATTTACATTGCATTTTTGACATTGTTCGGATATTTACCCGTAGGTAGAGTATCCTACTCGTACACGTGGTTTTGAAAACAATAATATAATAACAATAATATGTATGTATAAATGAACATAGAATATTATGTGATAATTGTGTGACAAAAAAGAGGATAGGAAATTTTTCCTCTAAAAAAATCACATAGCAATATTTATAATAATAGATAATTACACAAAAAACAAAAACAAAAGATTTCTCCGAGTTGAAGGAAAATCAGTGGGAAGCCAAGTATCATCCGCTGCTATGGTTCGATCAGTATATAGTTTGACATGGCGTGTTTGCCATACTAAAGTGTGTCTTTAGTAAATTGGCCGAAACCCGTCATATTGGTGTTAGGGTGATCTAGTATTTCTAGTAAAAAATTTCGGTGAGCTTCTTTATATGGTCGAGTATTGTCGGTCTGTTCATGTATGTATGAACAGACTATCTTTATATGGTCGAGTACGCCAGTCTGTTCATGTATGTATTTTGTAAAGTAGTAATGTCTAATCAGTGGGTCCCTTATTTTGTTAAGTATTAGTCGTAGTAACTTATTTTGTATTGTCTGTACTTTCCGTAAGTTGATCTTAGTCGTCGCGTTCCATGCTGGAGCGGCGTATGTCAGTAACGGTCTCATAAGTATCAAGTAGAGTGTCCGCTTGTTCTTCACGCTTAGCGGGCTATTGTGGTTCAATAGAGGTCTCAGTATATTTAACATCCTGTAGGCCTGTCCAATTTTCGTATTAATATGTTTCGTGAAGCTGAGTCTATGGTCCAAGGTCACATCAAGGTATTTGATATTCTTGGACCACCCAATTTCATGGCCCATTACTTTCAGTTTTTCCAAGTCAGTCAGTCTAGTCGTGGCATTTCGGCTTTTTGTAAATAAAATTGCCTCCGTCTTTCTCTGATTGATCCTGATCTGCCATTTGTCAGTATATTCGGCTAGCTTGTCTATGTGTGTCTGTATCTTTGTAGTACGTGATCGTGATGATTTGTATACGGCACTGTCGTCAGCAAATGTCTGTAACGTTGTGTCGGCGTCAGTGGGTATGTCGTGAATGTAGACGTCGTAAAATTACGGTCCCATGATCTGGCCCTGCGGTACTCCCGCCTTCACTTCTTTAACCGTCGAAAGTCCGTTGTCTACTTGTACGGTGAAGTTGCGGTCTGAGAGGTATGAGTGTAATGTTCTTGCAATGTACGGTGGAAAGTTGGGATAAAAAAGTCCGCTCACCAAGGTAAAATACTATTTGCCTTATATGATTATATCTTACATAGTTTCTCTTGGTCTTCGTCAACTTTTCATAACTCCAATTTTGTTGGCGGTTATCACAAATCTTTCGGTCAACTGATTGCGTAATATACAGGGTTTTTAAGCAAGAATGATTCAAATTAAAAACTGTTTTAGTTTTTGGTTGCACATTCTCATCTAGCTGTATTATAGCCTCCGTCCATGGCGCGGTGCTTCCATTCCGGCAACGTACCGCGTGACCTCGTAACCGTTCCTCGTGCGATGACTAACTGCCAGTCCGTGGTTTAGTTGTTCCAAACGGTTTCAGTCGCCCCCGGAGAGCGGATGCTCTCAGAAAACATTTGTCATAAGTCGCGAAAAACATTACCGGAAACACTCCAGTTTAATATAATTATTCAAAAGTCGTAGAATCCTTCACCGTTCGCCATAACGACGAAAACTTTTCGAGCAATTAAATGTGCATGACTCGGCGTACATGAATACATTACTGTTGAAAAACTATAATAAATTGTTATTACGAGAATAAATTATTTGTTTGTCGCAGATATGGAGAGACCATATAATCGTATAGAGAAATGAATAATTTTAGTGAAGTTTGAATCGTGAAGCATATACAATTTGCCAACTTGGTCTCTACTTATATCATTCTTATTATTGGTATGTAATAATCAGTTTTCATCGACAATTTACAATTTTTGTGTATCTTTATATAAATTTTATGTAATTTCGCTTACAAATATAGAGTTAATGCCTATATTTATATAGCTTTTAAATCATTTTTCTTACAAATATTACATTTTTCTGTATTTCTATATGGTTTTTAAATATCCCTTCTATGAGGACTAAAATTATTTTGCGTAAAAATGTTACATTGCTTTAATATTTTTTAAAGGTATAAGTGTAAACAAAGAACAATTGATACTACCAGAGAGATTGAATTTCTTTGTTTCACTTAGTTATCAAATTTTTATAAATTTGTTTGTGTTTTATGTTTAAACCAAGAAAGTTCTTAAATTGGTCTCATTTTGCAAAACTATTTGAATTCAATGACTTACAATAACAAACATATTTATTGTTTATCCAAAAACGAGAAATATGATTAAAACGATTGTAAAAATGTTATAGGTAATATAATAAGATTATTAAAACTGTAATGATGAAACAATTTTGAGAAAAGCAAAACACCATACATAATTTCACTACATGGCCATATGCAGGGCCGGATTTAGAAATTTGGCGCCCTGGGGCACTGACAAAAATGCCGCCCAATCCCAAGATTTTTACTTAAATAGTTTTTATATAAAAATTCATTTAAAATTCATTACGCATTACATACTATAAATAGTGGTGCTTGGCATCGCGCCTTAAGGTAAATTGCTGGAACTTTCGTACCGAAAATTAGAATTAAAAAAAAAGTTTTTTTTTTAAGATTTCCTATATTTTTTTAAAGCGATTGCGCTGATTTGGTTGCGTAGAGTCAAAATATAGAAGCGCGTAAGCGCTTCGTCGCAGTATAACAAATAAATAATGTTACAGAACCCATAGAAATGTAAACAATATTTATACTTATTATTAAAATATCTGATAATTTAATGTACATGTGTCTATTGATCTCTTTTGACCGCCAAATGTTCTTTCAAATCTCGAATTTTTTTTATTGTTCTTCATTTTGTCTATACATGTAATATTTTTATGATATTGGACGTACCGTTTCTTAAAAACTGAATTATAATTTTTGGCATTTCGGCCCGTATTTTTGAAAAAGTTGGACCTGCCTTGACTAATAACTAATCAGCTCGTTTCGTAATCAATTTTTTTTGGCACTATAAGCTGCACAAATTCGCCATCTTATGAGTGCTGGAGATCTGAAGAACATATTTTTCTTAAACTTTCAGCTCGAATACGAATCTTTTTATTAGCAAAATTGCCAAATTTTGCATTGCAATCGTATTATGTTTTGCTAGTTATATTTCTTGAATAAATAATGTTATTAAGAAAATGAGTTAAATATATTGTATATATATTTTTTTCACTATCCAAATTTTGCCGCCCCCGAAAATTTGCCGCCCCCGAAAATTTGCCGCCCTGGGCAGTAGCCCCGACTGCCCCTACTGTAAATCCAACACTGGCCATATGATCTTAAACTTGGCATACACATACAATTTAGAAAATTGAGGAATTTTTGTTTAAAATATAAAAAGCAAAGGGTTTTCAAAATTGCAGTAATAATTATTTTAATTTATATTCACGTATCTTCTTGTTTTGTGCGTTGAAATAAATAAGTTTATAAAATAATGGAACTAATTTAACTTTAATCGATTTTAGAAATATGCTTTCTCGAACTTTTCGGTAACAAATTTATCATTCAATATAAGTTACGTCTGTGCCGATACGAAAAGCCTAATATCATAAATTAAATTCATACCGGTACCGAGTTTATTACTTATGTGCGGAAATAACGAATAATCGATATCCCATTATCAACTCCCCTTGTAATTCACATATACAAGGCGAAACCAAAACTTCTCGGGCCCGTCCTAATAGAACTTTATTAGATTTTCAATCTCTTTGATATTCATGAGTTTACGTTATATTAATATCTTACAATACACTGTCTGATGCTAAACTACCAATCAACAAACTCGAGGCAGTAACTTGATGTTATATCGAGATGAACTTACGGCATCTACGGCAGAATATCTTTAGGAGAACCGGGGGGAAATTGATAGATTAGGTGCAATACGAAATAATAGACATATATCAATTTGCAATAGCCGGAGATAGTTCATATACAATGTGTATTCCATGTGGACTTCAAATAAAACTAACGCCAAGTTATAGCATCTTCAGTAAAATGTCATATTTATGCTTATGGCATAGTAACAAAGATAATTGATCAGTTATAAAACTAATCATCTAAATCAATAAACAATCAATAATAATAACTAGTGGGGTGTATGGAATCGTGCCTGAAGGCAAATTGCTGGAACTTCCCGTACCGTAACAAAATGTTCGAGGAATACTGAATGTTTTCAAATAGATTATAAATATTGTAACATTGTCTAATATTTATAAGAATTATATAAACTGAATTGCAAAGTTAAAATGATTAGATTAAAGTATATTAGAACTTTAATCAAGATTAAAAATGAAATCCGAATTATTTTCCATATACAAAAAAAAAACTAAAAAAAAAAATCAATGCCAAAATCAATTATTTTGTTAAAACAAGCTAAAAGTTCTTTCAATCATTTAAATTGGATGCTTAGCTTTCTCAAAAACTGCCATTTTTTGTACATTTAGATCTGTATCTTCGAAATGGCTGGGCCTGCCATTGCCAAAAACTAATCATCACTTCTCCCAATCATTACTAATTGAATGTTTTTTAGATCATTCAAATCGGATACTCCGTTCTCTCAAAAACTCGATTTCTATTTTCTGCACTCTTTGCTTTTTATTTCCGTAACTGCTGGACCTGCCTTTGCCAAAAGCTAATCAGCATATCTCCCTATCGATACATACATACATACACACACACATCCATTTTTTCTGAAGTATGCCAAAATGTTCAGAAACCTTCAAAACGTCGAGAATGTAAAAGTTTTCGATTTCGATTTTTGGACGATTACAATAACTTACCCTACGGGAAGTTAATAAAGTTTAATTGATATAGTCAAAAACAAAACAATTATTTTTCGCAAAGAAACGGTTTGATAGATCTTTTCCAAAAGCTAATCAGCAAATTGATTCCCAAACTGATATCCATCGAAAAGTTTTTAATTTTCAAAATCGGTTCAGATTTATGGCACAAAAAACCTTGGACTTTTTGCTGATTTAAAAAAATAATTAATCGAAGGACATTTCTATGAAGTTTCACAGAATGTCTCTTATAATTTTTTAAGTCGTTGTAGACCATCTTGAAAACATTTCGACGAAATACCAATTTCTGGTTTACATACTCAAACATACTCTTTCCAATTTTGGTGTCAAAACGATTAAAAATAACTTGCAACGTCTAAAAATAAAAAAAAGAGCGCATTGGATTTTCTGGTAAAAACATAAACTTGTTCTTCCGAAAGTTAATAATTAGTCATATAGCTATTTCTGGTGACAATGTCTTTGGATTGGAGAATTGAAAAGGTAAATTTTTCTTACAATTGAAATAAAAAATTCAAAGCTCAAGTATTGAATCTTAAGTTACTTGTCATAATTAAGCTCATACACGACTATATTAACTATTTTAACTATGATGATTTTTTTAAATGTTTAGTACTTCTCATTACAAGACGACCTATTGCTTTTTTTATTTGTGATGATATTTCACTTTTACTAAATTTTTTGTAATAATGCCATGAGGTAAGTTTTTACTCGGACTAATTATCAATTATAATTGATATACTATAGTACATTTATTTTACTTCTACATGTCATAGTCATTATATTACGCTGCCAAACGAAAGTTTTCACAAACACTGCAAAGTAATATTAGTTGATATAACAATATTCTAATAGACATTCTAGTCACGAACCTTAAATATTTGCGGAAATGCTTTAGATTGTGGAAAAATTTGTTGTCACAGTTTACCCTGAATAAACGCTTCGAATAAAACTAGTTAATACAATTTATCTTATTTACATCCAATAGTATAAATATATTTACAATCCAATAGAAAACGGATTAAGACTTATTCATTTTTTAATTGAATAAATAAATAACTACTTTTGCATAAACCTAATATTTATCAAACTATCATAATGGTGGTTGGTAATCATTTATTCTGCGTTGTACGCAAAATTAGCGAACTTGTTATTTATTATTATTATTAGTATAATTTTCTATTATTCTGCCGTTTATTCTACTCCTTAAATATTTTTCATTAAATTTCTAAGTTTAATTTGAAGAAAGAAAATATTATATCATCAGAATATATACAAAACATTATTTTTAAATATTCAAAAAAAAATATTTATTTTTTTAACAAATAGGCATTATTTATTAACAACTGGGATTGCCTGCTCGATTAAAATAAATTTTTATTTAGTGTCCTATATATTTTCTGAATAAATAAACTTAACTCGTTGCAATATAATAGTTGATAAAGATACCAATAAACCTCTTTTGTATTTTCATAAAATTATCTTTATTGACCTGTAACTAATTAACAATAAAAAATCAGTGCGACATTATTCCCCGGTTTCCACTACACATAAGCTCCAAAATGAAGCAGGTTCACCGTGAAATGATAAATTAATGTTTGCCAACTATTGTAATATTGCTGTAATATATTACAAATATCAAAATAGAATGCGTCAGAATTCAAACAATTTAATGTGGTACATTTACATAATTTATGTGTGTTTGCTTGCATATATTTGGTTATTCTGTTGATCAAAACATAATTTGTAAAATATTGTCATTTGTAATTAATGGAATAAAGTTGCATATGTGTGATTTAAGTGAAATGAATCAATTGCTTTAAAGCGAATGATTTTATATTTCAGAATTACAAAACAAAAATAATTAATATAATTGAAAAGAAAGCAAACTAATTTGTCATTTATTTTGTTAAACCAGCTAGAAATGTTAATTTTTTTATGATAGTTCACAAGTAAAATATTTTATTGAATTTGCTTAATAATTTACTGTAATCACAATTAAGTATTAAATAAAATCCGTAGAAAATTCTGCTATTAGGGTCTTCAGTTTTTTCGTTTTTTCAAATAATCCGTTTTGGTGTTGTTTTTTCCGTTTGGTTTTTGTTCATTTAAATGTATAAGTTTATTTGCAACAAACTTCCTAAAATTTAAGTTTATATCGAGGGTTTTTCAAATTTTTACCTATGGATAATATTTAGTTCTTTCACAAACTAATAATGGCACATACAAGTGCATTTTTGTGCTTTAAATTAATATAATAATAATTTATTGGTTGAGAAGATGTTTTTAATAAATGTTACTTATTTTTTTAAGTAGTAATGGAATGTTAAAATAATTTTTATTACATAGAAATATATTAATATTAATGTACTAATTATATTAAAAAATAATATATTACGAATGATATATAATCTTTACTGTAGAAAAGATAGAACATAGTACATACGAAGGATATATTGGTACAATGAAACTTGACCTAATTTTTTTTGAAAAAATAAAAGAAATGAATGCATCTATCGTCTATTATGTGCTTCATAAATAATGACCAAAGGTCTCAATTCTAATTACCAATAAAACCACCATTAAATAAAAATCATAAATGACAATCTATTTGTATTTATATAAGTTCATTATTACTCCACAATTTGACTTAGGATCATATTTCATCGCAAAATTCCCATTTCATCGGCGGCTTCCTGAAGTCGATAAAATTACATTTAATTGACTGTTGTGGTCTGAACCAAGAATTATTTTCAGCTGAAATCGCTATCATTAGTGTAATGGTGTAATTAATAAAATAAGATTGATGATTTCCTTTAAAAGGAAGATAATAGAACCATTAGGTGTGGTAGTTAATTGAGCCGGGCATAAAGAGAATATTTGATATATAATAATTTGCGATAATTTGGACCTCGATTTTCTCCCTAAACGTTATTGTTGTAGGCATCGAATATAGAAATTTAGTAAAATGATATAGTAATTAATAAAATATGAGTTTAGATATTTTTATTGTGATCCTAATCACTTTACGTAATATCTTCAGATTTATTGACGATGTCGAATTAACTATTTATTATTAAATTTTATAAATATTTTTCTGTTTAATATAGTATTTTAATTTAAATGAAATGGTGTACAAAATTTGATACATAAACTTTCTGATGTTGTTAAAAATTAAACAAATTTTTAGTAGGGTAGGGCGGGGCTAGTTGAGCATAGGGGCAAGTTGAGCAATCGAAATATCTCGAAAACTATTCACCGTCCGTTTAGGCATTATATGGTGGAAAGATAGAGGTTTGGGAGAAATAAACATCCCGCGATCGCTAGTGGCCGCTGGACAAATGAGTGAGGCTCACGGGCGTTTTGTTTACTTTGATACCAAAAAGTAAAAAAGTAATTCATCACGAGTTTTTGTCTAGTTTAGTCAAATGTTATTTATTTTTAACCAGGTAAATGTTATTCTTCCATATAATTACAGTACTTTTAATATGCACGGAGATTCTGGGTATAATTCTCACGGTTTTTTTATAAACTCACTTTTATTTTGAAATTCCGAGTTGGGGCTAGTTGAGCATAGTTGCTAAACTTGTTCTGTCACTAAGACAATTACCATTAACTTCCAGAAATTAATTATTATTTTAAGATTTAAGCTAAGTCTATGAGTAATGATATAAAGAAATAGTGATTTTAAACAAAAATACTGAATATAATGGTAAAATAATTCCTAAGTTAATTAATCGTTAATTATTCAAAACAAATTACTATAAGTTTTGTTTTCTTCGTCAATAAAGACTATAAATATAGAACTGGTTATTAAAAACTTATTTTATTTCATCACTAATTGACATTGAACCTATAATTTCATTATACTTTCTTAGTGCTCAACTTGCCCCACCTATGGGGTACATTGAGCATACTTGACTTTTTGCATTTAAACAGCTGTAGCTTTTAAATTTTACTTATTACCAAAAACTAGTATTAACACTTTTGTTATGCGATAAACAACAAATCCATTAAGCCGTATAGCAATTTATTGAGACTTTTCATTGAGGAGCTACATCTGTTTAAGTAAAAATTTGCTCAACTAGCCCCGCCCTACCCTATTTTAATATATTTACAGATATCAATATATCACAATAAATAACTATTATATATGTTGAATTATTATATTTAACTTAAGCAATATTTTTGGAAATCTTTACGACATAACTATTGGCGTTGCAATAACTCCACAAATTTTGTTGTTCTAGGTCAAAGGTACAAAATTCCGGTTTTTCCTATTTTCTGCTGATATAATATGAACTATTAAAAGAGTATATTGTCCAGATTTGTGTATTTTATATTTTTTTACAAATAAGGGTCTTCATTTTCTGTTAGAATCATCGTTCGTAAAAAATTGCTATTTGGAAAGTTGAAAAATTATTATGCCTCATAATATGCAGCCTTCAAACATGTAATATAAGAAATAAGAATCCATTAGTTTGTGTTTAGAAATGCGATGAGTCTTTTGAAGTACCAAACTATAGTATCAACATTTAATTATATACCCTCCATCTTCACTAACCCATGCCAGCTATTTTAATTTTCTAGTGTGGATGGTCACATACCTGATTATTTGAGGTGGAAGTGTATTAATATTTTCTCAAAAATGGCTGAACCGGATTTAAGAATTTAAATTTAATTAAGCTCGATAGGGAGTAGCATTAATCAGTTTTGCAAGGCGATCGGCGGAGCAATTTCTTTAGAACTAGCAGAATGGTCCAAGAATTTTCATCACCGTTTTCGCGACTAGTTTTTGGTGAAGATCTGTTAGTGCCATTTATTTGTAATTAATTGTTAAAAAAAATGTTTTTGATGATCTTGATGAAACTTTGTATAATTACAGATTTTATAATCTGAACTGTTGAATTATAAAAAATCAAGCCGCGTTTACTTCGTTACGTTGGCGTTCATCATAAATGAAATCATTTTTAAATGCGAATTAGAATAAATTGTGTTAATTAAAGTTATGTACTTGCACATATACATATAAGAATGTTTGGAACTGGAAAATTAATTGAAACTCGCATTTATTAATTTTTAGTGAAAGCGCAAACAAAATGATCAGTAGAAAATTTTATCTCAATAGCTCAATTTTTATTATTTAAATTGATTACTTTTGAGTTCAATTAAATTGGCTCAAGACACTTACAACTAGATTATCTTTTCTTATTTATAACAACAATAAGCCATAGTGCATTGAGAGATCGCGCAATACGACACACGACAAATTTTAATTTTATTTATCAAGTAATTATTTCTATAGATATAATGATAGTGACAGCATAGTTTTGAGGGCAAATGTATCGCATACATATTTGTCGTCTGAACAACAAAACTGGGGCGCATCTTATACAAAGGCAAACGCGGCCTCCGCCACTCCGAGCGCGATGATGTGTTACTCCTTGAAGTTTGCGAACTAAATTCATCATAATGTTCGCGCACTAATGAACGATATACCGAGCCAAGGGTTTTCCTAGAAACTGGGAAATACTACTATGATTTGCAGCTGAATTCGTGTGTGCATGTAGGAAGTTGATATCATATTTACAATATTATTACATTGTTGGAACCAACGACGACACCAAAATATGTTGAGATGATCTCAACATGAGATCCTACCGGTGACACTAAATATAAATGTAGAGTCCTATCGCTACTAACAAATTATCTTAGTCTAAGAGCCAGTGAACTATTTGACTAACCTGTTTTCTCAGAGCTAGAAATTTTTTTAATGATATTTTAATAGGCTTGTTCAATTTTTAAATGTGCTCCACAAATTTGATTTGAACAATATTCGCAGTGCTACAAGTAAAAACAATAGGCTTTTGAATAACGCTAATAAGAAAGTAATTAAACAAAACGCACTATCCGAAAACATTGATTGAATAATTATTTTATCCTTTTTAGCTAATAATAAAGGATTATTTAGCATATATTACTATACATTATGTGGTCTAAGCCAATATGAGTAG
The DNA here is from genome assembly GCF_003426905.1 of Ctenocephalides felis. NCBI lineage: Eukaryota > Metazoa > Arthropoda > Insecta > Siphonaptera > Pulicidae > Ctenocephalides > Ctenocephalides felis. The sequence continues at coordinate 54,212,806 of NW_020537758.1, forward strand.
AATCGCGTATTTTTTTTCTCGATATCTTTTATGGTTACGCCAAAAATTGAGTTTGAAAAGGGGGCCACTTTGGCATATTTTCAATATCTCGGCCATAAGATGAGATACAAAGTTCAAGTTTGGTATATTGGATGTTTTCAAAATGACCTTCAAAATGGCGTGTAAATTATTCAAATACAAGGGTATTAGTCGATTATGTATGGCAATGCGCCCACACCCTTGCGCGTCGTGACTATTATGTACTCGTCTGGCAGACCCTTGCAATCGTCAGAATTGTCTGTCATTTTACATATGCCTTTTGAACAGTTAAAAGAATGCACCCTCAAAATTTGAGCCTTGTGGAAGCAAGTTAAAAAAGTTTTTTTTTACATTTTCAAAAACTCGAAGGATGATGACGCAATCGCGAGATGCTTGCCAGACCGGCACTTTCTTGATGTACCGATAATAAAATATCATTAAAAAAAATTCTAGCTTTGAGAAAACAGGTTAGTCAAATAGTTCACTGGCTCTTATTGTTAGACTACTTGATGTCTGCTGCCACCAAATAATATATGAAGCATCAATCAGTATTGACAAACAAAGTCTCTTGATATGATTACTTATTTCATAGAACTTATACAATTTACACAACTGAATTGCAACTGACACTACGAGTGAACTAAACTGTTTACATGACTACAACTAACTGAACTTTACTACTAACTATACTGCCACTAAGTATTCAACTAAATATTTTTGTTATTGCAAGGCTTTATATACTATTCCTAAGTAGGGCGGCTTAATGCATTTTTAGATAACGTAAATTTTATTACCTTGTTTACTTGTTTGAGTGCAATACGTAAGTAATATATTGTAATAAGGATTTCCAGAAAAATGAGAAATAGGATATTTTACGTAGTTTGTATACACGACAAATTTTAATTTTATTTATCAAGTAATTATTTCTATAGATATAATGATAGTGACAGCATAGTTTTGAGGGCAAATGTATCGCATACATATTTGTCGTCTGAACAACAAAACTGGGGCGCATCTTATACAAAGGCAAACGCGGCCTCCGCCACTCCGAGCGCGATGATGTGTTACTCCTTGAAGTTTGCGAACTAAATTCATCATAATGTTCGCGCACTAATGAACGATATACCGAGCCAAGGGTTTTCCTAGAAACTGGGAAATACTACTATGATTTGCAGCTGAATTCGTGTGTGCATGTAGGAAGTTGATATCATATTTACAATATTATTACATTGTTGGAACCAACGACGACACCAAAATATGTTGAGATGATCTCAACATGAGATCCTACCGGTGACACTAAATATAAATGTAGAGTCCTATCGCTACTAACAAATTATCTTAGTCTAAGAGCCAGTGAACTATTTGACTAACCTGTTTTCTCAGAGCTAGAAATTTTTTTAATGATATTTTAATAGGCTTGTTCAATTTTTAAATGTGCTCCACAAATTTGATTTGAACAATATTCGCAGTGCTACAAGTAAAAACAATAGGCTTTTGAATAACGCTAATAAGAAAGTAATTAAACAAAACGCACTATCCGAAAACATTGATTGAATAATTATTTTATCCTTTTTAGCTAATAATAAAGGATTATTTAGCATATATTACTATACATTATGTGGTCTAAGCCAATATGAGTAGAATCGCGTATTTTTTTTCTCGATATCTTTTATGGTTACGCCAAAAATTGAGTTTGAAAAGGGGGCCACTTTGGCATATTTTCAATATCTCGGCCATAAGATGAGATACAAAGTTCAAGTTTGGTATATTGGATGTTTTCAAAATGACCTTCAAAATGGCGTGTAAATTATTCAAATACAAGGGTATTAGTCGATTATGTATGGCAATGCGCCCACACCCTTGCGCGTCGTGACTATTATGTACTCGTCTGGCAGACCCTTGCAATCGTCAGAATTGTCTGTCATTTTACATATGCCTTTTGAACAGTTAAAAGAATGCACCCTCAAAATTTGAGCCTTGTGGAAGCAAGTTAAAAAAGTTTTTTTTTACATTTTCAAAAACTCGAAGGATGATGACGCAATCGCGAGATGCTTGCCAGACCGGCACTTTCTTGATGTACCGATAATAAAATATCATTAAAAAAAATTCTAGCTTTGAGAAAACAGGTTAGTCAAATAGTTCACTGGCTCTTATTGTTAGACTACTTGATGTCTGCTGCCACCAAATAATATATGAAGCATCAATCAGTATTGACAAACAAAGTCTCTTGATATGATTACTTATTTCATAGAACTTATACAATTTACACAACTGAATTGCAACTGACACTACGAGTGAACTAAACTGTTTACATGACTACAACTAACTGAACTTTACTACTAACTATACTGCCACTAAGTATTCAACTAAATATTTTTGTTATTGCAAGGCTTTATATACTATTCCTAAGTAGGGCGGCTTAATGCATTTTTAGATAACGTAAATTTTATTACCTTGTTTACTTGTTTGAGTGCAATACGTAAGTAATATATTGTAATAAGGATTTCCAGAAAAATGAGAAATAGGATATTTTACGTAGTTTGTATGTTGTTTGGATAAGAAGGAATGCCATCGATACAAATGTGTGTGCAGAGGATGAACTAAAATGTATTACGATGTCAGGAATGAATAATCAAATATATTACGTAGTATATAATAAACGAACGATGCACGTTGTGTCTAACAACATGTATTAACATACCTTTGCTAAATAAAAATTATTTTAATATTTTTGTTGATTTTAACTCAATGGAAACTGATAATGGTATGAGTCTGAAAATTTCAAAAAATGATGTTTTTTTAAAAAAAATTGAGTACTAAACTAAGGTTTTAATTTCTCTATAAAAAAATCATAAAAAAATCATAAAACCACTGAGTTTTATTGTTTTTCGATATTAGTATTTAAATAGCTCTGGCTGATTTTCCGTTAGTTATTAACCAATATTTGTAAATTTCAATGATACCAAGTGTTACATTTATTTTATACCGAAATCTATTTAACTAATTGTTGAAAAAAATTATTGAAAATTACCAAAATGGTGAAACAAAAATAACATAATTGAATATTTAAATTCAGTTGTGCTGTTGAGTAATGTATATGGTTTATTCATTCACTTTTAGGTTCGGTGAGATACATATATTTTGAATAGTTTTCTTTAAGCTTTTCTGCTAAAGTAAAAACCAATTACAATAACTTACCCTACGGAAAGTTTAAAACTAATATTAACTAATATTGAAATCTTGTGTTGTTGTGTTAAGTGTTGACTTAATTCACTTGTGCTAAGCTTATGTGTTAATTTCATACAGGCTACAATATATTTGTTTAAATGTTTATCTTAATTTTATTATTGTTGGGCAGTGCTCATAAAACTAATATAGAAATGATACAGAAATATCAGAACAAATTTTTGAAAATTGCCTTAGGAGCACCAAAATATATCCTGAAATGACTAATTCGTCTCGACACAAACACACCTACCATAAAATAAGTAATAATAAAAACAGCACATAAATATAGAAACAAGCTAAGTTCAATAACAAACTCCTTAATAACAGAGATCTATCGACCTAGGGTGAAAAGAAAAGCGCCACTGGAATTAAGTCATCAATTTTCCGAATAAAGATTGAAATAACTTAGTCATTATTTATAAGAAAATATTTATAAGTAAATAGTTAAGATTATATAGTTATCAATAATAATTGTTAATACTATAACGATTGGGAAAACAACTATTGAGTTGTTCTTCCAACATATCCATTTGGTATACAATGTCCCTTTGCGGCTGACATTTGTAAATTCTCCACATTTTTTAAATGTCCTCAACTGGACAGTTGTAAATAAAATAGGTAATAAAAAAAATGTTTATCTACTCTAATTACACAGCAATAAATTGTGTAAGAAGATTGAGATCTTCTGTCTTAGTTTTGATTTGTAAAATTCCATTCCTTTTTAGTTTCATTAGATACTAAACCACGTTGGAGCCAAATCTCATTCCAAATATAGTGTGTGATAAAACTTTGCACAATAAAGTAGTTATGTCAACGGCATTGGACGAAAAAGAATTTAAAAATATTCGACTCTCGGTCATATATATTCGTATCTTCATTATATAGAATTCCAGTGTTTACGACTGCTCGCGTCTTTTCTAATCTTCAGGGAAATTTATGGAGGACGGAAGCTTGCCGGTATAAAAAGTTCGGTAACGTTACATAAAATGTGTTGGCTTGCGCGACTCGAGTTAAATCATAAATTATACGATTATGATGGCAAAACAACCTGCAATATATATGAGCTACCTATATTTTGTGACTGAACGTGGAATATTGAAGTAATGAAGAGGAAGTAACAAGCTCGCGTTTTTGTTTATGCCTTATTAGATTTAACGTGTATTGGGAAAATGATTCATATTACGCGGAATTGAGGGCAGATCTATATAATTTTTACACTAAAATAATAAGTGTATTTGTTGTGGACACATTCTCAAATTTATGGACCGATTTTGCCCCACAACAGACCAATGCTATGGCAAGGCAATGCTATGAAGAACTTTCGATACTAAATATTGACAAAAGCCATGCGGTTGCTGTGAAGTCAGGCGTTTTTATCAGGTTATCTGATAAAAGACCTAACTTAGAAACCGCACAAATGTCAAAAAGCGATCTTAGAAAATAGGGTCTTTCTGACCCAGCTTCATAACATACAAGTAATGTTGCAGTTTATGTGTAAAAGGCCTGAATGCACAGCAAAATCATGACATTTTGACAGTATTCAGTATAGTTTAGTAGCATAATATATGGAAGTTGGAGCGTAACCTAGCCTTTCCATAACATTGGTCTGGTGCGGCAAAATTGGCCCATTAGTTTTTTGCTACGAGTTCTACTGTAACAGACGCCAAATTTTTGAAAAACTATATTTACTACTTTTCAAAATGATGATTGTTATGAAATATCAACAGAAACATTTTATGAAGCAACACGCTATTATGATTAACGGTTTAAAAGAAATTTCATAAAGTCAATTTTAAATATTGCTGTTAAAAAATTCCTAACTGTACTTGGCTTTGAGATATTGGTGGTGTACTTTTTACCCTCGGATTTTGAAGCCCCGCTCTATCCTATATATATTTACACATATTCACTTGTATTTTTAATTCGCGAATATATCAATGTCATTGTGAGCCATGACACGAGTTTCTAAAAATATCTCATTTTTTCGGGAAAAAACCCTTACTTTTTTATCATATGAGTCATTTTAATACCGAACAAAGTTGTCAAATCTATATAACATGATACAAAATGAATGTGATGATAATGATTTTCGTTCGATTAGAAATGTTTTCACAACTTTTTTATAAATTCGTTGGTTGGTCAGAGATACTCAAGATCTAAAAATATAGGGTCTGCCATCTAACTTATTTTTAAATATTTAAATGAAATTATTTTCCACTTTAATCGGACGGAAAAAAAGACAAAATATTCAGCAGTTTTTTATAGCACTTTAAAAAAAAAAACCGTAGTTCATGCCGTTCAAGAGATTTTTAACTTACTCATAATCGGTAATCAAGATAAAATGATGTCCCCTTATTAGAACCTGAAATATAATTATTGGTGCATGGAATCCTGTCTTAAGTTGTTGTTCACTTTATTTTTACTTTTTGTATTGGATCTCCGAAACCTTTGCACTAGCCTTCCTAAAAAGTTGATCAGTTCTTCATTACGTCAATACAAATAAGATTCTTTATGAATCATTCAAATCGGACGCTCCGTTCTCTCAAAAACTGAATTACCTTTTTTGATACTTTTTTCTAATATCGACCTATATTAGCGAAAAACTGATCAACACGTCCTATCATCAATAAAAATCGAATGTTCTTTGAATCGGTTGATCCGTGCGCCCAAAATCGTAGACAAAAAATTATATACAAACATACATACACACGCTTACACGCATACTTCTATTTTCTGTAAGGTATGCCAAAATGTTTAGAAATCTTTAAAACGTAAATATATGCAAAAATTTTCATTTTCAAATTTTTCAAAATCAAAAGTACTAAATTGAATGCTAAATTATTCGTTATTTGGATTTGGGTAATTTGGCCACTTGTTCTGCTGCAGTTCAGATCTTGCTTAAGGAAAATTATGTTTCCTGTTTACACATGACCTACTTTCATAGATCTATCGTAACAGAAATGAATTAAAGAAAACAAAATATCTCACGATACTATTTTGCATGTTTCGCTCGGCAACACAAATTTGTCTAGCATCTGGTTGGTTTTCAGAAATATCGTACCTTCTGATATAATTCAAAAGATATTCTCAACAAATTTCACTCGAGCTATATTCGCTTGAAATTGCCTGAGCGTATTATGAATCAACTATATTGTAGATAACTGCAAACATCTGGTACAAACTTACTAGAGAGAAATACAGGACGTCACGGTATGTATGCACAATTTCATATATAAATTCCGAGCAAGACTAAAAGTCAAAGCGGATATGCAAAATCAAGTTGCTTTATTGAAGGCGTGTTGCAAATTTTATAAAATGCACTGCGGAAGTTGTAAAAGTAAATTTTTAAATGAAAAAGTGCAAAAAGTACGAAATGTGTATGTAATCATGAAGTTGGAGTTATAATATTTAATTTTTATATTGCCCTGCTTTTGCCTGCCTCATGTTAATAAAATGAATCGTGGACGATTATAATTCAACATTTAATATTTAAGCAAGTTATCTGGACAAAAAAGTTTTTTTTTCAACCTTTGGTAGCGAAAACAGTAGTTTGAACAAGTTGCACGGCATTTATGCACCTACAGTGTATCCGTATAATTTTAATATGTTTGTGTATCATATAATGCACATTTAACCATTTCACTACAAGTACCGTTCATAGACGTCATCTGAGTATCGTCTGTGCTGTGTGTTCGCGAGTGTCGTCCGTGGACGACATGTTGTGTTTGCCTTTGCTCTAAGATTCATCACTATTAGTAAAACTGAGAATTCTAGACATTTATTGTAATTTCTAGTTTATTAGAAACGCAAATTTAAATTTTTAACACATTGTTATTAATACTAATAGAAATGCCTTAAAATATAAGGTTGTGCCTAGACATTTCAGTAGCTCTACTAACGGTCATGCTGTTCTGTATAGCAGCGTTTAAGTTAATGTGCTTAAACAGTTATATAATACGTACAATAATAATTTTGTTTTAGCATTCACCTCAATCTATATGGACATTTTTAACTTCCCTTAGGGTAAGTTATTGTAATCGTTCAACAATCGAAATTAAGATTTCTTACATTTCTCGACTTTTAAAGGTTTCTGAACATTTTGGCATACCTTAGAAAAAATGGATGTGTGTGTGTATGTATGTATGGATACAATATTCGATCACGTTTTCGGACGCACGGATCAACCGATTCGAATGGTTCAAGCATTCGATTTCCATTGATAGGGAGATGTGCTGATTAGTCTTTGGCAAAGGCAGGTCTGGCAGTTACGGAGATAAAGAGCAAAGAGTGCAGAAAATAGAAATCGAGTTTTTGAGAGAACGGAGTATCCGATTTGAATGATCTAAAAACAAGCAATTAGTAATTATTTGGAGAAGTGGTAATTAGTTTTTGGAAAAGGTAGGCCCAGCCATTTCGAAGATACATAGCTAAATGTTAAAAAAAGGCAGTTTTTGAGAGAACTAAGCGTCTGATTTTGGAGAAAAAAAAATTGTTTCGAAAAAAATTTTCAAAAAAAAATTTTTTTTGTATATCAAAAATAATTCATATTTTAATTTTAATTCTGACAAAAGTTCTAATATACTTTAAACAAATAATTTTAACTTTGCAATTCAGATTATATAATTCTTGTTGATATTAGACAATGTTACAATATTTATATTCTATTTGAAAACATTTAATATTTCTCGAACATTTCGTTACGGTACGGGAAGTTCCAGCAATTTGCCTTAAGGCACGACGCCATACACACCACTAGTTTATTAACTAAATTTAATCACAATTGATCTCTCATTGAATTTTTTATATTAATTATACTTTTTACTTGTTTCAGGTGAGTTTTGCCTTGCTTTATGCATGATCGACTACTACCAAACCGTAAGTTAAATCTAAAATTACATTTATTGGTTTGCATCAAAATAATATAATGATACATGACCATAACCACGGATTGCTATGATATTTTAAAGAAATGAAAATTAGTTTTACTATCAATGGCTAGCTTTGGCTATTTAGAAAACGCTGAGAAATGTTAATATGACGATTTACAACATTTGTAGATATTAGCAATAAATAAGTCAATTCAAATATTATTAAATTGCTGTTCCGAAATAATATCGTTCCCGCATTTTAACGTAATACAATATTTCGATAAAATTTGATAAGCACTCGTCTTGATTAGTTGTTCGAAACGATCGGTTGAGTCGTTTCCTTCATTTCGATTTTCCGTCGATTTTTCATTGATTGGTTTTTAATAAACTTGGTTGGAAATAAACAGGTCAACATTTTATCTAAATAGCTATATTTCAATTATTATTGATTGAGTCGATTACTTACACATATCGGAAAGTTTCTGCCAATTAGCAACTACCTCATGACAAAATGCTACTTACGCCAACTGCACAATATAAATTTAAATATTAGTCCGTATTCCAAAACATTGTTTATTGTTATAAATTAAAAATTGATATAAAATAATATTAAAACAGAAGCATCTGTCATTGGTGCGTTAATATCATTGATAATATAATATTATTACAGTTTGTAGTACTGCCATCGTCCTAAATATGGCGCCACAATTTAATATTAAAAAAAATTGTCAGTAGATTGCAACAACTTGTCCGAACAGTACTAGTTTCCAAAATGTCGTCTTTCAGGTCGCGTCGTGGTATGTATTATAAAGTGTATTGCGTTCGTATAAAAATTTTCGGGTGCGTGAAGTGACAAATGCAAACATTTCTAGATTTTAATCTGGTTTAAAGTAATTAAATACTAATTAATTGAAAACTACCGGAATAATTAATGATCACCACAAAAGGTAGGATTTAGAATTGCATATCCAATAGATTTTGACAGTATGTTCAAATTAGATGCCTCTTGCCTTTTACGTAATACTGTAATACATAATCATTATTTAGGAGGCATTTATTTAGAGGCATTCCTTAATTTTAACACCAAGAAAAATTTCAATATGTATTATTGATATATTAAATTTGTTGGCGATACAATATATATTTTTTTTAACATTTTGATGGAGAAAATTGTTTTCACCAAAAAATTGGATTTTATATTCTCGACATACTTCACACACACGATAGGATTTAGGATATACCTTGATTAGAAATTTCATACAAAATGATACTTTTGTCAGGACATTATTCAAACAAATTCAAAAACACTATTATATTTTTAACACATTCGCGGACATGAATGCTATTGCATTGATTCTCATTGTAATGCAGAATCACTTCAAATTTATATAGTCTTATGATTTTGTAATTATTTTACCTGTCAAAGTAATACTAAATTTTTCTTTAGGTATTTTTGTTTTATTTTATCTTTTCCCGTAGTCACCAAATGCTTGTGCAAGCAAATTGCGTAAAATAGAAGTGACATATTTGACGTGCATGCTATAGCATCCATAGTATATAACGATTGAAATATGCTAATCTGAGTATCATCATAGGCGCCGTTTAATTAAATTTCGGATATTAAAATATGGATATGTTCCATATGAACGCATAAGGGAGGGTTCGCGCGTTCGAATCCTCGACTATGACAATCTGACATCGGGCAGCGTGATGTCCATTTTCAATTGAAAATATAGATCAAAATATGTTTCCAATTAAAAATAAGCCCATCTCGGGTACTGCACTGTAAAATGGAAATGGGAAAAACTTTCACACCACTTCTTCCTTGAATCGAGTTAGAGTTTAACTCAGCTTACACACCTATCCTAGGCCAGTACTTCCCATTATTATTATCACAAATAGTTTAAAAATAAAATGACAATTATTTTTTGTACCTTGATGAAACTTTTACTCTCCGCGATCGTGTTAAGGAAATTTTTTTTATTATTAACAGTTTTGTGAACCGTTCTTGGATAAAATAATTATTGTTGAGTAATCACATCAAAAATCTATGGCTTTACTTTTCTTTTGAGCGTTTAATAACTTCTAAAACCCAACCTCCAAATGGCATAAAGGTCAGAATAGAACTTAGTTCCTTACGCGTGTGTTATCATAATGTTGTCACTTATGATTTGTGTGTTTTAAAAAAATATTTGTGTGTATATGAGCCTATTATCTACCTTTAGTCGATGTTTTTTGAACAGAAACGATTTGAAAGATATTGTTTGGGAATCGTATTGGTTAGTGTTTGGTAAAGATCGGCGGGGTGGTTTCCTCGTAATTGATTATTAAATTCTTTTTGGCGATTTTAACGAAATTTGCTATCTCGATAGAATACCTGGTGTTTATGAATATACTAAGCTAATATCGAACAAGTGGTTTAATTAACAAATTAGGTGAACATTGAATTAATCTGTCACCCTTTTAGCAAATACTCCAAATCATATAGTCATTTTTTATTAAGTCGATTTTTGCTTAATGTGAAATGCCACTTACACATAGTTGTTAGTTTTTTTTTTATTATTTGTGGGTTGTTTTTTTATTGTTAAGCCGCATAGTTATGGTCAAAAAAAAGTCAAATTGCTCTAAACGATGGTAAGGCCAAAGTATTTTTATTTTATTTTAACTTTTTTTCATTTTCTATTCAATTTATAGTATTTTTCTGTATTATTTTTTTGCACATATCAATTTTGTAAATAAGACATTAAAGTCTGAATTAACAAAAATAATTTTTTTTATAGAACATAAAAAAATCGTTCAAAAGTATTACAATTATATTGTATGTGACTCAACACCTAATAAGTTAATAATAATCATTAAAGTAAAATATACAATAAGCAAAATATCCGATTCTCAGTTTCTTAAGATTGTATTCCCAAGAATTGTCGTTATATTTATATTATCCCATATTGAGTAACAAAAGTATTATAATCAAAAATAGGATAGATAAACTTGTCCTCCTACGTACGTGATCTTCTGCATACGACGCTGTCATTCCTAGGCATTTTGATTGAGAAATTCATATAAATTGCACTCATACATATAAATAAAATTTAGTTTATCAATCTGTATCATATCCTAAAACGAATAAAGCCCGTCTGCTAACAGAGTTTATAAAAAGCCTAACTGTAAATAAAAATGTGCAGTTCTGTAACTTTACAAGATAAAAATAATACAAAAAACTGGAAAAGAAATTAGCGTAACCATGCATCATGGATTTGCATAGCCAGTAATTAGTGCATATTCAGTTGTTTGTAATTTATATTTGTTTATTTCCTATTTTTATTCAATGTTTTATGAAATATGTCGGTTAACCCTTCGTCGGGCGCAGCCGATCTGACAGATACAGAGCCAATAATTTTTCATGCTGCGCCTTGGTTGAATGTTATAGAAACCTCCACTCTTCAATAGCCTCCTAATTTTATATGTTTTATTTATGCGTCTTTATCATTTTGTGTTTGACCTTCACATATAGTGGCAATCGGTATTTTGATCCTAGAGATACACTGCGCCCGAACGTGCAACATTTTGAAACGTACGAATATTGCAATTTTTTGTGAATGTAAGTATTCTTTTTCTGTATTTTTTTACGTATTTTTTAATATATATCTCAATACTTTTCATTTAATTGCAATTTTTTGAAAGTATCTACGAGATTCACTGCGCCCGAATGTGTTACTAACTTGAGTCCATACATTTTATAGGCTAGTAACTATGACGAGTGGTAAAAAAATATATAATTTAGAAAAGCCAGCTCATGCAGAAGAGATTCTAAGAATGCTGAATGATGATGCTGATGAAAATAATCTTCTTGACGATTTAGGTGATGAAAGTGGAAGTGACGAAGACCATCTAGAGAGTCGCGAAGTCGATTCTGAGACAGAACAAGAGGACGAACAGGATGAGAGTGAGGAGGAAATAAATTTGAACAATAATGCTAAATATTTTATGAGTAGAGATAAATCTACAAAATGGTGTAGCAAACCTCCCTCTAATAGGACTCGAACAAAATCCCAGAACTTATTAAGACATTTACCAGGTGTTATAGGAAACGCAAAAAATGCTGCAACGCCTATAGAATGTTGGAGTCATGGGAATGGTAAGAAAGATCTCCGAAGAAGATATTTTTGAGACAATTATCGCATGAACTTGTTCTTGGACAGCTAACAAGAAGAAGTGAAATCACGAGTGGGATACTGTTCACTTTGCAGGCAGGACTCAAAAGATTCAGACCAAATTCACAGGAAAATGGCTCACAAAAACAAGAAGAGCCACCAAAAAAACGGCGATGTGAACCGTGTACATTAGAAGCTAATATTAGACGGCTTTCAAGATTTTGTTGTGCTAAATGTCGAAAAGCACTGTGTTCCAACATGCGATCTTTCTATGCAGTGCTTGTTGAAATGCTTCAATAAATGATAATATTTAACTATACACATTAAACTATCATTATTATATTACTTATTTTTTATAAAGTGACAAATGAAAAAAAAGTTAGAGACTGTGTATTTCAATAAGGAAAAGTGAGTGTAAATAATTTGTGCATATATACACAGGTTTATATTTTTCTACATTTTATAATAAAATATTATTGAATTCTTTTTTTTTTTTCTATTTATTCAAAAAGTATACATTCTGAAATATAATTAAACAAAAAATTAACATGTTTATAAAATAAGGAGCCTCCTGAGGATATACTTAAAAACCGTTGCTGTCGGATACACTGCGCCCGAACGTGTGCGTAACGGGACTGCGCCCGACGGAGGGTTAAATATATTCAGTTATTGTCTCTGTCCGTTTTGTGTACAAGAGACAAATATTAGCTGACTGCAATATTATTTTACGAGCAACTGCAGCTCGGCTGAATAACATTTAGCGACTAGGACAAATACACACGGAACTATCGCGTGACGACAAATTGCAATTTATACATGCTTGAAATATAAATTGTTATGCACTTATATATATATATATATATATATATATATATATATATAATAAGTATTATAGATATACTTGTAGATACAAATTTGTGATCATAGTTCTCGATATATTTCATAAGGGCTCGTAGGCAAGAGGCTGAAACAACCGGACCTGATTCAGAGGTACCGGGTTCGATCAGAGCAGCCTCTTGTGCATTAAATGGAACCGAATGCATTGAATGAGAGGCGAATAATATATTCATTAATGCAAATCATTTAAAATTATTACATTAACATATTGCACAAATTCTCACCAATTTTATTGTTGTACTGTCGATTGCTTAGTTGCTAAGGTTGTAATTTATATAAAAACTAATTGCTTATATATTTACTAATCAATTTTTATATCGCAAATTCTAGATTTTTATCAATATAAACATTTATTGAACGCTTTTGTCAAATTAAATATTTGTATGCCTCCTTAGATAGCTTCTAGATAAAAGTAATCATCCCGAAATTTTTTGTATGCACATTGTATATAAAGTATATACTTAAGAAACAGAAGCACATGAATTGATTATTTTCATAATTAATAGTTAGTACCTGATAGTAATTAGATTTTTAGTTGGGTTGGTAAATATCCTTTAGTGTAGGGGAGACTGGGTAAGGTTATGCGAGTGTTCCAATGTTGCGTTGAGCCAGCGCCCTTTAATATTTATGAGCTTTGTTTAAATGATTATGTTGAGTTGTTACATATTTCTGAAGTAAAAATCATTATGTAAGCGGTTAAGAGCGACGGGACTTGATTCAGAGGTACCAGGTTCGATACCCACCTCGAGCAGACTGTTGTCAGGCGGCAGTGACAACTATTTTCACTTGGATATATAATTACCTATATATTCCCAAGTGAAAATAGTTCTCACCCGGCATTGCTGCACCAATAAAACGACAGCCCTATGAGATAAATTCTAACCTTTGGGTTGCAATCTAAAAATACGAAATAAGGAAAAGTTTTAGCCCAACAGCTTGCGTAAGGTTCTGATTGCTGTTACTAAATGAGAATAAAAAAAAATTACCATTTTGGTTTTTGTACCTATTGCTGGGGTTATTTTTACACGTTCTTGGGGCTGTGGATAATGTATTTTACGATAGTATTACAGAATTTTTACAGAAAAATTTTCAAATTAATATTTAACTTACTTTTCTTCCAACAAACTGGAAAGTTAACAAAAATATTGTAGATCAAGCAAAAGTGGCACAACTGCACCGAGTCTCGCCTACAAAAATTATCAAACGTTTTTAACTAATTTTGTGATTTCAAAGTTATACGTATATAATTGATCAATATTATAATGAATAATATTTTACAACTGAAGTTTTTATCATGCGCAATACCAACTATAATAAAAAAATTGTAAACTAAAAAAACGGCGAATTAAAACGCATAATATTCTACGTTTTTGTTAATTCAATATTATTGAACATAAAATAGTAATTATCTCAATTTTAAGATACACTATATTTAATTTTAAAAGGATAAATAAAATAAATTTTAGTACACATCCAAGTAAATAAAAAATATTTATTACATATTCAAAAGTAAATTTATTTTATAAATTATTCAACTCATTCGATTTATATATAACTGCTGTCTAATAAATTCATGACTAGTTGCCTTCTGCTCGGGTTCATCCAATATACGATTTATTTATTTAGATATATCATTGCATTCAGAAGTGGGATTTATACAGAACCGTTTGATCCATCGCCCGTATCCAGTATGATAATGTTTGCCTAACTCGCCACTCGCCCTCGTGAAATATTTCACGTTTATATATTTGCATAAAGCATGTCAATATTTTTGGAAATGCTTCACGTCATGATACGAATTTAATCCCAGCTGTTATTATTGCGAAATGTATCAATTTTAATTGTAACGCTGGTTATTGAAAAAAGTTATTAATCAAATAACGAAGTATTGGGTAAATCATTAAAATGTATGTTATTCTATTACAAATTGAATCACCAATTTTTATTTGCATATTACATAGCAATTGATAGAATCTATAATAACTTAATAATCATTATAGCAATTTATCAGTATTTAATCAAGCATAAATTTGAGTTATGTATACATAATACAACATAATCATATTAATATGATACGTAATATTATGTTTAAACAACTTTAATCCTTACGGGACGGCACCGATTTCAAAATAATCTACTGTACCGGCTGTAAACTTGATTTCATTGTGTATGTTATGCAATTTGTTTGATAAAAATTTGAATTTGATCATTTTATTGAGAATGGTGACGTTCAAAACAATTTCCAAATGCTGGTGGATTTTGACATGTTTTACAATAAAATGTTGTTCGCCGCCTTTCTCCTGATGCTTTTCTGTCTGAACAAACAATACAATCCCTTTTTCATTCTCTCGAATTTAGAATATGCCACTGATTAGTAGTATATTTGTTCATTAGTAGTTTTTTGTTGCAATAATGGTTTATTTTTTCTATTATTCTGTCTAATAATTCATTTGTAAAACATAAAATAAAATAATCTATTGGATGTCTTATATTGCTTGGTATTTGTAGTCGGGGTGTTTATTGATGTATGTCAAAATCGATTATTGAAGAATAATCGGCACATTCGCTAATGTCTTTCCACTCTTCATTTAATTTGTCGAACTTCTTCTTTGTGTTGGTTGGAAAATATCATCATCACATTCATCACTATATTCGGTGCGAATAGTAATTTCGTAAAATTTGTTTGTACTTTGTCTGTGTGCTTAATTCACAAAATTTACCAGTCGTTTTGCCATATTTAAAAGCGCTTGGTCGTTTCTAATATTTAAAAAAAACTATATAGCAAAGAAAAGGGTTAAAAAACTACTAAAATAACTTAATTTTTTTTTAGAATACAACACTGTTTATCACTGCTATATGCAATTCTTCAACGTTTCGATGCAAAATGAGTCATTGTTTATAAAATAGTCTGTCTCCCACAGAGTATGTTTGTCCACTCAGGTGGACAGCCATCCTCAGAGTTAATATTTTTGAGTTGTGTTGGAATTTACAAAATATACATTATATTATATATTAATGTAAATATTTTAAGTACCTATATAGACTTTACAGAACGACAAGAATCAATCAAATTTGCACGAAAATTTAATGATCATAAAAAATATTTTAAACATTTAAGATTATTTTTTTAGTACTTCAATAGTAAAATAATAAAATTTAAATTACTACTGAGAATATCATAATTGATATTTTTTATATATTTAAATTGAACAATTAATATTTCAGAATTCCAGTTTGACGAGAAAATTAAAAGTACATATATTATTAATTATATTTGACTGATAGGGGATATAAGATTTTAGAACAATGTCATTGATTTATTATAAATGTATCAAATTCTTGCAAGATCTTGAATATATTAAGTACACAAAAATTGATGTTTCACTTATTGTGCTATTGCTATTATGAATAAAATGATTAATAAATTATAATTAATAACTATAGCCCACAGAAAAATTAATTATTAAATCATAAAAATTGACAATCTTCTGTGAAATCTTAAATACATCGAATACACAAATAATCAGCTAAAAATATCTTAAAATGATTATGATATTTTTTTATGAGTGAAATACAAACCGCATATATGTTAAAACAAATTCAAACAATGTTTATTTTTCACACTTAAAACTTTGGAGAAATTACAGTATTTGTTTCTTTGCTAACTATTATTTGATAAAATCTTGATTTTAGATATACAGGGTGTTCCAGAACTCAACTCAAGCCGAAAGGAGGTGATATTATTGACCTTAACCCAGTGATTTCCAACCTTTCTTGCAACGCGCGCCCAGCTTTAATTAAAAAAAATATTGCGCCTCCCTTAATTTTTGCAACAATTTAATTTTATAAATACTCAATTGTTACTATTAGACTACAAATTAATATGCAATGTTATGTAACAAAATACATAAAAATTAATTATTTTTGGTTCATTTTTTAACAAAATTTCAAAAATTTTGGGTTATTTTTGAAAATAGTATTCTGAAAAAAGATGTACGCGCTCCCGTTAGAACAGCCTGAAGTTCCCCCTATGGGGCACGTCCAACAGATTGAAAACTGCTGCCTCAACCTGAAAAAATTTAGAAAAAGACATTGTCCCACGTTGTTTGAAAATTATGAGCTTTTAAGTGTAACCGAAAGCATTGGTAAAATTATTTCTTTCTGCAATTTTTTTAATAAAATTAGAAAGTATTTTATCATTTTACAGTCCGGATTAAATGCGCCAATTGCGAATGAAAGTTACCAACACACATTATTACATTTCTGTTAAAGAAGGCCTTCCGAAAGTCAACCGATTTTTTAATTTAAAAATTCATAGTTCAACAAAAAAAACAAAATTCTCCAAAAGTTGAAACAAGTGTAATTACTTGTGGTCCTAGATATGTTGTTTACGGCTATTGCTCCAAAGTGTAAAATTATTAAAACCACAATAACCGATAATTAGTCGTAATTTTACAGAGCTCTATCTATGTTGCACTCAAAAGGTTATAATTTTTCTTTAGGGCGGTTGAGGTTAATATTAGCATCACATTTTGTATTGACGTTAAGTTCTGGGACACCCTGTATATTTTGATGCAAAGCTTGTGCGTGAATGGATAATACCAATTTAAACATTTTTTCTTGGCAATTTTGATAAAAAAACGATCAATTCGCAAAGTGCTTTTGAAGTCCGAATGATTCTTAAGATTATTATAAGATTGCCACGATATTCCTAGTTCTCGTGTATTCAGTGACCCGACTACGACAATTCACACAATCTTTCCTCTAACAATTCATTCTAATAGTAAAGATGATATCCTCGCATATGGCGGCAATATGACATCGTTCAAATGTCTCCATTCCTGTATGATACCATTTTAATCATTTTGTCTTGGCAATTTTGATAAAAAAACAATCAATTCGCAAAGTGTTTTTCAGGTCCGAATGATTCTTAAGATCATTATGAGACTGATGCTATATTTCTAGTTCTCGTGTATTCAGTGACCCGACTACGACTATTCACACAATCTTTCCTCTAACAATTCATTCTAATAGTAAAGATGATATCCTCGCATATGGCGGCAATATGACATCGTTCAAATATCTTCATTCCTTTTGCGACCACACATTTAGATAACATCGAACTTCGTTATAGTTGGTGCCAGTTCCTCCATTACGAGTGTACAATTGCACCCGAGAGAGAATAACTCCATAATAATTCCGGCACTAACAATGACTTGGCTGGCTGGCCGCATGCTCGAAAGTCCGTGTTCTTGAATCGGCTATTTTGTAATATATAGTTCCATGAACAATGTATTTATATCGTTAGATAACTGGACTAAACTTAAGTTTCTGCACGGCGTGGGTGACGATTAAGGAGCTGTTGAATAGTTGGCAGGATATCGGAGAAGTTGACCGTTGTAAGTGAAAATAATTCCATCGATTAGTTTTGTGCAACAGTAATTTGAAGAGTTCTAAAAAATATCTTTTTTCAGATTTTTTTTCCAATTTCATTCTATATTTGTTCATGGGACAATAACTTCATAATAGTACCAGCATACACACTTATTTCGACTTCACACTTGATTGCTTACCACATGTTCAAAGTATTCTGGAATCGACTATTTTGTAATATATAGTTTCATGAGCAATGCATTTATCTTGTTAGATTACTGGACTAACAAGATAACTTAAGTTTCTGCACGATGTGGGTGACGATGAGAAAACTCGTGAGGAAATGTTGAGTACTTTGTGAGAAATTCTTACAATAACTTGGATATTGGCCAAGTGGGAAATTGTAAACGAGTATAATATGATTAGATTTTTAACTCATTCATTAATCAGAGTAATATCTTCAAAATACAGTTTTTTACTGCCATTAGGTAATGCTCCAGGACGTTAGATCATTTATTAATTAGTTGGATTTCATGTTAATAGCATTCTACATGCTCCGGTATTCGAGTTCCTAACTATTTATTTTATTAGATACCTAAAACTATTTTAACTATTGAATTCTTGTGAAGAAAAAAGAAAATAGAAATAGAAAATGTATCGGGATGTATATATGTGCGATTGTAAATGACTTTTTATCGATAATTTTATCAGAAACGGCAATATCAATTTCAAAAATTCTACTCTAAAATATTGAAGGCCTAAAATGGCATTCTATCTCTGTAAATTCATCAGTCTTTAAGATAATCAGCCGGGTCCATATTACAAAATTCTGTCACCACACTGGCCAAATGTCAATTGTTATTGATAAAATTGAATATTTACACATGTCAGAAAGTTTTGTAACTTACCTTGCAGCAAAATGTCACTTACCACAAATTCTTATTGCTTGTAAGCATTCTTTAGAAACTATATTTATATAGATTTTTTATTATCATATCTACCAAGATAGATAGTATTTAAATATACATTATGCTGAAGTAATATATATTTTAATTAAAGACATATTCATTGGCAATCTACATATATTCTTATATTTTCAATTTGGACTGTATTACATGTAATCATCATTCATCATTAAAATCAATCAGGTTTATTTTTTCTATATTTAAATAAATTTTATCTAGAATTAGGGGTCAAACTGAATTACTGGTGCGTTAAAATTGGCCGTAACATAACATTGTTATGGCAACGCTATGTTACGACATTTTTTTCATATAAAATGCTACTAAAATCTATGAAATAGCTATGTATTTGCTGTGCAGTTAGGCGTTTTAGATATAAAACCTAACCTTGAAAACGCATAAACGCCAAAAAAAAGAATGTTAAAACTGCATTTTTATCATGTGCATTTATAACACAAATGAGAACTTAGGTTTTGAATGTAAAACGCCTGATCGCTCAGCAAATATGACATTTTGACAATTTTTAGTACCATTGTATGTGAAAAAATGGGGAACCATGAGGGGTATACCTGAAACAAATACGCTTTTCTATGTATAAGGGTTTTCGGCATATTACAGATGGTGGTATTATACTTCAAATTAGTTTTTTAAGTATTTATTCTCTTAAGCCTTAGTTCTCACTTCATTGATTCAAATTAATCAGATTTACCTCTAACCTATATTATATGTATTTATGTAAATCTTATCAAGAATGAAATCTAGGGGTAGATTTAAGTGGCCCAGCTGGTGGCAACCTCTATGAATAGCTAGATTAATTAAAATTAAGGTAATGTAAAAGCGGTTACGTTTGCGATCTATTTCAAAGTAAAACATCTTTAGGCGCGACTAGGACGTAAATCCGTACAAATGCAACGGAAATGCGTTACAGCAGAACGCATTTCTATGCGGGTCGATTGTGATTAGTCGTCGTGTATGTAAATAGAAATCTGTCGTTGTATGCGTACCGATAACAACAAGGAAATCAGTATAGATAAATGAACATTTTCAACGTTACATCGTAGTACAAATCTTGATTTAATGAAAAATACCTGAATCAGAAGAATATTCTACTCTGTTCCTTGAAACTAATAAAACAAATTAATCATTTGTGTCGTGCGTTTCTATGTTATTCGTAGTTTCTATAAATCTAAAATATTAAAATGGAAAATATTTTTTAAACAAGACAGGTATAACATAACAGATATAATATAAATTGTAAAAAAAATACAAGCAGTCAATGAATGTATGTTAATTTTAGTTACATTAAGTTCCTCAAACACAATTAGATGATGAGTGAAGTTGCGAAAGCAATATTTGTTTAGGCGTTGTTTAACATAATCCACTGCCTGAACGAATATTATAGAATATTATGAATTATAGCAATTAATTCATTTCTCTAATGAAGGTTCATTTCTAAATGCTAATTTCAATGACAAACCGATCGTCTCGTATTTGAAGTATGACTTTGATTACATTATTCTTTTTAAATATTACACATATTTTTAATGCTATTATAATTATATAACTAATCATTATATAAATGTGTATAATGGTTGACACCATAATGTGTGCATCACGAGTGTTACCATGTTATTAATAAACAAAATTGTTATATGATGTATTTATTTTCACTTGAATGCCATCTTGTACAATAGCAAATGAGTTTTACTTTAATTGCGTGCAAACTTTGCACGCTCTTTTTTTTCTATCTATGCATACAATATATCTCATAATGCGCTTTCAATTCAGATGGCGCCGCCCCGGCGGCAAAATACGTATTATTTCTGAAATTTGCGAGCGGAAAGGTTGAAAAATACTCCACGGCGTTAATTAGTTGGATAATCCACATATCTATGGACAACACTGAATACTCTACAATTCAAATATCGACTATTTTTGAGTTGCAAAATTTTTCTTTAAATTCATTCACAAAAGCTCTCAGCTAGAATTTCTTCCAAGTCGATGGGTGTCACTCCGTAGTCTCGACTGTACTTTGTTCAAAAGCTGGCTCTACAAACTACAATGCTGTAGTTATAGTGCAACTGCCGTTTCCGCTTTTGTCTCTAATCATGAAATTCATTTCCGTTGTTTCGCAATAGCGCTGAAATTATATTCCGGCAAGCAGAAATTCGCGCTGTTTATACAAATATTGGAATTCTCACTCAAATCAACGGCGTGCGATGAGAGCGTTCACACCGCATAAATTTTCTGAATAGAGGAAAAGTTAGGAAAATGAAAACGATATTATGCAATTCAAATAAAATTTATTGTATTGTTTATAGTAATTGTTTGAAGTCACTGCGGTGAATTGAAATGCTTAGCAAAGAGTGAATTCTTATGCACTTTAGAGGCACTTCGCAAAGAAGAGTTATTCAACAAGATTGTATATATGAATAGGTTTTGTATATGAGAGAATACTGTAGAATGGTATTATACAATAATAGTGATTAATATTTTATAATCCACATGAATTCTACACACATTTTCTAGACTTCTGATTAATTTGAAACTTCTGGGAAAGTAGATAAAATACGTAGGTGTAGTGTAAATAGTACGTACCATACTGTTACCATTATAATTGGAAAGCTATTACCTGAACTGTTTAGTTTTATACATATTATATGATGCATTGCATGCAAAATGATAAATCTTTTTCATTTTAAGATTTTGAAGAATAGGTCAAAATCACAATGAATAGTATCAGCGTAGATGAATATTTTTTTATTAAAGAATAAATTTTGTTTTGTATTTTATCATTATAAATATACTCACAAATATAATGAAATGTTCTGCTTTTTTAAAATAATTCTATGAATATAAAAAGCTTTATTAACTTCCCGTAGGGTAAGTTATAGTAATCGTCCAAAAATCGGAATTGAAAATTTTTACATTTCTCGACGTTTTGAAGGTTTCTGAACATTTTGGCATACTTCAGGAAAAATGGATGTGTGTGTGTGTATGTGTGTGTGTGTGTGTGTGTGTGTGTGTTTTGTATGTCCGCGTTTTTTCGTCCACGTTTTCGGGCGCACGGATCAACCGATTTGAATGGATTAAAAAACATTCGATTCCTATTGATAGGGAGATGTGCTGATTAGTTTTTGGCAAAGGCAGGTCCAGCCGTTACGGAGATATGGAGCAAAGAGTGCAAAAAATAGAAAGCGAGTTTTTAAGAGAACTGATCAACCGATTTGAATGGTTTAAAAAACATTCGATTCCTATTGATAGGGAGATGTGCTGATTAGTTTTTGGCAAAGGTAGGCCCAGAGGTTTCGGAGATACAGAGCTAAATTTAAAAAAAATGGCTGTTTTTGAGAGAACTAAGCGTCCGATTTAAATGATTCAAAGAACTTTCTGCTTTTTTCAACAAAATAATTGATTTTGGAAAAAAAAATTTTTGTTTCTAATTTTTTTTCAAAAAAATTTTTTTGTAATTTTCGATTAAAAATTCAAAAAATCACCCAAGCTAAGAACAGTCTAAGCGCCACTCTGGTACAAATGTTTACCCAAGTGCGTTTAGACTGTTTGTGTACTGGAGCACTTTTCCAATTTTGTGAAAATTATTGAAAAATGTGAAAATGCCGCCAAGCTGAGCACAGTATAAGTGAAAATGTCGCACAGAATTATTTGCAAATGCGTTTAGACTGTGACTATGCGGGAGCACTTTTTCAATTTTGTGTAAATTTGGCAACTATTTTTTTTTTTTGGAATTTGATTCGAAATGAAATGACGATTGTTAATGTTCTGGAGATGATAAATTGATTTATTTATAATTAATTTTCCATAGGGTAAGTAATCGCAAAAAAATCGAAAATGAAAATTTTTATATATCTTCACGTTTCAGAGGTTTCTGAATATGTTGGCATACCTTGGAGAAAATTGATGTATGTGTGTGTGTGTGTGCGTGCATGTGTGTGTGTTCGGATACAAATTTTCGTCGACGATTTCGGGAACACGGATGAAGCAATTTGAATAATTCAAAAAACATTCTAGCCGTTCCGGAGATACGGGGCAAAAAGTGCCAAAAACGGTAACTCAGTTTTTAAGAGAATGGAGCGTCCGATTTGTATAGTTCAAAAAACATTTTACTTGTATTAACAAGATGAAGATTTGATCAAATTTTCATGAAGATAGGTCTAGCGGTTTCGGAGATCTAGTAAAAAAAACTAAAAAAAATAACATTTGGCGGTCAACAATAATCATTAGACATTAGACATATGCATATCAAATTATCAGATATTTTATTGAGATTTTAACAATAAGTATAAGTTTTGTTTACATTCCTATGGGTTCCGTACTATTGTTTTTCCGTTAGACAGCGACGCGGCGCTTACGCGCTTCTATATTTCGTCTCTATGCAGTTAAAGCAGTACGATTGCTTTGAAAAAAAGTTCAGATCTTCCAAAATATATCAAAATGAAGATAACATTTTTTCCAAAAAAAAATTTTTATAAAAAAAATTATTTAAAAATTTTTAAAAAAAAATTTTTTTTTTTTCAAAAAAAAGTAATTTTTTGTCCGATTTAAAATTTCTAAAAAATCTTATTTTTTTGAAGTGAAATTTTTTCAAAAATGTTAATCGTTTTTAAAAAAATAATAATTTTTGGTACGGGAAGTTCCAGCAATTTGCCTTAAGGCACGATGCCTTAATTGCCTTAACACAGAATTCCACTTACAGCTAGTTCGATTTGGATTACTAAATATGAGAAATTAAACGATTTTTATATGTGCAAAATTATTTTTGAAATTAATTCAATTACTTTTTGATGTTTTTATTATGGATAGATTTACTAAAATTTTAGATTTTTTTTTAATTTAAAAATTAATTATTAACTTTCCGAAGAAGAAGTCTGTTTTGAAAAAAATCGAATTGCTAATTATATGTTATCTCGACATTTCAAATCATTCTGAATCAAATGAATTCAAATCATTCTGAAAAAGTTCGTGTGTATGTATGTACCCAATTTTTACTCTTATGTCAACGTTTTTTCAAAATTAAATTCGATGTATTCGATGTACCTCGATAAGGACTAGTATTGATTTGTTTTGCGCGATGATCGGCCGAGCCGCTTCTTTGTAACTAGCAAAAAATTGTGAAATTTTTTGTCCACATTTTAACCCATAATTTCGAATCGATTTTAAATGTTGCTGGGATCGTCGGAGCTGTTTCTTTAGTTTTTTTGACGATTTTGATAAAATTTTGTGCTACGATAGACTTCGTAGTACTTAATAACTTACAAAAATATTATAGGCCTACGATAAGCGGTTGAATTATAAAAATTCATCAAAGTTTTTAAATTTGCCGTGACTCAATCGATACTAATTATTCGAAAACAGTTCACGTCCACACGAAATAAAATACATTTTCAGCACACGAAAAGGATGAAATGAAATATTTGATTGAATTGTTACAATTACAATCCGCATTAATTTTCAGTGAAACCGAAAATTTTATTTTCGAAATAAACACTTAAACTAATTTTCCCCAAATACCTGAATCCAATAAGTTGATTATGGACGTATCAGAAAGAACATGCAACTTGTCTTATGTCAAAATGCTACTAACAACAACCAGTTTTTAAATATGTATTGAAACATAATTGGTTCAACCATATTTTAGATAACTAATGATTGATAAATTTTAACAAAATAGTGTATATAGACAATTTTCTACATTGGAAATAGGTCAATATGCTTAAAAATTCTGATGTTTTAAATTATTATAATATTTCGATTTTAATATAATTCAAAATACAATTCAATATAATTTCTCTGAAATAAAATATAATCCAAAATGAAATTTGAATTTTCACTCTTAACAAAATCTTTAAAATTATAAAAAATATATTATAATTATATCATATCATAATTTTTCATTTATGTATTTCATAATTTTTCTCGTTCATTTGCAGGAACAGTGAAAAGCGGAAAATCAGAAAAGCGGTGGAGCGGTGCAATTGTGATGACACTACGTCGTAACACGTAAACGCCTGCCGGGTGTCGCACACTGCTAATAAAGGTGAGTTATAAGCCTTTCTATAATATTCTTGCTTATGATACGTTCATGAAATAGTTAAACAGAGAGCTGAAGAAGACAAATTTTGCACCTGTCCTATGATACATGGCACGTATCATCGTTTTATTTGCCACTCACGAAGCAAGTACTATGTTTTATATAAGTACAATTATATTAATACATAATTTTCGTAGCATTTTGAAATAACTCAAAATTTTTCAATTTTGCTATTTTTGCAAATTTTCATTTTTCAATTTTGCTACTATAGCACCTGGTCTATATGTGGGGGTTATGTATGATACATTCTATATACCCGATGATATTTCACGCGGTTCGTGTCATGAAAATATCACTGCGAATGAACGCCCTGTTATGGATCAGTCGACTTTATGTTAAACGATGTCTGAATTCTGTTTTAAAATGTCGAGATATAGTATTAGATATAATGAGCGTTCTAGAACTTCATGTTTACACTAACAGAGATCTAAATGATGGGATTTATTCTGTTATATCGACTGCTATATACTCGTACAAATATGTTTTTAATATGAACACTGATGATCTTTTACCCCAGGCTTTTATTGAAAAATATTTAATTTTAAATAAATGAGGAAACTAATGTTATTATTCTTTGAATTATGACTTCTTCAGTGAACTCTAATTTTGGGTTAACACTATTAATCCTCTATAGACCGAATTTTTGTTTTACACCTAACAAATTAGGGGAACCAAAAACCGGTATGTCTCTGTAAGCTAATATATGCAAATAAAAAACAAAAAACTCTGTTTACGCAAATTTTTTAGTATTTATGAATTATGTGAAAGTGCGACCACGAAGTCACAAAAGCCTATAATGTTCGCAATTCTGTGTTTGTAAATACTATTCTATGTCGAAAAACCTAGCAGAAGTCATAAGTATCGATATTGGTTGTCTTGACAACCTTATAGAATTAAGAATTATGCGTCATCTTGCAAAAAAGCTATAATTATATGGTGAGATATCGAAAAACTTAGAATGTGACTTGGAGTTTACCATAGAGAGCTACATGAAAGTAACGTGACTTTGATTCACACTAAATTTGGTTCAATGGTATTTTTTTATTGAATTAGTTTTAAGATTCCAATAGTTTTTGCACCCAATATTTAGTAGATTTTATGAAATGATTCAATTTTATCATTTTATTCAATAAATTAATAAAAAAATGAATATTATTATTATTAAGCAAGCAATGAATATTATTATGCGTGCCAAAAAAATATTTTCATAAGCAATTTAAAAAATATTTCGTAAATGCTTGCATGAAAAGTGATGTTTGAAGTGTCAAGTGACAAAATATATAGATTTATTAGTAAAAAAAATTGTATAGTGAAAAATTCAATTTATCACTTATTCCAATATTATTATTATTCAAATTTATTCGCACATAAATGTGGCATTTGAAAATGCAAAAATCTCAATTCAAGAATCTCAGAATTCTCAGTATTATACAATATCCAAAATAATTCAGTTAAAGAATCCCATAACTATTAGTATGTTGGGTAATGCGGTCTTAGTTGTAAAACCATAAATTGATATTTATATTCCTAAAACTCATGAACTTGGCGAAACATTTGATATTCGTTTTTGTAATCAACATATTCATATGAAGTTGCTAAAAGTTACAGTATTTTACTGTTGATAAACCATATAAATAACAAATAATTTTATTAAGTATTAGAAAAGTCTCATTTTTTACGCAAATTATTAACATTATTCGTGAATATTCAAGAGAGAACGATTGAACTTAAGAACAAATAAATATTCTGATTAAAAGAAAGACGTATCAAGACTTCTCATAATTTAGATTAGGGTTTAAGGTTAGTTGATCTATTTTATTTAAAAAAAAAATATTTCCATTTTTCTAATAATTTTAATATTGTTAAAGTTATTCATCACATCTAAATTGGAAAATTAAAAAAATTTCAACAATACATCAGATTAATAAACATTTCAACAAACCTTAATTCAATAAATACGATTAAATTTTATTTGCAACCGTAAACCTGATTTCTTAATAATGAAATTTCAATTGGCGTAAAGCACGACATCTCCAATATAATCCAGCACTATTAAGTATTATTAAAATAACTGCTTATTCAAATTTCTAGACCAAATTGAATACAACACCCACATACCTATTTACTGTTTCATCATTATTCACAAATCGTAATGGTACCAGGCCGAATTATGTTGTGTATCCCTAATTGCAGATATTAAATCAAATACTACGATAATCAGTATCGATAACCCGATATGTACGTGATTGGACTTACTGGATATTGTGCTGTTGTTTGTGAGAGAGCTAGAATGAAAATGGAACGGGAATAAGTATAGATTTCCAAAAATATAATAATAACATAATATTAAACAACTAGATCAAAGTATTTCTAAAAACTGCTATTTTCGCGATTAATAGTTTAAACAGTTAGTTAACTATAATTGACAATTGAATATACTCTTCATGAAGTGGTAGAATTTTGTGTGCTTTTGAAAAAAAAACAAATTCTTGAATTTCAAAATATCAAGAATATTTTGGCACTATGCCAATATGAAATGAGTAGTTGGTAGTGTTGTCATTTTACTTTAAAACAACATTTCACCTAGAATTTGATGTCACGAAACAGTCAACTAGTTTAGAATCTAATGATATTTTTTAAACACAGTTTATTTTAATCGCTTTAGTTTTGCACAGACGTTTCCATACTGAAGTTTCTGTAATCACTAGTGTAAATTTGAATTTTGTATTATAACGAATTTCATTATTTGATAGTCAATTATGGAACTAGTTGGTATTGGTATTTTGCCCTGATGCAAATTACATGAACTTTCCGAAGTGTGTAAATAATCAACTTAATCAATAAAAAATAAATTAATTTATGAGTGATTATAAGTACTCCGAGTGTATGTATTACACATCATTAAAAACGAACGAACGAACACGTTAACTCGAAGTATTTTCTAAAAGCAAATTTTAAAGATACATCAAATGGCTTTGAAATTTCTGAAATCGGTTCAGGCGTTTTTGAGAAAACGTCGATCAAAGGTCTAATTTTGACAAATGCCAAATAAACGATACTAATTTTTGCAAACGAAGAATTAAACGACTTATCGTAGGGCCGTAATATTTTAGTAGGATCTACAAGACTATGGTATCTACCGTCAAAAAAAATCATAAAAATCGTCGATTTTTTTTTTTAAACACTACTACAAGAAAACGGCTTGGCCGATCTTTACCAAAAACTAATCAGCACGATTCCCAACCAATGTCTTTCGAACGGTTTTTGAATATTCAAAATAGATTCAGAATTGCGGGCTATAACGTAGACGAACAAAGTTTTACTTTTCTGCGATTTACAAAGAAATGGCTCGGCCGATTGTCGCACGAATCAAGATACATCGAATGGCTTTTAAATTTAAGAAATCGGTCCAGTCGTTTGGGAGAAAACGTCGATTTACGGCAAAAAATCTGTTCACACACACGCACACAAACATACTTTTTTCAAATTTGGTCTCATTCGATTTAGAATGGCTTGAAACATCGAGAAAACATAAAATTAGCGAATCAGATTTTTTTTTATGAAAACATAAACTTCTCCTTCGGGAAGTTAAAAAGACATTAAACATATCAACATTTTTCTAATAAAGATAACTAAGAAGTCAATATAGTAAAAACTTAATGAAAATGATGCAAAAATGTTTAACAATTGGACAATCTCAAATATTTGCTCTATATTTCTAGATATTTATATAAAATACAAGTCAAACTATTGATAATTAATTTATTTATATGCTTACACATAAACTTGCAAAATTTACTTGTCTCAACTTCTGAATATTATTGATCTCCTGAATAGAGCAAATACACGTAGTTGAAAATTAGACTAAATATTTTTTTTTAGTAATATAACATTTAGTGCAAATTTTCATTGAATTTCTAGCTCTCCGATTTATAGTCGCAGATTAGTTACCGTAGTATTAATACGCATCATGCACTGTCGGACACTAAATCACCGGAATTTTGATATCGCATATAAATACAAATTAGTCTACGTTATTTACGTGTATGTTTTGCGAACAAATATCAAACGATTTACAATGTCCTATTTATAATTGTCAATTTAATATGCGGGATTTTCGTAGATCGCGCGTTTTGATATTGTTCCAGTCATATATAATTCGATAAATGTAATGAATATGTGATTTGCGGCTAGGCCGAAAACAAGTGTAAATTAAATTGACATTTTTGTATTATTGGGTTTTGAAATACAACTCCAATTGTTATCCAGAAATTGAGCATAAACACACAACTTTGGCAAAAAGTTTATGGTATTTACGATAAAACATATAGAGTTTCTTTGTAATTAACAGTCTAATGATCACATATTATATGCGTATAAGTTCGACATACTTCAAGCTCACATTGCAAAAAAATTAGATAGTTATGTTTCTGGTATAAATAAAAATCAATAGGCAATCATAATATGACTAACATCTTGGAATGAAAAATAAGCATATAAAAATACTATAATTTAAAATTCAAACTAGTGGTGTATGACATCGTGCCTTAAGGCTGGAACTCCTTGTACTGTAATGAAATATTCGAAGAATATTGAATGTTTTCAAATATATTATTAAAAATACTGTAACTTGTATATGTTTACAGAAAAGTAAATAAACCAAATTTAACCAATCGAATTTGCAATGAGGAATATTGTCTAATATTTAGAAGAAATATTTGAACTGAATTATGAAGTTTAAATGATTTATTTGAAGTTTAGTTAGAATTTATTCGAATTTATTTGAGCTTTAGCTAGAATTAAAATTAAAATTCGAACAATTTTCGAGATTCAAAAAATAAAAGATCCCGAACCAATTGTTTCGTCAAAACAAGCAAAAAGTTCTTCGAATCATTCAAATCGGATGCTTAGTTCTCCCAAAAACTGCAATTTTTTGCACATTTAACTAGGTATCTCCGAAACGGCTAAACCTACCTTTGCCAAAAACTAAGCCATTTTTCCCCGTCGCGAATAGAATGTTTTTTGGATCATTCAAATTGGATGCTCAAAACGTGAAAAAATGCAAAAATTTTAATTTCACTATTTTGGACGATAACAATAACTTATCCTACGGGAAGTAAACAAGATATAATTTATTAGAATACATTTCTCTCAATTATAACAACAATATTGACAACGATATGAAACACTTATAGCAGTTTCGCTTGGAAAAATTCTTATTTATATATACTAAATTGTATTTTAATTGCGATATTACATTTTGAGAGTTTCATTAGCATTTGAAAAGAGCTTTTAAGTCCATCGACCTGAATATCTAGATATTATACTGCAATTGTATATTAGAATAAAGAATTAATAAATTTTTTAGCTGGTAATGCCATAAATTAACAGTTATTTTTTTATAACATTTATTAATATTCCCAAAAATTAGCAATAATATTTAATTATTGTTTATTTTCAAAATCAGTTTGCTTCTTAATTATTTGAAAACTAATTGAAACTAAATAATAAACTAATATTTTATGATGATACTATTCTATATTACACGTATTTTAAGCAAAACTTATTTATCCTAAGACTAATAGTTTTGCATTAAATCTTATAATAATTCTCGTAAGCAAATTATGCAGAGTAATTTTTGTACATGTGCTGTATTAAAAGCACTTCCTTTTGCTGTAATGAAGACATATGTACTTTACCTACAGCATATACATCTACAAGAGAGTTGGTTATAAGGCAATTAATTATTTTTTATTGCTGTTTTAATCCCGCTACAATAACAAGCTTTTTTTTCTAAATTTATTATTCTCTTGGGATTTTATTCTGGTCTCGCGAAACACGCCGCTTTTCAATACAAACGAACACTTCTAAATTACTTTTTTCTGAATGCTTGCACATAAATCTTTATTTAATTATCTGATTAACATAATTAAAGGCGGTTATGTAATCCTGGTTCTAGTTTGCGGTTGTGGTAGTGAATTATAAAGACTTAATGAAATTTTTTGTATATTTAAATATAAGTTGAATGATTTCTCATATATATGGTTTAAATAGTTACAAGCAAGCTCACACCATAAATTTAATACATTGCACTATTTTACAAAATTATGAATATTACATAACAATCATACTTAATATTGCATTCTCACTCATGCATCTTTTTTTTTTGTAAATTTTGTAAATTTTTGTAAATTTTAAATTTAATAAACATAATACATTTAAAAAATGTCCTAAAAATTTTGATATCCACTCAAATCTGTTGATCAACATTGTCGAGAGGACTTTTGTTTGAAACATTATAAATCTAGATGCGAATCCAAAAAATGGGAAAAATGTTTTTTTATTGTTTCCTTGACTTTGTATATAAGTAAATTAAGTGGTCATATATGCTATATGAATCAACTTTACAATTTTATGTTATTGGATTGAATATAAGCATATAGGTCACCATTTATTTTTTCCAGATATTAAAAATATACTTATTAATAGAATCTCTATAAAATATCCGATAATTTGATATGCATATGTGCAATGATAATTTTTTACCGTCAAATGCTATTTTTTTTTAACTTTTTTTCCATGTCTCAGAAACTACTGAAATTGCATATTGAATTCCATCAATAGAAGTTAAATGTTTCTTGAATCATTCAAATCGGACGCTCGGTTTTCTCAAAAACCGACTTGCTATTTTTGCACTGTTTGCCCCATGTCTGCGAAACAGATGGTTCTGCCTTTTCCCTAAAGCACGTCTCCCCATCAATAGAAATCGAATGTTTTTTTTAATTATTCAGGTCGGTTGATGCGTGCTCTGGAAATCGTTGACGAAAAATTTTATCCAAGCATACATATTACACACACAGACACACGTATCTTTTTTTTCTAAGGTATGCAAAACTGTTCAACAAACTTTACAACGTAAAGATATACAAAAATTTTCATTTTCATTTTTTTGTGATTGCTGTAACTCACTATAGGGGAAGTTATTATAACTTCAACTTTTATATTACTCATTGCTTACATAGTCTTTACTATTTTGTTATTTGTGATTTTTGAATCTTTACCATTTTATTCAGAACAAAACTTCAAATGATTTTTAATATCATTTGACCTATAAAGGTTAATGAAAATGTTAGTTTAAGAATAGCAATTGATGATTAAATAAAAAAATCTTCGTTTAAAAAGTTAAAAGTTAATGAAACCTGCATCTGTACAAATACCGGTATAATTTATGCAGTAAGTTTTCCAATAATCAGATTTAATGCGTCGTTATAGAGCATTGGAGCATTAGTTGGATAAAAGTCCTAAACAGAATCGCTTCGAATGCAAAAGTGGAGCATCTTATCCTTAATGAAAGCGTGAGGAGGGCACGCGTCCGCGGACGCCCATCGTAATAAGAAATCAACAAGGAGAGCAAACGGACCGTCTAATGAATTCCGCTCCTTTTAATTCGTCCTGCTGCAAAGTTTGCATTTCCCGTTTTCTGAGTCCTTTCTTTGGCACAAGGAACCTGCGTCCTTTTTTTGCACTCGAGAGATCCTCTTGTCGCGCGTTTCCGTTGCCGGTCGTGCCGTTGTTTTACTTCCATTTCGAAGCTGGATTGCTGTGTCTCTCCAAATGCAGTTTCTCACTTTTAGAGAAAGAGTTGATGCGAAAACTGAGACAAGTTTTATGATAAAATGAAATTTTTATTAAATAAAGCGTAAACAACAGATATCGGCGTAGTTTTCTATATCTTTATTACGTACCTTATCTATGTATCGTACCTTTACTATTCGCACACAAACAGTAACATATTATAGTGAGATCCAGAAAACATTGCACGCAAGCCACCAAATTTTTCTTGTAAATCTTCAAACCCATATGAAATTAAAAGTATTTTTCAATATTTTGAATGTCTGTCAAAAGCATTGACCATTGTGGCCGCAGTGATAATAAGTAAAAAATTTTCCTAAGTATTATATAAACATATAGAAATAAAATCAAGGAAATAAAAACTGTAACTTACGTTAGAAAAGAATGTAATTTCGTTGAATAAAATTGCAATACAAATACAAAACTTAGGTGAAACGAAATTAGAAAAGTATTTGAGAAATATAATAGATGGGTTTTATAATTTCCAGTTTAAGTGTGTATTAGCCAAATACTATTAAATATTGAATATAAACTAGTTTGCTTTGTGGCAAGTTGTATAAAGTTCCGATATGCGTAAATAATAGGGTAAGTTATTGTAATCGCCCAAAAATTGAAATTGAAATTTTTTAAATTTCTTCACATTTTGAAGGTTTCTGAACATTTTGGCATACTACAGAAAAAATGGTTGTGTGGGTGTGTATGTATGTATGGATACAATTTTTCGTCCACGTTCTCGGGCGCAACGATCAACCGATTTGAATGATTCAAAAAACGATTCGATTCCTATTGATAGGGAGGTGTGCTGATTAGTTTTTGGCAAACTCAGGTCCCGCCGTTTCGGAGATACGGAGCAAAGAGTACCGAAAATAGAAATCGAGTTTTTGAGAGAATGGAGCATCCAACTTGAATGATCTAAAAAAAACATTCGATTTGTAATGCCGGGGAGAAGTTGTTATTAGATGTCGGCAAAGGCAAGCCCAGCCGTTTTGGAGATATTGAGCTAAATGTGCAAAAAATGGCAGTTTTTGAGAGCACTAAGCTTCCGATTTGAATGATTCAAAAAACTTTCTGCTTGTTTTGACAAAATAATTGCTTCTGGCAAAAAAATGTTTTCAAAATTTTACCTGTCTGTCTAGCTCCCTACCTGCCTACCTGCCTACCTGCATACTAGTTATAACGCCATTCCTGCTTACCTTACCACTTTTTATTGTATATTTCTACCTTCTTGCATTTACATCAATTATTCTATTCATATAAGAACCAATAATAATGACTTGTAAAGATTTTACTTAACCAACAAATGCCATTTTTTGCATTTTTTCTGCATCACAACTCCAAAAGCCTTGCATCCTTTCGATAGCATTTAATTCAATTATTCATTTTGCCTATACAAGTAAACTATTTTTTAAACCATTCAAATCAAATGCTTTGTTTTCACAAGAACTGTCATTTTGAGCACTTGCTCTGTATCTCTCAAACGGCTGCACCTGTTTTTGCCAAAATCTAATTAATCTCCCTATCAAATGGAAAGAAATGTTTTATCTAAATAGTTAATCTCAATTATTAGTAACTAAGTCGATTGCGACGTATCGGGAAGGTCATAAAACTTAATTTGAGGCAATGCGCCTCTTACATCTACTTTTATTTTACACTGTAAAAATTTATTGCTATACTATATAATTGTATATTTGTTGCAGTAAATGAATTTCTACGGAAAAATATTTTGTGTGAGAAATTGTTATGTTATGAAGTTGGTAAATTAATAAAGTCATCAGCTATCATTTTATTATGACTATCTGGTTGTTATGCAGGATTCTTATTACTATGATTAGTGTTGAATGTTTATTGCTATAAATAAAATCGTCTGACAAAATTAGCAACAAGTATTATCAGCTGTCACTTTATCTTGAGTCCACCTATCTGTGTGTTTTTCTGCAGAATTCTTTTTACTTTTTGTTCCCGAGAATAACCCACCCTGACGCGTCGCTGCAGTGAATGTAAACGCGCCACTCTTGCACTGCACCTGCATGCTGAAATGTTCGCAATTTAAATCGATTCACCGAAACCCTCTATCTCAAGTATTACACGGGTTTACGGCGCGCATAGGAATTTTCCTAATTAGATTATTTGGCAGGAACGCCTGCTGATAAATTTATATGTTTAATAGACATGAGGTGAAACGGTTTGTCAGTGATCCGTGTTATATTTTAAAATATTTTAGTATGCATCAAATTTATATGAATAACAATTGATATACCAAAACTTCATATTTCATGTATAGTATCGCGTAGCTTCGAACGCGCCTAGTAATTTTCCTTATTGGATTATTTGGCAGGAACGCCTGCTGATAAATTTATATGTTTAATAGACATTAGGTGAAACGGTTTGTCAGTGATCCGTGTTATATTTTAAAATATTTTAGTATGCATCAAATTTATATGAATAACAATTGATATACCAAAACTTCATATTTCATGTATAGTATCGCGTAGCTTCGAACGCGCCTAGTAATTTTCCTTATTGGATTATTTGGCAGAAACGCCTGTTGATAATTTTATATGTTTGATAGACATGAGCTAAAACAGTTTGTCAGCAAATCGTACTATATTTGTTTGAACATTTTCAGTATGCAATGCCTTTATTTACAGGGTAGTAATAAAACCAATATGGACTTACGGCATAGAATTGTGGGACAATTCCAACATAGTGCTAATACAACGTGCCCAATCGAAAATATTAAGACAGATTACAGATGCTCCGCGGTTTGTTAGCAATAAAACCTTACACGACGATCTTCATATTGAATTTATAAACAGAATTATAATAAACAACAGTGTCAAATATTTTCATAAACTAGAACATCATACAAACTCTATAGTCACTCAGCTTCTTGAGACACCAACTTCAAGAAGACTGAAGAAGAAGCTGGCCAACTATAATATGAAGAACCCTTAGAACTATCATAACTTTATATGAACAGAATAGTAGAATCACTTATCGAAGTGATTCTCTAAATATCAATATAATATTTATCAGATTAATTTATATGTTTGTTTGAAAGTGTGTGTATATGTGTGCGAGTGAATGACATAAGGCAAATAGCTCATAGAATTGTCATGTATTCTGATTGCTATTGAAAATTCACCAAAACCTTTTTATGTTTTACATGATTTAAAACGCGCATAGGAATTTTCTTTATTGAATTATTTGACAGAAATGTGTGCGAAATAATTTTTTATTTTAATAGTCATGAGTTAAAACGGTTTGCCATTGATTTGTACTACATTTTATATGATATGCCTACAATTTATTCATCTAGGAATTTTTGTTAATAACGACCGATTCACAATAACCCTTTATTTTATGTATCACGTCAGTTCAAACATGCATAGGAATTTTGCCTAAAAATTTCTTTTGGCAGGAATGTATGTTGATATATTATATTTGTATATTTAATAGGCATCAAGTGAAGCAATGCGTGAATGAATCTTAATATTTTATATTAACCGCAAAGAAAATCGGAAATTGATTTTTTTTTGCTTATATTTTGCTTCTAAACATTTTAGCTTACCTTTCAAAAAAATTATGTGTGAGTATGTATGAATGTATGTAGTGTGTTTTGTGTGGCTCAACCGATTTCAATGATTCAAAAAATATTTGATTCATATTAATGGCCAAACGTTTTTGGCAAAGGTACGTGCAGCCGTTTCGAAGATACAAAGCAAAAAGTGCAAAATTTGCAGTTTTCGATAGAACAGAACATCAAATTCGAATGATTCATACAACATTTTACTTGTATTGACCGGGTGAAAATTGGTTATTTTTGCAAAGGGCAGGTCCAACGCTTTTGGAGTTGCAGCAAAACAAGTTAATGAATTGACATTTGCTAGTGTAAAATGATCAGTACAAATTATTATCGTTGATTCATATACAAATATTTTTAATATTGATAAACAGATAATAGGTTGAGAAGTGGACAGGTAGACAGGTGAACTAGACATACATAGACATACAGATCGATTGATAGGTGGACAAGTGGACAGGTAGTCAGCTAGACAGGTAAACAAATAATCTAGTAGAAAAGTAAATAAGTGGACAGAGTAAACTGTTGAACATGTAAGCAGGTACAAAAATGGATAGGTAGATACTCATGAATGCAGTATGCATCTAGACAAGTAATCAAGTATATCGTTAGACAGGTAGATTATTTGCAATTTGAATATGTATCAACTTATGCTTCAAACTAGAATGCGCATGTAATTTCTGTTAGTAACAATTAATCGGTCATTTATTGCATGGAAAACGTTTATACCAAGATGACAAACTTGTGATAAAAATTTTAATTTCAAATTATTTTTTCACTGATTTGTGATTTGATGTCATTTATTGTAACAAGCCTTTCTGCGCAAAAAATTATATTAGGTTCTAACTTACTATGCTTTAATTTAAAGTTTTGGTATATCAAGTCTATTTGGATTAAATAATAAATAAATCATTCAGTATTAAAAATATTTTTCAACATTTGGTTATATCTGGCATTTGGGTTTCAGTTTCTTTATAAAGCCCTTTTTTGACGACTGCACTTAGCCCAGTTGACACTCTGTTGATAATTAAATATGATATTGATAATTGTTTATTGACTGTGATTAATGTGCCAAATCAAATTGTGCTTAGTTGTATATCGTTTTAATAATTT
>NW_020537758.1:54250842-54433658 GCF_003426905.1 Ctenocephalides felis
TGTCTTTTCTTTAAAGATGTAGAAAGAATTCCATACTGCTACATCCAGTAGATGAAAGATTACCTTTTCTGTTTAAAGTATAAAAGAATAATAAACAAATACATACCAGTATAGTTATATAAATAATAATAAATATCGTTAAACGTATCAATAGAACTATAAATTCAATAGAAAACACGATCGCACTACTCCTTCACAACCATGTGCATACTGAATCTGCAACTCGTATAACAGGTGAAATATGAACTTCAACCTAAAAAGATGTTTTCAAAACACGACACTATGCTTCTACGTATACGCCAGTAAGTGCACATTTGGGCTGCTATAGCCGTAGTGTCTAAAAACGACCGTTTCGTTTTGGACGGCTATAGCAGTCATGCCGCATTGTGAACTTCACTTTGACGGCTATAGCCGCAATTGTCCGTCAACGTGTTAACAAATGCCAAAAAAACGATACTATTTTTTGAAAACTTTGATGAGTTTTTAAAGTTAAACGAGTTGTCGCAGGACCGTAATATTTTTGTATGATCTAGCAGACCATTATATCTACCGTCAAAAAAATAAAAATTAAAATCGTCGAATAAAATTTTTTAACACTTTTTTACAAAAAAACGGCCCGGCCGATCTCTACCAAAAACTAATCAGCACGATTCCCAACCAATATGTTTCGAGCGGTTTTTGAATTTTCAAAATGGATTTAAAATTGCGAGCTAAAACGTGGACGAAATTATTTTTACTTTTCTCCTATTTATAAAGAAACGACTTCACCGATCGTCGCACAAAACTGACAAAGATAGTCCTCATCGAGGTGCATCCAATGGCTTTTAAATTTTCGTAATCGGTTCAGCCGTTTTTGAGAAAACGTCGATTTACGGCAAAAAATCTATTCATATACACGCGCGCGCACACACACATACTTTTTTACAAGTTTGGTCTCATTTGATTCAAAATGGCTTGAAACGTCGAGGAAACATAAAATTAGCGAATAGGATTTTTCTATGAAAATATATACTTATCCTTGGAGATGTTTAAAAAAAGAATTATATTAATACACAGCTGTATTCATTAAATTATATTTCACAATTTTTATGCATGTTTTCCAATTTCAATAAATTTCTTGTGCAATCAAAAATAATGACTTTTATAAATCAGACAATTAAAACATTTCATAAAGCAATTATATCAATAAAGAATTCAAAACGGGATCAAATTATTCCGGAAATTTTTATTCAAATGAAAAACTCCACTTGAAAACAAGAGTTTATGATAAATGATCGTTTCATTTTATTGCTTTCATTGCGTAACACTTAGAGTACAAAACAATTAAAACGTCATTGTTATTCAAATCGGCCCTACAGTTAATTATCCATGTACCTAATACCGGCTGATTAATCAACATCGCCGATTCAAATATCAGCTCATCAAAAGTCCTAGCATAATGATGAGCAGCCCTACAGGCCATGTTGTGGGTGGATCGAGGGGTTGCTTTCGAGGGGGGATGGCTATAAAATACACCCTGCCGCGTCGAACGGGCATGATTGTGTGTTTTGTTTAGATCGTCAGATGCGTCCGTCCTAACACACACAGGGAAGAAAATACATCACAGTAATAGAACCCTGTACATTCATAGTATACCTTTATTCATTAGTGATTATACCAGATGATTCACTTTAAGAATGAGATGTAAGATGCCCTTGAAACACGGTGCATAAATTAGTAGATGAAAATGGTCAAATAGGCTTGTGCTTTCTTAGATATTTTGAAATTTGGATTTTTTTTATCAAGTAAAAATCAAACAGATATTGTTTGGCAAAAATTAATCAAAATTATTGGATCCAATATCCATCAGGCTTTTGTCAGGTTTACCAAAATCAGTCCATATGCACATCAAATTATCAGATATTTTTATAAGAATTTTAATAACAAGTACAAATTTTGTTAACATTGCAAAAAAACTCTAAATTTTCGAACAAAGTGCTCCCGAAGATAATGATAAGTCAGCCCTAGTAGACAATTTCTAATAATGAAGTAATCAAATATGAAAGCATCAACAGTCGGGTTACCATCTACAAAAATACGACATCAAGAAAATATTCAGGG
Organism: Ctenocephalides felis; assembly: GCF_003426905.1. Taxonomy (NCBI): domain Eukaryota; kingdom Metazoa; phylum Arthropoda; class Insecta; order Siphonaptera; family Pulicidae; genus Ctenocephalides; species Ctenocephalides felis. The sequence continues at coordinate 54,252,943 of NW_020537758.1, forward strand.
CATAAGGTTCTGATTTCTATTTGCACTTTTTGCTTCGTATCTTCGAAACGGCTGGACCAGCCTTAGCGGAAAACTAATCAGAATCAATGAGAATCGAACATATACACATACCAAAATGTTCAGAAGGCCACAAAACTAATGAAAATAACATTTTCGATTTATTTGCGATTAATATAACTTACCCTACAAAAAGTTAAAAATTATATCTGAATAATTTTTAAAAAAATGTTTATTTAAAAAACTAAAATTTTGTCTATTAAAAAGGGCGCCTGAACGGATAGGGCCTAGCGCGGCAGTGAGCTTAATCCGCCACTGAGTGTACCAACACAAACTTTTGAAGACGAGTAATCGTTATGACAGGGATAAATTATCACCGCAAAAGCCAATTGCTGGTAATAACTACGAGTGTTCATTAAACAAATTGAACAAAAAAATCACGGATCATATTAATTTGTGGCGTTGATGCAATAATGCAAACTTCTTCGAGCTAACATACTTTATACTTTATTTATCTTTCTTCCATTTTTAACTTCCCGTAAGGTAACACATATTACTTCACTCAATAAGCTTATAGGATAACTAGGAACAACCCCATTTTTTTCCAAAATTCTTTTGTTTCATTCAATATAGTTTTCTTCAAAAATGATATACTAAGTATAGCGAACGATTTGTACTTCGCCACAAAATTCAGCTCATTATTTGGCAAAAATTTCTTCACATCAAGAATCTTTTGAGATCTGAGAACAGGATATGGTCGCTGATGAACAGATCTAGATAATATAGCCCAATTCATGTTTTTTGCCACTGTTTTCACGGATTTGTTCCTTAGTCGTAGCGTAGTCCTGATCGACCAGCACTGTTTTTCTATTTCAAATGGGGCCATTTTTCCTTTTACGACCTTCCAATGCTACAATAACGTTATTTAATAATCATAGTTGATGGTCTAGCCTTTTTCAAGATTTTTAGCCTTTCTAGGCTAGCTTTTCTAGCCCGTTAATCGTTTGCATTTTTTCTCCTCATCGTGCCAAATCGTCTTGCATTACTGTCTATTCAACTCCGGAATGTATTTTCAAAATTGTTATATTGTATAATTGTTTATAAAAGTGAAAATAATATAAATTATAGTTGTCAGTTATAGCTAAGAATAATAAGATTATAGAACACGTTGAGATGATATATTTATGAACGTAACATATATGACTTAATAATGTAGTAGCAAACTTGATAAATGTACTATGTAAACATTACATTTTGATATATTCTGTAATACAATGTTACAATTACGCGTGTCTGGAGTATGCTAATGCAGTTTCCTATTTAATTACTTTTATAAATAATATGGGAACTAAAATATAATTTCAACAAGACATATATTTTTGTCTCTTGATTTACCTTTGATTGATAAACTTCAAACGAAACATTCCAATTGCTCGTCATTCTTTCAAATTTTCAAATTCGCTAATACATTTAATATGAATATATTTAAAAGGTCTATAATGTAGCAGCAAATTTTAGGTGTATTTTATTTAGACAATATACTTTTTTGTACTATTTTGAACTACAATCAGGACGTGATAATCCTAATCCTTGCTTAGGATAAGTTACTGTATTACCCCCACCCCCAAAAAAACACAAAAATGCAAATTGTATATATCTTCAATTATAAAAACCTTCGAACCATTTTAGCATACCTTAGAATAAATCGATGTGTATGCATGCATGTATTTAATTGTATGTGTATGGGCAGATACAATTTATCGTCAACGATTTTGATAATACGGATCAACCGATTTGAATGATTGAAAAACATTTGATTCTTATTGATTCAGAGACGTGCTGGTTAGTCAAGGCAGATCCAGTCACTTCGATAATACGAGACAAAAAGTGTAAAAAGAAATATTTTTTTTTCGAGAAAATGGAGCGTGCGATTTGAATGCTTCAAAAAATATTTTACTTGAATTGGTACAATGAAAAACTGGATCTGGATCTCCGAAAGGTTTAAAAAAAATCTATTTGGAAATCAAAAGTGATCATTAGACATATGCACATCGAATTGTATTTTATTGACTATTTAAATTTTAATAATAATTTTATTTAATAATAAGTATTTTGGTTCACATTTCTAGAGGTTCCGTACTGAGATTTATAATGTTTGACCGTTAAGGCGGCGCTTATGTGCTTTAATTTTTCATTTGTAAAAAATTTAAGCAGCTCTAAAAATGCCAAATTTATCAAAAAGTTTCAAAATACAAAAAAATATATATTTCACAAAAAAGTCCAATTTCTTAATAATAATAATAATAATAATAATAATATTGAAACTCTAAATTATGGAATGGGAAGTTTCAACAATTTGCCTCAAGGCGGTGTGCCGTGCACGACTAATACTACTAAATATTGTATTCTAAATAGACTATATAAAACTAAATATATATACGCGACTTTAATATGCTGGTTCAGTTTTCTATTTATAACTTGCTCACCATTGACAATAGAATAAGAGAATAGAATGAGTCGCAACACTCGTGCCACCTTATCTTAGTAAAATCATATCTTGGGGGTGATAAATATCTCGCGAGGAATTCCGACTTTACCCCACCTGGCCAAAAGCTCCCACACCCTCGTGGCGCTTCATCCCCACTTGGCGCTACATTCGACAACGGTCAAAGCCCGCGCGCGCTCGCGAGCTTTTCGCGTAACGGCGAAAGCTCGTCGTCCCGCGCTGGCTCTCCCGTCAGTACGACTGCGGCTGCCTTGGCGAACAGGCGGGCTTCAATCCCGGCGGAGAGCCCTTATGTGTGTGCCGTCATGTTTTTGTTCTTCTGTGTTTCGTCGTGTGTCTCGTCCGCTGATTTTTTGATACTCTAATAATAAATATTCAAACAAAATTATCAAAATATAAATGCATTCTTAATCTAAAGCAAATATAAACTCTGTAATTTCTTGTCTAATAGGCGTGATTTTCGTGGACATATTGCAACTGCCAATTTGTTTGTGTATACTGTCTTGTCAATTGCAAATAATAAATGTTTCGAATATAGTTGTACTGTTACGTTTGTTTGTGATTGTGATTTCATGTACATCTTTTAAATAATAAGATGAATTGTGTAATAATATATAAACTAATTAGTGTGTAATTTGTATATAATATAATCGTTGCATATACTCTAGAGTCAAATCTTAATATTAATTTCTGTCATTCAGTTTGTATTCATAATTTTTTGTTAAAATATTACATATGAGCACTCGTTGGTTGTGAAGATAATATAAGTAATCATAAATACATTTCTAATGTATCATATTAACCCATAAATATAAATTAATAGTCGTTAATAAGTAGTTTACTAATTTAATAACATTGAACTAAAGCGAATTAAAAATTTGTGACGCCTATACGTATAGCGGCAAAAATATTATGTAAAATTATTATATCTAAGAATTTATAATAAAACTTATTGTGATTAACATCAATGAATAGTTAAATGACAGCAAATAGTGATATATGTTATGTTCGATAAAATTAAGCACAAGCCAATATTTATTCGGATGACAGTAAAACATAATTGAAAAGGTAAGTGAATTTTATTGAACAAGAATTAAACTATACGAAAGCCAATTCTCATAAAGTGATATATAAACATTTTTACAATGCCAAATATAGATGGTAAATATAAAAAACATACAAATAAAATGCATAAAATAACCGGTATGCGAATCCCTTTTTATAGAGGTGTATCATTCCAGTCTCCCATAAAAATATAAGCCCCATTCAAATATACGAAAAAAATTGAATATATGAGCGCAGCATGCGAGTGCCCGTTCTGGTACCTTTTCAGACAGACCTCGGTCGCACGTAGTGGGTAGGGTCTGGGGCCATAAACAAGTGTAACATGATAACAAAAGCGCGAAAACACTCGCCTGGATATCCATTGTGTTCTGGTTGGTCATATAAATGCAATGCGCGATATCCGTTATAATACAACGTGTTCGCAACAAAGAGCTTCCACGCGGATCAACATCATCCATCCTCCGGAGAATTTTATCACTGACATTCGTTGAAATTACATCAGGATGAAGCATATTTATATGTGTATAGCAACGCTTTTATTACGGATGGCGTATTGATAATATGTCCCTTACTAAATCAAATAGCGAACATCGAATCCCATATATAAATAAGAAGCTCGGTAAATAATTTACATGAAGAATTTTGATTTTCATACGTAGTAGGGATCATTTTAAAAATTATTTTTAGTCTTTCTTAAATTAAATTCGCTTAAATTTCAAGCAGTTACTTTATTCATGATTCTATTTTTTTTCAAATATATTATTATTAAATTATATTATTTTTTTTTAATTTACCATGACATTTTCTTCGTATTTTTTTATATTTTAAGAAAGTCCAATATCGTAACAATTTCATATAGCAATTTTTTAACAAAAATCATATTAATTTCGATATGACAACAATTTAAATATTATTTCACCTGTAAAGAAAAAAAATACTGAAATTAAATGCATTGTTTCGACTAATTTCCATTTTCTAAAAATTAAAATACATTTCAATAGTGATGAGAAAAAACCTTTCAAAGTTTTATATCATAAAAAAATATTTCTGTTATTCTGCTGTGTAGAATCAACTGAAAAACACATGGTGCCATAATTTTTTTCTTACACCTAATAGAAATGAGTTTATACTTTAATGTATGACTTCATAATATTATTTGATCTATTTTATGCTAAAGTTGTTTACCAGCTTCGAATATTTTTTTATTGAATTTATATGCAATCTATTAATAAACGACATTAATTATATTTTAATTTATATTTTAAAAATTTACTACAATTTTATTTGAATAAATAGATTATTCGCTCGTCATTTTTAAAAATACGTATAAAATTTATAAGAACAAATGCGACTTTATAATATAACATGGGTTTATAATGTTGATTTATAATTGCGTTATGAAACTTGCTATTTTCATTAGGGCATTATTTCTGATCATAAAATAAATTAAAATGAATTATACATTTTATATCTAAATTTGTTTCAAACAGCAAATAATTTGATTTTTGTTTTAGAACTTTTATTAAATTTACTATTAAAATTAAACGATGATATTTTCGTATCGTCTGTATTGCAAAAATGTTGCTAAATTTGATTTAAATAAATAGATTTTTAAATGATATCTATAAGAATTTGAAAGACCAAATGCGACTTAATAGTATATTATTTATTAATAATATGGCTGAGAGAAAAATAAATTAAATGGTAATTTGAATATTTGTCAACGTGAAAATACTGCAATACTATACGGCAGATTTGTCATATAATCAAATTACAATAATAATAATATGTAACATAAGATAGTAATTTAAATGATAGCCATTTTAAACAAAGCTTATGGAGAAAATATAAGAGTATATAACAAAACGTAACATTTTAAACAAAGTCTACAAGAATTCTTTCTGAAATCTTTTTTTTCTTGTATCGAATCTTTCTTGTATATGTTTAATCTTCGTCGATAAAAATAAGAAATACATGTTACAACCGTACTCACTAAAATTGTCACAACCGTACCCAACTAACACTTTGTAAAAATCATCATTATGACTGAACTAAATTTACGAAGCAAAAACTAAATAACTCCTGATGGTCAACTTACAATATAATAACGAATAAACTATCTGTACATAATTAACGGTTATTATTAAAATAATTTGAACCTGAACTTACTATTGGCTCTTTAAAAGCAATGCAATCAATCTACATATGATATTCGTGTAAGGCACTGACCCAGAGCAATAATGGGAACTTATTCGATCAATCATACCTAATCCTTACGCCTTTGGACTATATTTCAAGATCAGTATATAATAGGTATTATGACAATTGTCACTACCGTAACCTGAAACAACCGTACTCAGTTTTTGCTTCTGGTAATGTGTGAATTATAATAAAATAAATTTAACCATATTTTTTACTAATTTTCTTTGACAATCTAAATGTTTTTGTTTATAATTGAAAAATTCTTATAATTGATGACTATTTCGATAATAATTTAATTTTGGAATTTTGGCCATATCCGTATTATACTTAATATTAATCCTCGCCCAAAAGTATTAGGAGTATTTCACACCTTCGCACACGGGCTCATCCATAAGGGTTGAACACCTTGCTGAAGGAATTGCGGATTTTCGGTCACGGCTACCGATCCACCCTTACGTGTTTTTGACAGGGGTCTCTCGTGAAATAGCCACCCCGTACACACGTTGACCGAATTGTATCGGCTTCCGTACTCTCTCATGTACACACATGCCGACGAAGGCATTAAGATCGGGCTCGTAAGCCGTGAAATTATTTATTTTATTTTATTTTTTTCGTGCACGGCGTCACAGAACAGAATGTGAAATATTCGGATTGGACGGTGGAGACGCCTAAAAGTAGAACGTGGGCTATTACAATGGTGGAAGAGTTATTGTCGTGTGATGTGATGCGTGCGACAGGTAGGATGCCAGGTGAGGTGGCGACCTGTTAGGCCTACGGAAAGGTCTCGTGCGTTTATGACGTACGGACAATTGGGTTTTGTGTAACACCGAAGTATTGAAAGTTTATTATGAGATACATTCATTTTAAAATCTTTTTTACGGTTTTGGCAAAATCTGATATAATTGTATTACCGTATAATTTAATATATTTCATGATGTTGTTATACTTACAAATAAATAGCTTCGTTTTCAAGAATTATTTGAGAAGGTAATATTTTAAGAGTTTGTAATGAAACTTCAGCTTTTGCACCACTGTAAATTCTTAGCGTTTTAAGAATGAAAATTGCTTATAATATTTCTATATTTGAATATAAAGCCTAATAAATTTCATTTATATATTTAACTTTTTATATTTTTTTGTATTTGAATATAAAGCATTTAGGTATACATTATTCATTTATTTTATAAGATGTATTGTAATTTTAAGTCAGATTTCATAGTTTTATAACTTTTATAATATAACTTCTTTAAAAGCTTACATATGCGTTCAACTACTTGGGTATAAAGAACCAACTGAACCGGTCCTCTGGCAAAGGTATAAACGATCAAAAATAGGAAATAAAAAAGTAAATTAAGTTAGAGAAAGCAATTTTTCAAGAGATCAATTAGATAAATAATATTCCAACTTTGCTAATAAGTATTTCTGACAAAATACCAGATCAAGATTATATACAGTGTTAAAATGTACCTATAAAATTTTTATTTTGCATTATTTGAATAATGTAGGTATTATTTCGTGAAATCTTCTTAAAATTATTAATAAGGCATAGAACTATCCAAGAAGATCGAAAAGAAAAGCGCCACTAGATTTAAGCCATCAACTCTCCTGATAAATAATGGAAATAACTTAATCATTATTTATAAGAAATTATTTAGTAAGTAAATAGTTAAAATTATATAATTATCAATAAAATATTGTAAATTTTATATCGAATGGAAAAACAACTGAATACGTCCTGAGTTGTTTTTTCCAACATGCCCTTGTAGTATGCAATGTCCCTTTTTGGCCGACTATTGTAAATTCGTCAAATTCATTGAATGCTATACTGGACAGTTGTAAATTAAAGAGATAATAAAAAAAGGCATTGGACCAATTTGTCCCCTGGCCGTCTCATTTTAGCCTGACTATGGTGTAAAACAGAGCAGATGACGGTCCAACTAAACGCACTGCACGAAAACACCAATTGAAACATTATTTTGTCTTTTTCAGCTAATAATAAACAATTTGTTGGCATCGATTGTTCTACATAATGTGGTCTGAGTCAACGTGAATATAATCACGTAAAGATATTTTTGATATGTTTACGCAAAAAAGTGAGTTTGAAAGAAGGGGCTACTTTGGCATATTTTCAATGATATCTCGGCCATTAGATGAGATACAAAATTGAAAATTGGTATATCTGTTTTTATCATTTAGACCTATGAAATTGCGTATAAATTATTTAAATACCAGGGTGGAGCCGATTCTGTATGGCAATGCGCCCATACCCTTTTTGATTTTTACAATGATGAATTGGCTGGAAGTTGTACTAAACATAGTTAGATAGTCGTTCGTTTGATATGTGTTGTTTGTTGTGATAATCGTTTTTTTTCACGATATAATTGCTCAAAGTCAAATTAGACGTTTGTGCTCTGCTCTACCCTGTTTATTTAAATTAGTTCTGAAATGCATGATTGCTATGCTAAATCAAAACTATTTTTTTAACACATTCGGCATTTCTTTTGTATTGTATTTAATTCAAAAATGCAATTTATACTATATAGTACACAGAACACCAAAAAACCTACCCTAGTTTTATTTGTCCCATTTTTCTATTTTTTTTATTCGATTTAATAACAGAGAATGAAATTATAACATATTTCAAAATTGATTTAATTGAATTAAATGCGCAAAAAAGTGGCATATAATAATTTCAGAGTTGTCACTTTTCATGCAGGGGCGCGATATATTTTATTTGCAACAAAGATCTATTATATTTATGAGTTGATCGAAAGACTACCTATACGACAGCGGGATATTTAGCACACATTTTATTCGGGAAATAAGTTTTCAATTATAAATTCAAGAATTTCATTTACCAAGCATTATACATATAAACAAAATTTGCTACATAAACTCTAAACCGAATTAAATCCTCTCATAATTCGGCCGGTTTCGGCTTTATGTGCAAACCCGACTTCATTAATTTCCGTTTTTGTTTGCCTTGTAATTTATCAAAGTCTGTAGATGAATACGTCCTGATACGTTCCGTTTGTTTCAATATGTTTCATGCAATCGGACCGTGCCGGTCTAAATTGTTTTCCCTAACGAGCATTTTATTTATTCCTTCCTGTCATTAGGAAAAATATTTTCGTGAATAACGAATAATAATAGATCCCCGTGTATTATTCTTATACCTCATAGAATATTTCACGACCTTGCCGACTATATTTGAATCGCATGCCAAACGGCAATTAAAAGCAATCGGCATTAACTCAGGCGCAATCTTAATGCTCGTACGGGCGGGGTCGCTTTGCCGTCGAACTGATTGGATTTCCAACGTCTAATTTGAGTTTTAAGTGAATTAAATGAATTATAAATTAATTTCAACGATTTCTAATATCGTTACATAATCACTGAGTGGGACTTCTCGTTTAACTGTATAACAGTTTGATTTCTTTACTGGTGCCTGATGCAAGGTGTTGCAAAAGTAGGTACTAATGTATTCTTACAGTTTTGTCATTAATACACTGCCTACACGAATGGCGGAGTATCAATTAATTTTGGTTTTAATTGAATAAAATAATGAAGAAGAAGGTAATGATATTAATAGAGACCCATATCGGATTTAAATATTATATATAAAATTATTTGCTATTTAAAACACTAAATAATTTGAAAGGCACTTTTACATAAAAAACTATTATGTTCTATTTTTTTTTAATTTATTTGAACAGCGATCAGAACTTATGGGTTTTATGAGCTGTTGTGATGAATTTCTTACAAACTACGTTTGTTTTGTTATAGATCCAAACAGTTGTCTCATCTCTATGTGCTGAATTTTTATTATTACAATTGTTGTAATAGTGATGACTTTTTATTGATGCAGATTTGCCGTATTGAGGCTGTTTTCACTTGGAAACATATCGCTATCTAAATTTCCAAGTGAAAATAGTTGTCACTGCTGCCTGGCAACAGGCTACTCGATGTGGGTATCGAACTCGGGGCCCCTGATCCAGGTCCTTTCGTTCTATCTACTTACGAGCGAGCCCATGTTCTCAATTATAGCCATTGTTGTTAAATTAAATATTTGTATGTATAATTTAATAAGTTATTTATATTACATAACTTGAATTCATCTATTAAAAACACTAGAATAAGGTGTAATTTATTTATGATAATCATTTTATATTAGTCACCAAAACACTTACATACCAATGCTTGTTTGAAGTAGGAGAGCCTGGGTAAGGTTGTGTCAGGGTACGGTAGTGACACTCGTCACTGAACTAACAATAAGACAAAATGCAAAATAGAAAGCGAAAGGAAAAAGCAATACAAAAAAAGAAAGATTTTGTCTGGTTTGTGGAAGCTCACATTCTGAAAGTAGGAGTGGCGTAAAATTAATCAAGTGCCAAGAACTTCTATGTTCTCTGTATGTATTAATAAGAACAAAAAAATTAATAATAACAGCAGTTACTCATTAATTATGAAAATACAAGTGATCGCATAATTCAGTTTATTAATCGTTAACTCTGTTTAAAAAAATATGTTTTGTTATTTATAGTCGTTATGAACCATTTTGGTGTTTGTAGCTATTGTTTTTTCATCAAGTTTTATGTCTGTCACAACACTGAGCGTGTGGACGGTTTTGTTACTTGCTCTTCTCTTGTATCTTGTATGATTTGATTTTATGACCAATCCATCGTATTTAAAGGCAGTTTAAGCATTTTCTTGTAGATGAATGTCCAAATTGCCATTAATTTACCTTTGTTCTAGCTAACTGGTAAATCAACAAAATTATTGCTGATCAAAAAAAGTGACACAACTATACCCTTGATAATTTAATTTGAGAACAAGGAAGTGAACATTCACTTTTGTATAACATATTGACGATTACTTCAATTGAGATTGCATTATTATGTCATCTATTTATTTTTATTTGTTGTCTATGTAATTTGGTATGTTTTAATACTGCCTTTTGTTTTGAAAGTAAGAGTAAAAAAATTAAGTAGTATATTGATATTTTATATTCCTATTATTAAAAACTTTTTTAAAAAGCACCACTGATCATTGACTTATTTAGTAGATATTTATTTCTAAACATCTACACGCATCAACAAATCTGTTTCATTGCAGATACGTATATAAATTATATCTAGATTAGCTTAAGTTCGTAAAAAAATATTTTACTCTTCCGTTTGTAAAAAAATGCAGAATTAAAATATTTACGATGCATGTGATATAATGACATGTATTGAGTTTCCTAACTTACCTTTTGAGAATTGTTTAATCACTACCAAATACAAAACGTTGCTAAAGTAAGTTACAGACACGCATGACAATATTTATGCCTACCATATCTGGATAATGCGCCCATTATAACATTTATTTTTATCTTTTGGTCTGTTTGTATGAACTTTCTAACTTTTATATTATGTTTTGGCTAAACTTTTTAAGTATGCCACTAAGCGACATAAAATATTTACACCACGCGCATTATACGAGGTTATCTTATGTGGCGCACGATAAAGTACTTTATTCCACATATAGTATTCCCATAAGAGTTTTTGCGTGTGAATATATTATTCTAGATTTCAAATTATGCTAAGTTGGTTAAAATTATTTTCTTGCGGACTCTTTCGGAACTTTGTGCAGTCACTTTACCGGAAAATTGCATTTGCATTTTAGTCTTTAAACAATCATATCACGGGATTATATACAATAACTATGCTAATATGTTAGAAATTCTGATTTATGTGACTGCTATCATTATTATAATATATATATATAATGTTTATTGATTAGCTATCATTAACTCAGACTTTTGAAATTAACAACCAATGGCATCTTCTTTTTTTTAATTCTTAATTTAATTATATATTTTATTATGTCCTATATATTATGTGTTAATTAAATTCATATGTTGAATATTACAAAACAAAATTGTTTTTATGTTTATGATATTCAGAGAAAAGCTGCGGGAAAACAAAGTCCATTTCTATTCTATCACCTCATGAAAACATATAATAAAACTACTGGTGGATAGAATTGTGCTCAAAGGCATATTGTTCAAATTTTCGGCAGTAATGAAACATTCGAGAAATAAAAATAATCAATCATCAATGAAAATTTATCAATAAGTAATAACAATTGTTTTAAATATTTTAAAACATTTATTATAAATACTGTAAATATCACAGTCTATAATTTACTTATCACAGTAATATAATTGCTTATATTTGAGCGACGACCTTTAACTATGTTTATCTACAAGACAAAATCTCATCATTTCTTTACACCATCGACACAAACAATATGCTTGTTTAATTACAACTGCTATTTTTTGCAGTTTTTGCTTTGCATCTCCGAAATGTCTGGAACCAGCACGTCCCCCCGTCGATACGAATCGAATGTTTTTTTAATCATTTAAATAATAGATCCGTGCTCTCGAAATCGTAGACAATTATATTCAAACCGGTATCCAAACATACGTACATACATACTACATTCAAACACACATACAAACACACACGTATATCCATGTTTTCCAAGGTGTACAAAAATGTTCAGAAACTTTTCGAACGTAAATAAAAACGATATATAAAAATATTCATTTAAGATTTCATTGCGATTACTATGACTTTCTCTATGGTAAGTTAGGATCTGAGTTTATATTAAACAAAATTCGCAAAATTTGCGATAAAATCTCCAATAGGTCAATGAACAAAATATGTAAAATGTATTACAGTTATTATAATAGTAAAATGAGGATCAGTATAGATAGTTGATAACTACAAAATGAACTAATATTAAAATTAATAAATAACATTAATATTAAAAAAAAAAATAAGGCTATCGATATAATTCATATAAATATTCCGAAAAATGACAGTTTCCATTATAATATCTATATAACATAAACATCGATTTCCATTCCATCTACTTTTCAACTAAGTTTACCTTAGAAAGTGCCTCGACTAATAAACAAACCATAAAAGCGTCTGTATTTTCTATTCTCTATTCTTTGACGTGGTTTATGATTAATGAACATACACTTCCAGTATTACACATGTGACACTTACGCTTATGTGTACTTTGTTCAGAAATGCACCCATCGAAAAAGGAGAATCGAGGGTGGACTCGGAGCCACACATGCGCCACGGTCGAATTCAGGGGTGATTAACGATTCCGTATTAGTATACCCTCGCACAACAATGTCCTGTGGATTATGTTTTATTGCCATTTGTGTGTGTGTTTGTACTTTTTTGCCTATTCTTTATAATTGCCTTGTTTGTTATTAGGTAGAATTTTCTGAAACCATACACAAAATTGGACAATTATTGCTCTTTTCTAACAAATTGAATTTGCTGATAAGCTTGGACCTCGTGGAACTTCACGCAGAAGAAGTACATAGTACAAAAACATAGTTTGGAAGATTAGTTTGGAAATGAATGATTTGTAGGTGCAAATGCAAATAAAACTAGTAGTGCGTGCCTCAAGAAAAAATTCTGGAACCTTCCTTACCGTAATTATAATTTTTGAAAACTTTAAATTAATTTTCTTTTTGTTAAATTTTGAAAAATTTTGATTTTTTTTACGCTGTTAATCCTAAAACTTTTTGAAAATCTTGATTTTTTTTGTCAAATTCTAATTATTCAAAGTGATCTAGCTGTGTACCTGTTTTAGAGACAAATAAATCGAAGCGCGTAAGCGCCGCGTCGTGGTCCTAAATAGTTAAATATCATAAATCTGGATACACTTATCACGTGTTAATAACTCTGGTATAAAGACTTATTTCAAGTATATATTAATTGCATGTGTATATGTCTAATGACAAGTTTTCTGCATTGAATTTTTATAACTTCTTTATTGAAACGCGAAATCGCTGGACCTGCCTGCCCAAAAATTTAATCAATTTCTTATTTCCTCAACACAGATGAAATATACGCTCGATTCTCTCAGAAGCTGCTTCTACATTTTTTTCACTTTTAGTTTCACATCTTTAAAAGGCTGGACCTGCCTTTGCCAAAAACTAACCAGCGAATAGGAATCGAATTTGCATTAAAATCGGTTGATCCGTGCTCTCAAAATCGTGGGTCAAAAATTGTATGCAAACATTTTTTATAAGTTATGCTAAAATGTTCAGATAATTTTGCAAGGATATGCCAAAAATGTCATTGTTTTTTTTGCGTTTACTACTTACTTACTTACCGTACGGGAAGGTAATAAACTGTTGAAGCAATTTCTATTTGCACTGTTTTTACAATATAGTATATTGCCGCACTGACCCTAATGATTACATTTGAAAACATACTTTTTCAATTAAAAACTTATTGGGCAGGCGGGGCACATAGGTCCAATTTTACTATAAATAATGATACTGTCTAAATCTAAACTAAATGAATCACATCACAGTATATAACACGTATCGAACTACGTTTACTAAAATTTCTAATTAAAAATTAATTACATAAAATGATTTTTACTATTTTCCTAAAATTGTCATCTATTTCTTTTAACCCGTAAAAAGGGACAGCTAAAAGGCAAACAGATATTTTTCTTACTTTGAATTTTAAAGCGATTATACAAAATAATAGATACATTTCTACATTATTTAACCAATGTAAAATATATGTTTCATAAATACATTTGTAACTAATGGGATGCATAACATCGTTCCTTAACTTCCCGTACCGTAATTAAAAATCTTGGTACGGAACCCAAAAAATACACAAAATGTGTACACATTAATTAAATCTCTATAAAATATCTGATAATTTGATGTACATATGTCCAATAAACATTTTTGACCGCAAAATAACTTTTTCTAACTTATTTTTATTGAAAAAAAAATTAATCAGTTTTTCATCTTGTCAATACAAGTAAAATGTTTTTTGAATTGTTAAAATCTGACGCTCCTTTCTCTTAAAAACTGAGTTACTGTTTTTGGTAATTTTGCCCCGTATCGTAAAAACTAATCAGCCTTCTCTTTATCAATACGAATCGAATATTTTCTGAATTATTCAAATCGGTTGATCGGTGTTGCCGAAATCGTCGACAAAAATTTGTATCCGCACACACACACGCACATATACACACATACACATGCACACATACACACACACATATACACACATACACACATGCACACATACACACACAAATATATCCATTTTTTCTAAGGTATGTCAAAATATTCAGAAACCTTTGAAACGTAAAGATATATAAAAATTTTCATTTTCGATTTATTTGCGATTACTATAACTCACCCTTTGGAAAGTTAAAAAAAGATCACAGTGTATAAAACCTTCATCGAAACATTCTTCGAAATATTTATCAGCAGATTTAGAATATTAAATAATTATCTCTATATAATAAATTTTCTCTTGAAAAATATCTCAATTCAACTTCATCTATTTCTATATTTACTATTTTCTTGTTGTTTATACCATTGCCAGAGCAAAGGTTCAGTTTCTTCGTACCACATTCGCTTTAAGCTTCTATAGAGATATATAAAAAATAATATTTGAATCTAACTTATTTTATTTTTCCAAATCTATTTTCTTTAATAAAATCGAACAAACCGCTATAAAATTTCCCAGTTTGTGTTAGAAAATTATCCCGCTGAGAATAATCACCGCGTGAGTCCATGCCCCATCATTCGTCCCGTCAGACTCCACTTTATGATCGGACGGACGTATATATCGCGAATTTCTTCGATAGAGTAATCCCGAACAGAACAGCACGCATCCATGGGCTAGTGGATGGCATTTAATATCATGACACACTGTGTCACTAACCGAAAGAGCGGTTAACCCGACTTGACAGCTTGTTTCTCGTAATGTTTTCTTCGAAATGGAAAGACCGCACGATCAAATGGCTTATTAGGAATTCTTAACAAATATCGTACGCCGTAAGACATATTTTGTTTTGAGCCTATTGGGTCATCCTGAAAAGCTACCAAATATGCATGTTTTTTACTTCCCGTAAGGTAAGTTATAGTAATAATCCAAAAATTAAAATTTATGAATATTTTTGTTTAGAGATTCCCACACATTTTGGATTACCTTAGAAAAAATGGATGTATGTATATGTATATGTGGATACAATTTTTCGTCCACGATTTTTGGCGCACAGATAAACTGATTCGAAATATGTTGGGGAGACATGCTGATTAGTTTCTGGCAAAGGCAGGTCCAGACGTTTCGGAGATATGAATCAAAGGGTGTAGAGAATAGAAATTGCATAATATAGAGTGGAAATGGCTAGAAATAATTTCTAGCATGTTGATTATTATAAAATATTTGGATAATATTTTAATGTAAAATGTGAATATTTTATAGCTACACTTGATTTATTTATGCAGATATAAATTTCCAAGCCAAGAGACTAATTAACTATTAATGTTACATTTTTGTTTAGTACAATTCAGATTTTATTAATTTAATAGTTGTAATACAATTTGTTGAGCTTGATATTTAATATAGAAATATTGTCTGCAACTATTTCTACTAGCCCAAGAAAGTTAATCGATATATATATATATATATATGATTGAAAAGGCAACTTTTTCTATCTTTTTTGTAATATAATAAGTGAATCAAGATACTGAAAAACTCTTAAGAACTTAATTGTAATAATAGATTCATATAATAAATAATTTGCTGAAAACGTAAATATTATGCTACTTTTGCAAACCAACAAGGAGTCCATTCGTAGAACTTTTACGATTAAATTCTAAAAATATTCTGTACTTGGTACATAATTTTACATTCTACACTCCGCGCTGGTGAAACATAGAGCGTTATTGATTTTTGTTTTTAATATTTGAATTTGAATAAAATTGGAAAGAATTTTTAATTTTAACCAACTGTAGAAGAAAAACGGAATTTTATGATGGAGTAGCAAAAACGACAATCTAGTTATTATAAATATTTTCTACTATAATTTTAAAATATTCACAAAATATTTATAGATATATCTGCAAAACATAAATTTCTAACTGTCCGATATAATACATACAATTATTAATTATTAAATATTAAAAATAATTGTAATATTTTATCAAATTCATTAAAGCGTGTAATACCTGAGGATAAACAACTATATGTGAGACACCCATGAAGTGTAAACTACATTATATAATACAACAAATGTATTTACATTAAAAATTGAAGATATTTGTCAACAAACTGTAAATAGTTAAAATTATTTTAAGATCCTGATAGGCACGTGTATAACAAAATAGAAAGCATACATAAGAGACCTCAAACTTATACTTGAATAATATCTCGAACAAACATAACATTCGTAACAATTTTTTGCAACTATAAAAGTACTTCCAAGACATGAAAAAAATTTAATAAAATATACTTAAAACTTTAATTGGATTACAAATAAATATTTTATTATTGAATTTTTACTTCAAAATTATATTACATTTATTTATTCAAATTGTTTGTACAATTACGACTGAACTTCGAGTATTGACAAAAAAACAACTCAGAGCTCTCATAATATTTTTATTATTTTTGTCAGAATTCACAAAAGTCATCGTTCCTGCCATCACGTAGAATCAACTTTTATTCAATATGAATTTGGCACGACAACGAAGCAACTCTGTAAAAATGCGTACGAATAATGCCATTAAATAATAACTCACAACTTTTATTTATTCACTACGGTCGGATTTATTTCTGGACCAGTCGCTGGAAATGACTTAAATGATACCGAAACGATCAATAAACGATTCTATGGGCTATTTTCCGCGGTCGTCGGTGATTGTGCAAAAATATTTTATAAAGAACCCCGTCGTTCTATGAATTAATGACTATATTTGATAAATGATCGTAAATCGCTTCACTTGATTATTTTCATGATGAAATATTAATAGGGTTTTAATTAACAGGAAGGTGAGAGGATGATTTATTAATTATTGTTGAGAAGGCAAAAAGTTAGTATATCAATTAATAAATTTTCTTCAAATATTAAATGGGATGTCTATGTATTTTTTGTTTTTGTATGTGTATGTTTAAGTATGGTAAATCTTGTCAATTTAAATAAAATCTTTCAATAAGTTTGTAAGTTTATTACCCTATATAAAACAATGGTGAATTAATATTTACAATGTCGTTATATAACACAGGCCAACAAAAAAAAGTTTTTTTTTTTGGTGCCTCAAATGTTAGAGCTGATTCTTATAGTATTTTTTGCGCTGATTTCAAATCTGCAAACCATTTTTTTGTATCAGCTCTAGTTTTTGAGATACAAAGAAGTTGCCGAAACCAGGTCCATTCGAGGTCGTCACGGAAAAGAACCTTTCACAGTGTCAACTAATGTCCCAACTAAGGCCGAAAGGGTCTTGTAAGTTTGTATGTACGAGTAGGCATATCTCATTAAAATAACATTCTGTTTTGTATTACTATTTTGTACTTTCGTTCCTTATATTAGGTGCGCAACTAAGTTCTCGCTGTTTGTCAGTATATGGCTCTATCAGTAAGGGTTGGTCGATTTTGACAAATCCAAAACGTCTTGAAGCAAGCTTAGAGTAAGTAAACAAACTGCTGCGACACATAATTGATTTCGTTTTTGCATTATATACTTCTGGTTAAGTGAATATGTCCAATTTTATGCCAAACAATCGTCATTTGCGGGGAGTGTTGATTTTCGTCTTCCATTCAGAAAAAAAAACGGGAACTCAAGTGCATCGAGACCTACGGAAATGTTGCTCTGAGCGAAACAACATGCCGTGAAGGGTTTTGTCGCTTCAAAAATGGTGATTTTGATGTTGACGACAACCCTCGTGAAAGAAGGCCAAAACCTTCAAAAACGCTAAATTTAAGGCCTTGTTCGAAGAGGATTCGTGCCAAACTCAAGAAGATCTTGCTTTATAATTAGGAGTTACCCATCAAACCATTTCCAAGCTATAGCATGCGTCGGGGATGATTTAGAAGCAAGAAACTTCGGTTTCTTGTGAGTTGAAGCCAAGAGACGTCGAGCGTCGTTTTTTCGCCTGTAAACAACTGCTCCAGCGGCGAGAAAAGAAGAGGTCTTCATCACATCGTGACAGGTGATAAAAAATGAATACATTACAGCAATCCAAAGACGAGAAAATTTCGGTTTGGCCGAATATTCACTGCGAAGGTTATGCTCTACATATGGTGGGACCAGGTCGGTGTTATTTGTTATGAGCTGTTAAAACCGAGTGAAACCATCACTGGAGAACTGTATCGAACTCAATTGGTGCATTTTTTTATAATAAAGTTACATTTTCATCGAAAAAACAGCGAGAACTTAGTTGCTCACCTAATATCGTGAAATATATCATATATATCGTATCTTGAAAACTAAAGCTCATAGAAAAAAAACAATGTCATTTTTGAAATCAGCGCCCCAAATATACTTAAAAACAGCATTAAAATCGTTTGTACCATTTTCTTTGTTGACCTGTGAATAGGACGAGGCAGAAATCGTCTAATTTGAGTTTGAGCAACCATATTGAGAGAAACAAACCAGTTACATTACAAGAAATACCATATACCAAACAAAGAATTATCTGATTATGTTTAGTAATACTTTAAGGGGCACAACTAGTATAACTGCCTAAAAAAAAGGTGATTTTTGGGAATTTATACTACAAAAACTACCCTATCAATCATTTCAAAATTTTAGAAGTATATTTATACATGCTTTAAGAATACATAGTAAAATTTTTGAAGGAAAAAATTAAATATTTTTTAAGTTATTCGTCGATCTCCAACGGCGCGACAAAAAAAGGTCCTTAACTGCTGCAGTGATTCCGGCCTTCTACGTGGATTAAATAAAAAAAAAATAATTCTCGTTAAACTAGATAATATTGTCTGTAAAGTGAACTACGATAAAAAAATAAATCAAAAATTGACAAAATGGCGGCGTTTAAAAAAAAAGTCGAATTTTACCCAAAATTTTGGTCGTTTTTTGACTGCCAAATTTCGATTTTTGATCCGATCAAAAAATCGATAGTTCATTTTACGGAGAACTATATACAGAACTTGTAAACAAATTTTGATAGTGATCGGATCATTCGTTTTTGAGTAATCACTGCAGCAAATTCGGAAAATGCTGGTTCGAGAAAAACGCGTTCAAAGATAAAGTGATCGTTGTACTATACACTATATGTATACTTTTTAAATGGCTGTAACTCAAAAACTATTTGAGATATCGATTTGAAATTTTAATATGTTATTTTTAAATGTGTAATCTGCCGAAATATGAAAAAAAAAACAAAAATATTTTTTTTCAAAATTTCACACTAGTTGTGCCCCTTAAGCTAATTCATGATTGTAAAAATGTTATTTATGCTATTTTCAAAAATGTATCAGCTGATCCTTTTTACCTCATAGACAGGGTAAAATGAGACGACCAGGGGGAAACATATTCTCCAATGTCTTATTTCTAATTTTGAAGAGAATTTGCAAAATAATAGCTCTATTATTCAGCCAATGCAAAATATAAATATCATGGTTACATTTTTTACATTTTTTACAGAGATAACATTGTGTATAACCTTGATCTGGTATTTTGTCAGCAATATTCATGAGCAGAGTTGGATGAATTAATTATCTAATTTATTTATCGTAAAATTGCTATTTTAACATAATTTATTTTATTGAAAAATAGTATTTTTATTGTTTTCTAGGATAAAGGTTCAGTTGGCCTTTTTTACTGCACCTACGTATAAGCTTTTATAGCGGTTAATATATAAAAAACGGTTAAATCTAGCTAAAATAGATAATTCATCTTATGAAACAATTGAATAAAATATACTTAAAAATTATATTAAGGTCTCGTAAACTAAACAACAGTGCTCACAAGAAACTAACAATGGATACGGATTTGAAATATGAATTTACAAACATGGCTATTTATTCCCGTTAGCGAGAATTAAGATGATGTCTGGTTATACATCTTTTGCCCCTTTCTTTCAAATATTGTTGAACAATTCTTAACTTTTCTTATTTTGGAGATATCGGCGGTGGACCTTTTTTACTAGGAGAGCTTTAAGCTCCGCTCTACCTTACACATTGATTAGAGTTCAAGTTTAATAATTCAACTAATATTTCAATAAAGCATTCGTAATAATTGGTTTAGTTAATTTTAGTGATTGTAGATTTAAATGCAATAAAATTTTGTTAAATAAATATTTTCAATTTAATTTAATGCCAATCTTTTTTTACTCCTGATTGTTTTTGCCTGCAACTCTTTTACTACTATACTACTTATACTTCACTACTTTTTATTCTATATTCACATAAAATAATGTGAAATTATAATGATTTTATGTCATTTTCTCCGAATATGTTAAATTAAATTTGCCCAGAATATAAATCATATTACCATGCCAGTTACATGAAAATGATATATGACATATACGACTTATTTTACGGCTGAGAAGATAATATTCCTTCATGAATACCAAAGTTAGTCGTCCATAATTTCAAAATGTACTGTCATCCCGGATTTACAAATATCTCCAAGGATTAAGTCTTGCCGCGGGATTCGGTAGGACACCGTTTAGTAGAGCTAATTCCTCACCGTTATCTATGACGAACAGTCTAATTTATGATTCGATGTACTCGCTAAGTCCGAGAACGGCTTTATCAACAAAGTTTGCGTTCCTTGTTGAGATTGACTTTGGTAATTTGCTGATATCGAGTTTAACTTCTTAACGTTTGACTTATTTCATGAGAATAAACAATTGGCGTATAAAAGACCCAATATAACAAAATATTAGAGGCCATATTAATATCCTTCTATAGAGAAATTTGGATAAAGCTATAGTTAAAGTTGTAGCTCTTATTACATTGCTGAATTGTACGACTCATTTTGTCTGGATGATTTATTTTTATTGCAATTTTGTTTTAATAAGCTTAAATCTTACTAGGATTTTTCTATAAGTATGTAGTATAATTTAAATATTAAATCAAATATATAATTTCATTTTTGGTCACAAACCTCATGCTTAGGTTTTATGATAGGGATGAGCGAAAGGTACACCATCGTTATCTCAAAAAACGAGTAAAATTACGAATTTGTATCAACTATATTTGAAAGAAAAGTAGTATCTATATAACTTTATAAGAACTGTCGTTTCTCAATTTAGTGCATTAGCCGAGCAGTTTCTTTATAATTAGCAGAGCACTGAACATTTTTTGTCCACGATTTAGCCAAAAATTCTGAATCTATTTCAAAAAATTAAAAACTATTTGATAGATGTTATTTGGGAATCGCGAAGAAAAGTTTTGGACAAAGATTGGTTGCCGTTTCTTAAACGGAACGTTAAATTAACGGATTTTTTGATAAAACTAGTGTCAAAAGTCGCCTTTGTGATGTGAAAAGTCAAAATCTGAATTTCATAAAATTAAAAGACCTTAAAAGCCAAAACTCAATAAAGCCGTGTTAAGG
The DNA here is from genome assembly GCF_003426905.1 of Ctenocephalides felis. NCBI lineage: Eukaryota > Metazoa > Arthropoda > Insecta > Siphonaptera > Pulicidae > Ctenocephalides > Ctenocephalides felis. Next base: position 54,275,135 of record NW_020537758.1, read on the forward strand.
TTTGCGAAAAGATCGGCCAAACACCTTGCAATCGCTTTGGAATTAAGAAAGTAAGAGAGCAGACTCCAAAACTTCCCTGGTTGTGCAAAAAAAAGACTATTTTTTAAATGATAAAATAATATCAAACACTACGAATAATGATATATATAATCGTGCTAGTATTTTCTTATATCAGATGCTATAATACGATGCGTTCAGACCTTTTAAGTTACACATGGCGATAAAATTCATGCACTTAATAATCCTACAAAAATTTATTAATATTTATAATAATAAGGTACAATTTTAGGACATACAAGGACGTGTCAGTGCGCTATAATTAATAAAATTATAGATAATTTAAATGTGTTTGAGATATATCAATTGTAAATCGTAATGTTTAGATTTATTTGAAAGTAAAAACTTTATATTTAAAAAAATGCTGTTAAAATAGTTATCTCATTCTCTCATTCAAACAGCTAAATTCTATTTCTTACTGGTCAAGACTTTAACATTCCTTAAGACAAAATGCCACTTACATCTAGTGACATATTCTTTTGCACGGCAGTGTTTGGAAGAACTACTTTTACTTGGAAATATATTTTTGCTCTCATCCCAAATTTTGACATATTTTAGAGATTTATATTTGTAAGCCGAGTTTGCAAGCGACGTTGTCGAAGAAAAAATTATTGTAAATGCTAATATTTAATACTAATTAATAGTAATAACAAAGTAAATAAGAAAAAGAGTGCGCGTAAGGTTCACACGCGATTGAAGTAAAACTTATTTGCTTTTGTACAAGATGGCATTTAAATAAAAATAAATACATCATATAACAATTTTGAATAATGTTTATTAGTAGTATGGTAACACTTGTGATGCATACATTTATTAGTGTCAACCATTATACACATTTATGTAATGAAAAATTATAAATTATATATTTATAATGGCATTAAAAACATGTATTATATTTAAAAACAATAATGCAATTAACTTCATACTTCAAATAAGACATGATCGGTTTGCATTGTAATTAGCATTTAGAAATAAACTTTCATTAGAGAAATGAAGTAATTTCTGATAAATAAATTCTATAATATTTATTATAAGATAATAATAAGATTATGTTAAACAACGCCTAAACAAATATTTTTTTCGCAACTTCACTCATCATGTAATTGCGTTTTAAGAACTCCATGTAATTAAAATTAACATACATTCATTGACTGCTTGTATTTTTTTTTTACTTTTTTGCTGGCGATATAATCCCATTCTTTGAACAGCTGTAAAAACTATTTTCTATTTCCATAACTACAAAGATTTATAGAAACTACGAATAACATAGAAATAATTTCAACAAACTTATGTTTCATACACGGCGCAAATGCTGCATTTGTTTTATTATTTTCATTATAATTATATACAGGGACAGGGTAAAATATTCTTCTGATTCACACATTTTTCTTTAAATCAGGATTTGTACTACGATGTATCTTTAAAATTTCTATTTATCTATGCCGATTTCCTTGTAGATGTCGGTACGCATACAACGACAGATCTCTATTCACATACGCGACAACTAATCACAATCGACCCGTATAGAAATGATATCATCGAGAGCGAATGACGAATCATTGGCACTCGACTCTTAACTTATCTTATCTGCCGTAACACACTTCCATTGCATTTGTACGGATTTAAACCCTAGTCGCGCCTAAAGAGCTTTTACTTCCAGAAGTGAATAAAAGTTGCCAAATTTATATTCTCCACCTGATCAAGTAAGTAACCAACTTCACCAAAATTTTCAAGTTACGGACTACGCAAGGAACATTGCAGTTGCATTCACATGCAGATAACAATGCATTAGAACAGAACGTGGCATTTCGATGCAATTTAACAAGCTAGTACAATAATAAACAAAGACCTTAAGTCGGTTCGCTTCGCTCACAATACCAATTACTTGTTCGACAATATTCTTTGATGCCTCGAACAGTGTGTTGTAGTTTGACGGCTCGCTTAGATTGCGCTTCCTGGATAACATCTGCGGTCTCGTTACGAAACAAGGATGGTAAACCCAAATGGAAACTTGGTCCAATTCAAATATATAGAAGGTCCTGGCTTAGTGTATTCCACTATCTACAACACGAAATTATTCAAATACGCTGCAACGCAGTACTTGTTTACAGAACTTAATTTAACATAATTTTTAATTTATTTTTGAAGTAAAATATCTTTAGGCGCGGCTAAGGTGAAAATCCGTACAAAGGTAACAAAAGTTCGTTACGCCCGAACTGTCGTCATTTGCTCTCGATGAGATCATTTGTAAGCGGATTGATTGTGATTAGTCGTCGTGTATATGAATAGAGACCTGTTGTTGTATGCGTACCGGCATCAACGTTGTATGCGTACCGATATCAACAAACAAATCGGCATAGATAAATAAATATTTTAAAGTTACATCGTAGTACAACGTAGTATTACCGATTATAGTACCGATATGAACAAGGAAATCGACATAGATAGATAAACATTTTAAAATTACATCGTGTTATATTTAATGTGTGTCTTGATTTAATAAAAAATGCCTTAATCAGAAGAATATTTTACCCTGTTCCTTGAAAATAATAAAACAAATTAAACGTTTGGTTCATGTACTAAACGTAAGTTTATTGATTAGAGATTATTTCTATATTATTCGTAATTTCTATAAATCTTTGAAGTTATTAAAATGTAAAACATTTTTTAGGCATGACTGATATTACAGAATGAGACTATATCGCCAGCGAAAAAGTAAAAAAAAATACAAGCAGTCAATGAATGTATGTTAATTTTAATTACATGAAGTTCTTCAAACACAATTACTTGATGAGTGAAGTTGCGAAAACAATATTTTTTGAGGCGTTGTTTAACATAATCCACTGTGTGAATGGATATTATAGACTTTATTAATCAGCAATTGCTTCATTTTTCTAATGAAAGTTCATTTATAAATGCTAATTACATAGACAAACCGATTATGTCATATTTGAAGTATGACTTTATTTACATTACTGTTTAAATATTATCTATGTTTTTAAATTATTATAACAATTTTGGTAAGAAAGTTTCTTTTAGAAAGATATTTCTTGTCACATCTACTTGAAAATAGATTATTCAAGTCCAATCCTTCGAGCCATTTATCTACGAATGATTTTAAATTTATATTGCATAGCGCACAATTTCTTGTTTATTGTACATATTTCAAAAATAGTGTAAAGTAGAGTAGGGCTTAAAGGTCATCAGCTCAAAAATGTTAACCATCATATTATCTCGAAAACAAGTAGAATATATAATTTTTTTTAATTAGAAGGCAAAAGACATGAAACTGAATTCGATACATCGTCATTGGCAGATAAATAGCTACACTGCTAATTTTCCAATAAAAATATTGTTTTAGTTTTTTTGCTTTTTGAGTACTGCTGTTTAGTTTACGCTATTTGAATATATATTTTAAGTACGCGGTAGTTAATTGTTTTATAAGAAGGTATACTGTTATATTTACGTTAGATTCAATCATTTATTTATATACCTTCTAGATTGAATTATTACAATTCTAGTAATTGGGGTAAAAAGATCCATCTAAACCGCATATTGACAAGATGTAAACAATAAGAAAATAGTAAATAAAAGGTGAAATGAATTAAAAAATCTATTTAACAAGATATTAATTAAATTAATAATTATTTTATTTCTGTTGATGAATATTTCAAAATGATTGGTAAAATAGTAAAATTGATATGGTAGAATAGTATAATGAAATTTTTGTAAAAAATATTTGCATAAAACTAGTATTTCACATAGCTTAAATTTACATTTTTTACATTTACTTCATAAATTCAAAGGTTATATTATCAAAGACCTTGAGAATAAAAGAAAAAGAAATTGGGTTTGTTTGACCAGATATATGTATAATGAAGTGTTAACTGAGACTTCAACTGAATAGTATGATACTTTGTTGAATATATGTTTTGTGTTGTAATGTAGTTCATTTAATTTGTACAGTAAAATTACTGAAAGTGAAATTGGATAGTTGTACCCTTTTAAAACTCGCTTTCAATCTCTGCATACTATAGGTCAACTATGACTATGCCATGCATGACATTTTATTTTAATAAATTTGTCAAATCGGCATTAATTATTCCGATAATTCAGTTATTTCATTATAATTTTTGAAAATTTCCAGATTTTACAATCAATAATTTATTTAGTTTGTACAATACAATTACAGAAAGTCTAATTTGATTTTTGTACCTTTTTTAAACTCGCTTTCAATCTCTGCATAATGTATATCTGGCATGCATGACATTTTTAACTTCCCGAAGAAGTAGCTTATGTTTTTATAAAAAAGTCCGATTTGCTGATTTTTTGTTTTTTTGACTTCCCAAGCCATTCTGATTCGAATGAGACCAAATTCGGACAAAGTATATGTGTGTTTGTGTGTTTGAGTGTATGTGAGCCGATTGTGTTTTAGTAATCTTGTCGAATCATCGAGGATTATTCTGATAATCCAGTCAATGTCTTTAAAATTCTTAAATATTTTAGGCTTCTACAACCAATGAATAACATTTTATTTTTGAAACTTTAATCTACATATAATATATTGTGTAGTCTATGCTCCTTCACTTTGACAACTCTGTAGTAGACAATTCGGACCCTCCGCGAATTCGCAAACGTCTTGTCTTCTGATTACGCGCCGTTCCCAGAGTGGAGCTCAAGATTGTGTCCCGATGATTAAACTTAAAGTTAGACTGTTGTATTTGGCTTACATCTCAAAATACAATGCATTGTTTTCTTACAAAGTCATATATAGCTTTGAATTCATCGCAGTATTTCGTCAAGAAGTTCTTCGTAAATTATATTTGCTACAATTTATAGAGCACTTGTAACTCATTTGAAGTATTCTTCTTATAATTATAATATCATTATTTAATATACATACTAACACTTTGCACCAAATTTACTTGCCATATATTTTTAGTTAAAAAAAAAAGTTAAACCGGTGGTACATTGCATCGTGCCTTAATGCTAATTGCTGGTATTTACAGTACCCTAAAATTTTGAAATTTTTCGAAAACTTGAAATGTTTTTCAAAGCGATTGCACTGCGTGCCCATTTTAGAGACGAAAATATAGAAGCGCCAAAACGCCGTGTTGCAGTCTAACGTTAAACATTATAAATCTAATACGAGATTCATACAAATGTATTAAATGTAAACAAAATTGTATATATAAAATATCTGATAATTGAATAATGATGTCTCATGATTATTTTCAGTCGCTCTGAAACCGCTAGGCCTGTCTTCCCAAAAATTAAATGACTTTCATTCTATCAATACAATTCAAATCGTACGTTCCATTCTCTTATAATCTGAATAGCTATTTTTTACAAATTTTGCATTGTATCTCGGAAACGCCTGGACCTGCCTTTGCCAAAACTATACAGAAAGTCTCCCTATCAATACGAATGAAATGCTTTTTGAGTCATCCAAATCGGTTGATCCGTATAATTTTTCGAAATCGTCGACAAAAAATATTATCCATATATGCACACGAATACTTCCCTTTTTTGCCAAAATGTTGAGAAGACTTTGAAACGTGATAATATGCATGAATTTTCATTTTAGATTATTGTTGCAATTACTGTAACTTACCGTAATAATTTTGTGAAATCAGTTTGTGTCATTGCGTTGATAATTTTTATTACAAAAGATTTCGTATTATGATTTTTATAAAATTATGATTGATTTAAAAAAATATATTTCGCTATGATGTTAAATCAATGCAGATAATAATTATTTATCAATCAACTTTATATAATCTTAGTCAACAATTTCCTCATTCTTTTTTATATGTATTTTATAGTTTTGTACAATATCCATGCAGTAAAACAACTTATAGTTTTCAAATAAAATATCGATTTTATTTTTAACTAGAATGAATTATATTGAAGAAATACAGATAAGTAAAAAAAGAGTGCGCGTAAGGTTCACACGCGATTGAAGTGAAACATATTTGCTACTGTACAAGATGGCATTTAAGTAAAAATTAAAACATCATAGAACAATTTTGAATAATGTTTATTAGTAAGATGCACAGATTTATTAATGCCATAGTGTCAACCATTATACACATTTATAAATTGTAAATTACAAATTATAAATTTATAATAGCATTAAAAATATATATAATATTTAAAAACAATAATGTAATTAAAGTCATACTTCAAATATGACATGATCGGTTTCTCATTGTAATTAGCATTTAGAAATGAAACTTTATTAGAGAAATAAAGTAATTGCTAATTAAACTGTGTGAACGAATATGATTGAATGGTAAACAACGCCTAACAAATTTTGTTTTCGCAACTTCACTCATCATGTAATTGTGTTTGAAGAACTTAATGTGGTTAAAATTAACATACTTTCAATGACTGCTTGTATTTGTTTTACTTTTTTGTTGGCGATATAATCTCTTTTTTTGAACAGCTGTAACATCTGTCTTGCCTAAAAAATATTTTCCATTTGAATAACTTCAAAGATTTATAGAATGCCGATTTTCTTGTTGATATCGGTACGCATACAACGTTGATGCCGGTTGATAACGACAGATCTGTATTCACATACACGACGACTAATCACAATCGACTCGTATAGAAATGATCTCATCGATAGCGAATGACGAACAGTTCGGGCGTTACGGACTTCCGTTGCATTTGTACGGATTTACACCCTAGTCGCGCTTATAGAAGTTTTACTTCAAAATTGAACTAAATTATGAACTCAATGCACAAAATTATAATTTTGCAGTTTTTATAAAATCAACGAAAAATGTCGAACAAATTCAAAATTCCAAGATAATGCTACAAGAAAGTAATGCTACTGATACTGATCAATAGTTGTTGATTCTCGTGACAAATGTGTGCTATTTATCATGACACGAATACTATACTTAAATATATATCCATTTCCTCTATAATTTTCAAATAATTCAGTCACTATATATTTACGCATACATAATTTGAATATTGTTAAAACCATTTTATTTATATTACACGGTCCTATGTCATAAGATATTTTGCCTGTATAAAAAGAATTTAATCGTATTCTCGCATGATATTATTATGTTAATGAAAAACTTTGCGGGACTTTATTATAATATCTTGCCCATAATTTCGTATTATCCTTATTCAAATCTAAGCTTTAAACCGGCATTTCATTACAATGGCTATTTTTTCGCTGTGCAAACATTTAACTACCCTTTTTACAAGAGAATTAAATAAACGAACTTATAAAAGTATTTCTGACATGTTATTAGTAACTCGCAATATTTGAATATTTATAATTTTTTCAGATCTGCAAAATTATTTCAGAAAATATTACGGAGTTGAGCTCGAGCAGCCGACCCGAACGGATCGAAGCTGAAATTCAATAGTGCGCAATAGTGTTACGTAAACAACAAGTGTGATTGTTAATCACCAAATATCTAGTGTAGTGATACAGTGTTTCGTACAACAAATGCCCCTTTTAGGGGGGGCATTTAATTGTAAATAAGTGAATAATTTTATTACAAGTATGCAAAATCAAGAAAATATAACTTATTCTATCCCTCCGTTAGTTGAAACTATCAACATTCTTCATGATACGTCGACGATGGACAATGAATATATTAAACAAGTAATCAACAAACAGAAGACTAATAGTTCAATTAATGGAAAAAAACCAATCAGACGATACGATTATGAACGAAATAGTTCCGTCAACTTCTTGGCAAACAATAGAACCAGGCAGCAAACAAGTAATCATCAATCAGAAAACTAATAGTTCAATTAATGAAAAAAATCAATCAGACGATACGATTATGAACGAAATAGTTCCGTCAACTTCTTGGCAAACAATAGAACCAGGCAGCAAACGCAGACGCACATCGGCTAATAAATATGTCGAAAATGTAAACATAACGCCGACTCGAAACAGGTTCGATGCATTAAAAACAAACAAAGGTCATCCGTCCGAAACAACAAAAACACAAACTGATAACACCGAGAAAACTACAAGGCCACCTCCTATATTTCTATATAATGTAAATAATTTTTCTGATATGGTATCTGATATTAATAGTGTAATAAACAGAGAACAATATTATACAAAATCAATGTCGGACGATACAGTGAAAATAAATGTTCAACAGCCCGAGCAATACAAGCTGCTTATAAACTTTTTCAAACAAAAGGTACTGTTTATCATACTTATCAACTTAGAAATGAAAGAGCATACAGAGTGGTACTCAAAAATATCCATCATACATACGATATCAACGAAATAAAAACGGAACTAGAGAAGAAAAATTACAAGGTCAGAAATATAATAAATATGAGATCGTATATAACTAAAAAGCCACTCAACATGTTTTTTGTTGATTTGGAACCATCTGATAATAATAAAGAAATTTACAATGTCACGAAGTTGTTGAACCATATTGTAGTAATTGAAGCGCCCAAAAAGAGAAAAGAATTAATACAATGCACAAGATGCCAAAATTATGGTCATTGCAAAACATATTGCAATCGACCATTTGCTTGTGTCAAATGTGGAGAAAATCATAACTCAAAAATTTGCGTAAAACCAAAAAGTACGCCTGCTACGTGCGCACTTTGCGGTAAAGATCACCCCTCAAATTACAGAGGTTGCGAAGAATACAAGGCCGCGTACTCCACTGCTTACAAGAAAACATATACAACAAAAAAATCACATGATACGAGAGATATTCATGATCCAAACACAAGTCGTCAAAATATTAACATCAGAAACACAAATCACATGAGCTACTCGGAAGTCATCCGAAATCAACAAAGAAACGCAACCAGCGGGCCCGAAACAAGTACGGTACTACAGGATTTCTTGAACAGTTTTAGAGATATGTTTAAACAACTCATGGAACAAAATAATATGATCATGCAGATGCTCACTTTTTTGGCTAAGAAATAATGGCTAACTCACTGCGGATTGCTGAATGGAATGCAAATGGCATTCTAAATCATCTAAATGAATTAACTATGTTTCTTCAAATACAAATGATTGACATCTTATTAATAAGCGAAACTCATCTCACAGAGTCTTCATACATAAAAATTCCATTCTACAACTTTTATGGTACTAATCATCCTGACAACACAGCACACGCTGGGGCTGGTATTCTAATAAAATCATCAATAGAACACTATGAGTTAGCGAAATATCAACAAAACCATATACAGGCAACATCAGTTAAAATAAAAGGTTTCGAACACAATATGATTGTTTCAGCCATCTATTGCCCTTCACGATATAATCTAAAGAAAAACGATTATGAAGAATATTTTGAAACATTGGGAAATAAATTTATAGTTGGTGGTGACTTCAACTCTAAAAATATAATATGGGGCTCAAGACTTACGACTCCAAAAGGTAAACAACTGGCAGAGTTAATATATGAGAAAAACTATACCATAATAACAACTGGGAGTCCCACCTACTGGCCAACAGACATACAGAAGATACCGGATCTGCTAGATTTTTTTATAACAAAAAATATTTCAAGTAATTATATTGATATAGAAAGTAATGAAGACTTATCTTCGGATCATACGCCCATAATTTTGACCCTAAGTACTAATGTAATAAAACGGAAGGTACAACGCAAACTGTACAACCACAAAACGAATTGGGAGTGTTTCAGAAATGTAATTGATTCAAAAATCAACCTTAAAGTAAGAATTAAAAATGAAAACGATCTCGACGAAATAACTGAACAGTTTATAAGTACTCTTCAACAAGCCGCTAGGTTTGCCACACCAGAACTAGCGCAACATAAACTGGAAATCAACGTACCAATGGAAATTAGGCAGCTTATAAAGGATAAACGAAAGGCAAGAAATGTCTGGCAAAGAAGTCATAACCAGCACGATAAAACAATATACAATAATTTGGCAAGAAAACTTAAACATGAATTAAAACAGTGGAGAGAAATTGGCATAATGAACTATATTACTAATCTTAACAAGTATGATAACACGATTTGGACACCAATTAAAAAAACTAGAAGACCTATAACAACTAACTCGGCAATAAGATTAGATTCGGAAGGACCATGGGCTAGGAGTGATCAAGAAAAGGCGAATATGTTTGCGGACTATCTAAGAAACGTATTTACTCCAAATGAAAATAGTCAACAACCGCGAGTATCTGATGAAGTTAATGAGATAAAAGGCACTACTGAAAACATTAAACAGGTTACACCAAAAGAAATTAAGAGACAAATTTCACTTTTAAATAACAAGAAATGTCCAGGAATTGATCAATTGGATGCTAAAATTTTGAAAGAACTGCCAAGAAAAGGTCTAATAATGCTGACTTATATATTCAATGGAGTACGACGTTTGGGATATTGGCCAAAGGACCTAAAGAACTCCGAAGTAATAATGTTACAAAAACAAGGTAAACCTAGTCATATGGCTAATTCATACAGACCAATTAGTCTTCAACCGGTTATATCTAAACTATTGGAAAAAATATTACTAGTAAGAATCCAAGAAAATCTTACCGCGATACCAGATCATCAATTTGGTTTTAGACAATCTCACTCCACTATACAACAGGCTCATAGGATAACTTCAATCATTCACAAAGCTTTTGAAGACAGTGAGTATTGCTCTGCGGTATTCATCGACGTAAAACAAGCATTCGATAGAGTGTGGCATGATGGATTGATAGCCAAAATTAAAAAATGCTTACCAAATCAATTATATAAAATACTGAAGTCATTCTTGACTGGTAGATACTTCAGGACAAGGGTAAGAGATGCAGTATCAGATTTTCATTCAATAAAATCGGGAGTACCACAGGGTAGTGTATTAGGACCAATTTTATACACAGTATATACACACGACTTACCAACACATAACAACACAATTACGGGTACATTCGCGGATGACACAATGATCATGGCAACACATCAAGATCCAGTAATCGCATCTCTAAACTTACAAGAACATCTATTCGCACTTGAAGAATGGCTGAAAGAATGGAAAATAAGTATAAATGAAGACAAATCAAAACATATCACGTTTACAACGAGAACTCAAAACTGTGAGGCCGTATTTATAAATAACATCGAAATTCCTCCTAGTACCAGCATTAATTATTTAGGGCTTCATCTAGACCGTAGACTCACATGGGGTCCCCATATCAAACAAAAAAGCAAACAAACAATGAAAAAATTCAAACAACTATACTGGCTAATTGGCAGAAAATCGAAAATGTCATACGCAAACAAGACTTTAATATACAAAACTGTACTAGCACCAATATGGAGCTACGGAATAGAATTATGGGGATGTGCAAGTGCATCAAACATAAAAATTATACAGCGTACCCAGAACAAAATATTAAGGGCAATGGTAGATGCGCCTTGGTACGTAACTAATGAGACCATCCACAGGGACCTGGAAATTAAAACTGTAAATGAAATTATAAAGACCCGGAGCTGTTCTTATCACAACAAAATTAATGATCATTCGAACGCTGAAATACAAATTATCAACAAAATGGTTCAAACAAGAAGACTCAAGAAGAAATGGCCAAAGGACCTGCAATATTAAATTATATACAGACAGCTATAGAATAATTCTAGCAGAGGATCTCTTCAATGGAGGAGACCTCTAAACGCCAAATATAATTTATCACATAGGCTAATAGAAACTTTGTCTTCTGATTGTCTATTAAATAATAAATAAATAAATAAAAAAAAAAAAAGAAAATATTACGGTGTTAAAGCATGAACTTTTTTAACATATGTTAATGAATAATAATTCTAAATGATAAAGTTTTTTTCCACGATACTTTATTATCATTAGCGATAAATGCATATTATGACTACTGCTATTTTTCAACAAAATAACTAATTATAAATAATTTCATAATTTGACTTTGGGCGTTAATTAGTTAATAAATACTTTGTATTTCTTATGTATCAGATCTGTTATTATAAATTTCTCCAAATACAGTAGGTATAGGTGCGATGTGCGGTTTGAAAGACTTAGCAGGTTTTGATAGAGTTTAGATTTTCATTGATTGTAATTATAAACTCCTTTCTCATGAAAATCATATCGTCAAGCATAATGGGGTAATATTGGTAATAAAGGCCTATGATTCAAATAGAATTCACTATTTGTTTCTCTTCTGGTCATGATTCATATCTACTGTATAGTGGTAATCTAGTAATTTTACTATACATTTAGAATTCTTTAGGGATATATGATATTTGTTCATTTTATGCTCCTTCTTTAAATATGAGCTTCCTTATCAAAAACAATTTGCTTAAAAATGTTTAAAAGATGTTTCGCTTTCTATTCTCACATTCTCTGTAGAAATCTCCTAAAATTCCATATATAGCATTTCAACATACTGAGCTGCTCCGTCAAAGCTGCTTCATACTGTATTTTACGCAAATATATTTCCACATATGCTTTTATTCAACATTACAAAGTATGACATATAAATTCTGTCTCTGTACTCATTTATATGCCTTCTGGAAGGATAGTAGTAAACTCGCGACACACATGCTGATAATGAAATGCTTTGCATCTTCTACAAGGAGTCTTTTTAGTAGGAACGTCAGAAGAAAATTTGCTAGAATTTCTCAGGATTCATTAATATCTAGCTAAAATTGCTCCGGATTTATTCATTATTCATTTCTATTTTATGATTAATTTTAATGTGATATAGATTTAACGTTAATTGACAAACTGGAATTGTTAATTAGAATGTAGTTGAAAATATTTATTATACATTCAGGATCATTAAAAATTGTATGTAATTATATAAAACATATTATATTTTTATTAATTAATGACACAAACAAGCATTATAACTCGGCACAAAATCATACAGTGGTGTATGGCATCGTGCTATAAGGCAATTTGTTGGTGCTTTCCAATAATATTTGTAGTATGTATATGAACTTCAGAACTTCAGCCAAAATTAAAATTAAAATTCAAATTATTTTGATATAATTTCTTTTTTTTGGAAATTAAAAAAAAAAGCAAATCGGATTTTTTCATGAAAACATTAACTTTTCCTTCGGGAAGTTAAAAAAAACTAAATTGTGATATTTTTTTTCTTTCCCCAAAACCAATCTTTTCGTCAACTAAAGCAGGAAGTTTTTTCGATGAATATGATATATAATTGAATATAGTATATATACAATTTGTGTTTGTAATACATATTTCATGTTTTTTTTTTACAAAACTCATAATCAATACAACTTTTGTATGGAAATTTGTCAGGAGAATAAATGCTTCAAAGCTAAACTTATTCAAAGTTGGAATAATTAATAAACTGTTTACCTATTGTTAAATTGATTGTTTTAACTTTATTCATATTGTTAGCAATTATATTCTTATTGTCTTCGTCTTGCCAGTATAAAGATTCAGGTATTTGTTTATAAACCTGTGGGGAATCAAGGAGGCTAGACATAGAGAAGAAACAAAAACGTCTTGTCATATTTATTTATCATAAAATTTCGTAATTAATAAATTGTTTATATTTTCATCCAATGGATTTCATATTTTTATATTCATAACTACTCCCGCACTGATGACCTACGACGTTTGTGATGAAGACAGAGAATGAGCATTATTCGGGGATTTAAAAAATGTACACTTAGCACCATAATCACTGGTCTTCCGTGACTACTTATAAGGTACGTCCAATCCTCGGGTCATCGTGAGTTAACTCATTTACTCTACTGACACCGGACTTCTGTTGGTATACCCATTTTGTATACCCAGACCTCAGTGTTTATTGCTGATACAAAAATTAATTCTGAGCATAGACTTTGGGTTATGAATTCAATTCAGTATCAAGTAGTTCATTGGAATCGTAATTCAACCTCTCCTTGTCCGTTAACTCACCGAATCGTATTTTGATGCATTAAACTTTGGAACTGCATCTGGTCAAGATGATGACTTTTTAATACGCTCTCCTTCGAATCACATCAGATTCGAGAATCCGATGTATGATCCAAAGGGCTACTTAAGTTGACAAGATTATTTTAATCATTGCGAAAATTCATATTCTTACAGAGCGCCATCTGTTTACCCAAAATATTGTAGAAATAAAACCTAATACAGTAGATCGAGGTTGAATCTTCGAAGTTCACCAAGACATCGAGGTTCAGGAAATTCACCACATGATTTATATTCAGAACCATATGCAGAGTATGAAGATGATGATGAAGGTCGAATTACTTACCATACGGTGGATCTGCCGACGAAACTGTCATTTATTCCATTCGATGAATTTCTAATTGACCAGTACCGCAACACTGCTATAATCTGCTTTCCCACCATATATTTATAACGTGTTTCCCTGTATTTTTTATAAACTCTAAGATCAACACTGGGCAGGGAGTGTGTGGGGAATCAAGCAGGCTAGACATCGAGAAAATACAAAAATGATTTGTCAAATTTATTCATCATAAAATTTTGTCATTAATAAATTGTTTATATTTTCATCAAATGAATTTTATATTTTTATATTCATAACTTTTTCCACAAACCAATCACATCCAGAGATGAAGAGAAAAAAAACTGCTGAGTCTAACCTAGCGATAAATTTCTACCTTAAAAAGCAATATAGTGTAGGTATATTTAAAAATTAAACTATGTCAAAAAAACTAACTCAAAAAAAAAACTTATTAAAAATAGACAATTTGAGCGAGTTATCTTGTAGCTAGGTAGTCAGATTCAAGACAATGGTTAATTTATACTTTGTTCGCACTTTACTTTAAAAAGGTATTGTTAAAAGCTTCATAGTTTTTTGCCTTTCAAATAACGGTGGTGGTTTTTTATGCTCGCGGACCTTCAAAACCGACCTTACTCTATATAATCAATCTCATTGTTGACAAGCTTTTTGGCGCAAAGAAATTTAAATAATTTGAATTACTATTTTGATACATCTTACTAAGTGCACTAGCTCACACATAAGCTTTAGAAAATGTAACCATTGTGGAAGCCTATACAGGTACAATTAAAAATACGTATTGACTTGACCATTCACACAAAGTTTTAATAAATTAATATCTACAATATGAATTTCTAATTAATATCTATGCATTATTTTGAGTATTATTAGATATATAACTTTCTCATTGTACACCAGCTTTCTGATACTTTATTTCACACGACACTAAAAGCACTCCCAGCATCTTGTCCCTAACTTGTCCTTATTTATGCCCTGGCAGACAGTTGAAGAACGAAGAGTACTCCTGAAGCAGTGCTCTCGTAAAATGAAATTATGTGAATTAATGTAGGATTATGCATATAATATTTAATGAGTCGAGATGTTTTTCGTATGTGTCCTACATGTGGCTTTATTAGACACAACTGAGAGTCTCGAATAAGGTGCTTTGAGCATTCAAGAAAAGACAATATTATGATCAACTTATTAATTCTGTTTTACGTTCATTATCATCTGCAAAGTTCTGTTATGAATCGTTAAGACGAGGTAAGGTTTATTACACAGAACTTGGGTTTGGTAAAGTTCCGAAATATAGGATGCCGATTGGAATAATTTGATTATTTTCAGTGCAAGTGAATTGATTAAAATCTTTTTTTTATTAGCTTGTAATAAAAACTAATATGTGATTACGTAAAAAGAATATTCTAAAAGAATACATTATAATTACATACATACATTATAATTACATCATACATTGATTTCGTTTAATTAAAAATGGCACATTTCCTTGCAATTTTGTAAGTAGATAGGTTGACACCTATGATATTTCGGTGCAAATCAGAGTTAAATCATGTGTTACTTTTAATATTGATCCTAGTTCTATTTTTTTATTTCAATAATTAAATAAACAGTCTGATGACGTTATGGTCAGTTATGGTTCAGGTTATTTAAAAATTTAGATTGACTGAAATAATAATAAACCCATAAGATTTACTGAATTTAAATATTCATGTATATATAAGTAAATTTTATGGACTATATTTTTTTTTTTAATTTGAATGTATTATATCTTATGGACAAAAATGTAAAGATTTCAATTAAAAAAAATCTGAATAATAATATAACAATTCATTAATTTGTGACTCTTGTCGAAGTTTCCATCGATCATTCTTCAGAATATTTTTTATATACAAACTGCATTCATGACAATCGAGTTATATTTACAAATCTTCAGTCAACGTTTGACACTCAACCGAGTAGCATCGTTCTAAATATTTAATTGTAAATACAGGTTAGTTGCGTAACATAGTGTTCGTGCAGTAGACTTGTGACACATGCAGACATTATAGTGTTGTGAAATAGTTGAATAAACTACTTTAACATTTACGTTTTCTTTTCAATTAATTAATTGTTAGTGAGTTTTTAACAAATAGTGAAAATTTGTACTAATAAATAGTGAACCCCTCTGGGGTTCGCTATGAATGAATTACGAAAAATAATCGCTGAATCAGCCGAAGTACTTGCAGATGATTCAAATACAAACGCTGAATACGTCACTAATTTAGTAAGCCAACAAAGGCAAACGGAAAATGTTCAGTTACCAATAAATACAGTGACATCAAATATGGAAACCGAAAGTGAACCCAGTAGTGTTGTTAAAAATTTGAATCCGTGGCAAGTGGTCCCAAGCCCGGGTGTTAAAAGAAAGCGTCTCAACAATCAAAATGAATCTATTAAATTAGTCAACAGATTTAGCTTATTAACTAATCACGAGCCAATACCCGTTACAGTTGCTGATCCAGTCAAAAAAATACATCCACCCCCAGTATTCATTTATGGTGTCATTGATTTTCCAGATATGATAAACGCTTTAAAAACCGTTTTGATCAACAACTATACAACTAAAACTATGTCTAATAATAGCATAAGATTTAACTTATCGACAATCGAAGATTATAGAATTTTTGTCAAATTTCTTCTTGCCCGCAATATAGTGTTTCACACGTACCAAGTACAGTCTGAAAGAGCCTATAGAGTAGTTTTAAAATATATGCACTTCAAAACTGACGTTAGTGAGCTAAAGAAAGAAATCGAAGGAAAAGGTCACCAAGTAAGGAATATAACAAATGTTCTACATTTTAGGACAAAGACTCCACTTAACATGTTCTACATAGATTTAGAACCTAAAAAAAACAACACCGAAATTTTTAAAATTGAAAAAATTCTGAACCAAATAATCTATTTCGAACCTCCTATTAGAACAAATGATATTCCGCAATGTGGACGTTGCCAATTATATGGCCACACTAGGTCATATTGCAATCGTCCGTTTGTATGTGTTAAGTGTGGAGATGATCACTGTACTAAAGCTTGCAAAAAACCGTCTGAATCACCTGCAGTCTGCGCTAATTGCTTAGGATCACATTCTGCAAATTACAAAGGTTGTCCCTACTATCAAAAACTTATGAACTTTCACACTAACAAAAATCAAATAAATACAAACAACTCTGTTCCTACTCCGAGGAGTGCTACCTCCAGAATACAAGTCAATAGACTTGCCAACACTCAACATATGTCCTACTCACAGGCCATTAAATCGCAAAATTCAGTTTCAACATCTGAAAGTCAGTCCAATTCAATAATGTCACAATTTCTGGGTAAATTTGAAATGATGATTAATCAGCTCATGCAGCAAAATAGCATGATTATTAATATGTTATCCACTCTTATTAACAAATTTAAATAGACAAAATGGCTAAATTCATTAGGATTGGTTTATGGAACGCTAATGGGCTAAGTCAACATAAAAACGAATTTTCAGTTTTTCTCACTGAAAATAAAATTGATGTTTTACTGGTGAGTGAAACACACTTTACCAAATTCTCAAACCTATTTATACCTCATTACAGTATTTATCACACACCTCATCCAGATGGTAGTGCCCATGGAGGTACAGCCATATTAATCAAGTCAAATATTTCGCATTTTGAAATTCAAAAATACAGTGAAGATTACTTGCAAGCAACATCTGTACAAGTTAAATTTACGTCTTATGTCGTCACACTATCGGCTGTATATTGTCCACCACGGCATATAATAAATTGCTCGCAGTTTTGTGCATTTTTTTCAACCCTAGGACCTAAATTTGTCGTTGGAGGTGATTTTAACAGCAAGCACTCTTTTTGGGGCTCCAGATTGATCAACCCTAAAGGTAGACAATTATATGAAGCAATCCATCAATGTAACTTCAAAGCTCTTTCTACAGGCAGTCCAACTTATTGGCCTACAGACATAAATAAAAAACCCGATTTGTTAGACTTTTTTGTTTTGAATGGCATTAATACCAATTTCACTGAAATTGAAGCAAGTTATGATCTCTCTTCTGACCACTCTCCCATAATAGCCAGTATATGTTCATCAGTAATTAACATTACTCATACTTCAAAACTTCACTCAACAAAAACTAATTGGGAGACATATCGCAGAATTGTAGAAGAAAAAATCGACTTACAAATAAGGCTTAAAAACCCTTCGGATATCGATAGTGCAATTGATTTCTTTAACAAAATTCTGCATGATGCTGCTGTTATTGCTACACCTATAATGAATGACGTGAAGTACCAATCTACTTCTCTTGAAATAAAAAAGCTTATTGCTGAAAAGCGAAAAGCTAGAAAAACATGGCATACTTCCCACTTACCTTCCGATAAAAACATCTTAAATAACCTCAGCAATAAGCTCAAAGCCAGGTTGAAAGAATTAAACAATACAAATTTTACCAATTACATTACCAATCTTAATCGCTTTGATAACTCTATTTGGAGACCTATCAAGAACAAACTTAAGCCATGCAGTAGAATTCCACCAGTGCGCTGGGAATCAAATAACAATCTTTCCTGGGCACGAAGCGACGAGGAAAAATCTGAACTTTTTGCCAAATACTTAAGCTCCGTCTTTCAACCAAATCCGACTTCTTTTGATGACCACTCTGACGTAAGTGAAAATCCAGTGACTATACATAATAATAAAAAAAAAATTTTTTCTTTAAAGAGAGTTATCATAGAAATCTCTAAACTACAAAACAAAAAGGCTCCAGGTATTGATTCAATATCAGCAAAAATGTTAAAAGAAATGCCAAAAAAAGGTTTTATTTACCTAACATACATATTCAATTCTATTTTAAGACTTAATGTTTGGCCAAATTCTTTCAAAATATCAATTGTAAAAATGATACCTAAAAGTGGAAAAGATTCTAGCTCTGTTTCTTCATACAGACCAATCAGCCTGTTACCGATTACATCCAAGATTTTTGAAAGATTACTGTTGCAAGATATGTTATCGGAATCAAATATCATCCCTGACCATCAATTTGGTTTCCGAAAACATCACTCTACGGTACAGCAGTGTCATAGGATTGTAAATGTAATAAACAACACATTCGAATCGAAACAGTATTGCTCTGCTGTCTTTCTTGATGTAAGTCAGGCGTTTGATAAAGTTTGGCATAAGGGTCTTTTATCTAAAATTAGATCTTTCCTCCCGTCTGGCTACTACTCAATCCTGAAATCATACCTTGACTCTAGAATGTTTAAAGTTCGTGTCAATGCTGAAATGTCTGCATTATTTCCAATTAAAGCGGGTGTTCCGCAAGGAAGTGTACTGGGTCCTTTCTTGTATTTGATATATACCAGCGATTTTCCTACATTTACAGATACCACTACCGCCACGTTCGCTGACGACATTGCGGTGCTATCTACAGATATCTGCCCCACATCTGCTTCAACCAAATTGCAATTACATCTAAATAATATCGAAGAATGGACCAAAAGATGGCGCATCAAGATAAATGAGACCAAATCTCACCATATTTCATTTTCACTCAACAAACTCACATGCCCTGAAGTCAATTTCAACGGACACATGATTACCACGAAAACTAGCGTTAAGTATTTGGGAATTCATTTGGACCAAAAATTAACTTGGAAATCTCACATTTTAGCCAAAATCAAACATATGAAGCAAACAACTAAAGACCTGTACTGGCTCTTAGGGCGCAAATCAAAACTACCACTTGTAAACAAAATCTTAGTCTACAAAACTATAATTAAGCCTATTTGGACTTATGGCATTGAACTTTGGGGTTGTGCTAGTAAGTCCAATATAGTTCTCATGCAACGTGCCCAATCAATGATTTTGAGACAAATCGCTGATGCCCCCTGGTTCATCAGCAATCAAACTATCCACAATGATCTTAACATTCCATATATTGTGGATGTAATTAGCAGCAATAGCCTTCACCATCACTTAAAACTGGAATCACACCCAAACCACATAGTTTCAGCACTACTTGAGATCCCTAATTCTAGAAGACTGAAGAGGAAATTTCCATATGATTTATATTAATTTATTTAATTAACTAATTAGTTAACTGATCAATGGAACAGTTGACTATTCTATTATTATATTTATAATTATTATCATTATTATTATTTATTTATTATTATTATTATTATTATTTTTCTTTTTATAATTTTTATGATTATTATTTCTATCTATTTGTTATTATTATTATAGTTAGTTATTTATTATTATTATTATTATTTTCCCCCCCCCCTTTACTTTACATTATTGATTTGTTTAGATTATGTCCTCACTGTAGCTCATAGAATTACTTGATTTATTCTGATTGTTACATGTAAATTTAATAAAAAAAAAAAAAAAAATATTTGCAAATCTTGATCCTTTGATATACTTTGCAATATGTACTCTGAGATTTCGAGTGGATTGTATACGTTTCAGGGTTTTCGTTTGACTATTATGTCAATATTTGATAAAAGTCTGATGTGAAAGAAGGGTCAAGATTTGATTTGTTTGGGAAAAAAACTCTTTCATTTACTTCATCCTTTGAGATAAAAATAGCGCGTTTGTGTGAGATATTTTATTAATTATATTTGCGTCGAAAGCCTGAGTTCGAATTCGAGACACAGTGTTCTAATTTTTTTCACAGTAACTCGTACCATTGAAAGCTTATTCACAAAGTTTTATAATTATATTGAAGCCAGTATCGTGGAATTCATTATCATTACTTTGCTACAATTGATAATATAAAATTAATTATTCTGTACAACTCAAAGTATTTATTAAATATATATCGAATTATAATTCATACATCTGAACTGAAATCAATCATTCATACATCTATATCAATCAGAATCAGAACATCTATATTAATTTTTGTAAAATAATTTAATAATGAAACTTAATAATAATATATTAACATTGTAAAAATTTTTTACATAATTTGATAATGATATATGTTGAATATAATTTTTTTTTTAGAAAATTTTAAATCTAAAATTACATTAAAATGTTTTTTGCAATATATGGTTTTTCGACAATCGTGATAGATTTTCAATTTTTATTTACCAAATGCGCGAAATAATATTTGTTTAGATACATAAAATATTATTTATTAACTTAGTTAACATCCCGTAAGATAAATTATAATAATCGCAAACAATTGAATTTTTTTACGTAAATTCACTTTTTAAGGTCTTCTGAACATTTTGACATACATTAGAAAAAATGATTGTATAGGTTCAGATATAAAATTTTGTTAACGATTTCGAGAGCATGGATCAACCGATTTGAAAGATTTCTATTGACATTCGATTTCTATTGTTCGGGGGACGACCTGATCAATTTTTCGGTAAAAGCAGGTCTAGCCAAATTAAAGATACAGGTGAAAAGGTAATTAAATATTAAAAAATATATTAACCATATTAAGTATGGACAAGTAGGTTTATTTAATAGATAAATTAATATTAAAAAGATTGACTAGTATATAGCAGTTTTTATGGAAAATAAATGAAAAACTTTTTTTACTATTTTTGTCCACATAAATATTTTATCACATTTTGTGCTATTAATAACACAACGAAAAAATGGAATAAATGCATTTTTTAAAATTCAATGTATCGTAAAAGCTTTGCATATATTAAATTTCAGTCAAAATATAAAGGTTTGTGTTTGCATATATTTCACACACAAACATTTGGAAATATATTTACATACACCTAAACAAAATACATATTTGTACGGTCACATCTGGCACGTTTGTATTAATTCCAACCGCACGGTATTCCAGTCATATTGTAATTCAGAGTTGCAGGCAATATGTTTCTGAAAATCTATATACAATGTTATACTTTAGTTTCAGTTTCGTAGTTTCGGGAGAATTATTGTAATAAATCAAAGTTCTAAAGCCGTATAATACTGTCGAACACTTAAATATACGTGTTTCTAAGGAATACGAATTATTCAACATCTTTGTTAATAATAGATAGTTGTTACCGTAATAGAGGCAAAATTGATTAAAAACATTAACTTTTGTTTGGAAAATTTTTATTACAATTTTTGTTTAGACTTACGATTTACAATAGGGAATTTTAAGATTATTAATAGGATTCACATAATTTTTGAAAAAATAATTGAGAATATTTTGAAGACTACATAAGTAATAATATTAGTTTCTGACTTCACTAACAGGAAATAATTATGAAGTAATTAAAATTGTAAAGCAGGGTTTAAAAATCCGTGGGTAAAAATATCCACCACCAAAATTAAGAATTTTTTAACAACAATATTAAAAAGTAGATAAGTAAAAAATAATGTAAATATTGAAGGTAATTAATGTAGCTGTTGTTTTAAAAAAATCCCTCCAAAATTACCAATGAGACATTTGCATCCGTCTATGGGAAATAAAGGACCAGGTTACACATTGTTGAAAAACAGCAGAGAAAACACATTTCTACAATGATGAATTAGCTGAGAGGTTTACTGAACATAGATTGTTGTTTGTTTGATATGTGTTATTTGTTGTACTATAACTGGTTTGATTAACATTGTCTGGACCTTTGTGTGCCGCTCTACCTTATTTTATATTGAATATAGAAATGAAAATACAGCATGAAACATAAAGACTATAATTTTAAAAGTTTGGTAATTATAGAAAATCAAGTTTTCATCATCTGGATATAAAATATTTAATTCTCAAAATTAATTTTGATAAAAATGATAAGAAACGAAATCGTCGTTTTATTACATCCAAAAACTAAAATAAAAATATTAAAAAGCCAATAACAAATTTTTATACCTTATCTGATATATTATAGTTTAAAACGAATTGATTGAATTTATTAAAACGAATTTATTAAAGTAAAAGGGAACGCTGATATTTACTTCGAAAATTTTCATCGATTACAGTTGTACCTAAAATTATATTCTTTTTGCTTTGACAGATGCATGGGAAAGGGTCGAAAGCATTAAATCCCTAATATATCAAATTAAAATGATTTTTTTGCAATTTCAATAATTTATTCTAAGGTAATTTGACTATTCTAGGAGCAATTGTCTCAAGAAAATTATTCAAAGATTTTAGGAGTATTTTTTTCAATAATCTTTATTCGCAGATTTTAAATATTTTAAAAACAGCTTTGCTGATTAG
Organism: Ctenocephalides felis; assembly: GCF_003426905.1. NCBI lineage: Eukaryota > Metazoa > Arthropoda > Insecta > Siphonaptera > Pulicidae > Ctenocephalides > Ctenocephalides felis. The sequence goes on from NW_020537758.1 coordinate 54,298,657, forward strand.
GAATATGTAAACTTTATACTTGAATCTACTTTAATTTAAGTAGAAAAACGTGATATTTAGCACTGTCATTTATTACTTTTTTTTTTTCATTTAGAAAATATATTCCACATATGAATATTTGCTTATGCATCAGATTTAACACATTAGTTTGCTTTATAGATTAGTTAGCTTAAACCGTGAAATTGGTCTTTTGCAATATGATAAACTTTGTACAACTTTTAAAGCGAAATAAAAATGCATCCAAAATTGCCCTTATTGTTAGTAGACATATTAAGGCTACGAGATTCGATTCAGAGGTCCGGGTTCGATAATTGCTTCGAGCAGTTGATTCCAAGATGTGCTATCATTGGTTTTCATTGAAAAATATACATAGAGCCTATTGAAGTTATCATAATAATAATTACATCAAAAAGAGATGGGATAATCGTTAGGTTACTATCTATAATAGAGCTTATAGGACTAACATTAATATGATTGCCGTTAATAAAAAAAAAACTAACAAAATAATTTTAATATCTTATTTTTTAATAATCTTTGAGTGTAACAAAATTAATTCACTTTAAATTTTAGTTTTGATTTAAAAACAGTTTGGTAGTGCACTATCAAATCAAAGCATTTTATAAAGTATGATATAAAACCAGCTCTTTCCTTCAATATAAATACATTCTGTTGGGTACAACTCTACATCAGCCTCAAATGCACATAAGCGGTTTTAATATATTTCTCAGAATGATGTGCAATAAAATGCATTTCTCTGTAACTCGTGCGTCTGCGAGATACACAAACATTGCAACCATTACTAAAATATTGATCTGCCCGAAAGAGAATTCATCCTGTTACTGCACAAGTATGTAAATAACGAAGTCTTCTACATGATGTGCTTTTATAGAGCAGATGTGCCAAATGGACGAAAATACAATTTGCATCAAGGCTTTGATAAATTATGTCATTCTAAGATGTAACATTTTACAGAAAATAAAATTTCATAGAACCTCACATGAGTAATAAACTGCAAATGTCTAGCGGCATAATTTCAGTAAATATTTTATATTCATGTTTTTATATTCATGTGCAGTTTTATTATGCTAATTATGACTAATTTATTATTTCGAAGTTCTTTTGAAATCTTAGGTAACATCTTAAAATTGTATGTATTTGCATTGTATTTAAAATATATGATAAAACAATGTCAACTTATTATAGGTATTGTATGTGAGTCTACTTCAATACAAAGTCTTATGTTTTATAATTATTACATTATTTTATTTAAACAAATATCTGTTTTCAATCCAAGTTACTATGCCCACTCGACTTTGCGATAATGTAAATAGAGGCTCTTGAATTATCTAAAATAAAAGAAACCAAACTAAATAAACGGATTCTAATTACTATATTTTGTGTATGGATTATCAATCATTACAATGATTTATTATTTTCTATATGTTATACTACCTATTTCATAAAAACTCAAAAACTTTGGCTATAAAAAATTTAATATGGAATTTTTGATTATAATAAAAATTAATTATTTTAATAAATATAATATATAATATAATAGATATAAGCATCGACTATTTATTTAACTACTTATTTAGACCACACCATTATAACCGTAGAGATGTCGTTAAAACAAGAGTTAATATTAGTATGAAAGACTAGTTGTAAATGGCATTTTGCGTGAACTAAATCATCACTTACGTCAACATTAGTTGCTTTAATAACCATTCTGTATTAATAACTGTTTTTTGTGGAATTGCTGGCGTACATATTCTTCATAATTCGCTGAATGGCCACCTTTATGCATATCTGTCGCAATAAATACTTCAGTAAAATCTGTCTTACATATAAAAATATTCTCGATTGTAATTACCTCAAAGATAGTATAGTAATTATGACTAACAAGATACGAACTTACGTTTATTGCGTGGTATTTTTAGATGTTTAATTTATTTTTTTCATTACAAAAATGAATATTTTGCTTTGTTCTCTTTATTAACTTTCTGTAGGGTAAGTTATTGTAATCGTCCAAAAATCGAAATTGAAAATTTTTACATTTCTTCACGTTTTCAAGGTTTCTGAACATTTTGGCGTACCTCAGTATTGAATTTTGTCCACGTTTTTGGGCGCACGGATCAACCGATTTGAATGGTTCAAAAAACATTCGATTTCCATTGATAGGGAAAAGAGCTGATTAGTTTTTGGCGAAGGCAGGTCCAGCCATTTCGGAAATACGGAGCAAAGAGTGCAGAAAATAGAAATCGACTCGAGAGAACGGAGTATCCGATTTGAATGATCTAAAAAACATTCAATTAGTAATGATTTGGGAGAAGCGTCTATTAGTTTTTGGCAAAGGCAGGACCAGCCATTTCGAAGATACGGAGCTGAATATGTAAAAAATGGCAGTTTTTGAGAGAACTAAGCGTCCGATTTAAATGATTCAAAGAACTGCTTGTCTCAACAAAAGAATTGATTTTGGAAAAAAAAAATTGTATAATTTTTTTTTTCTTGTATATCGAAAATAATTCAGATTTTATTTTTACTCTGACTAAAGTTCTAATATAACTTAAACAAATAATTTTAAATTTGCAATTCAGTTTATATACTTCTTATAAATATTAGACAATGTTACAATATTTATAATAATCTATTTGAAAACATTCAGTATTCCTCGAACATTTCGTTACGGTACGGGAAGTTCCAGCAATTTTCCTTAAGGCACGATGCCACCCACCCCACTAGTTTAGATTTATATAAACCAAATTGCAAAGTTCAAATTATTTGTTTACAGTATATTAGAAATTTAGTCAGAATTAAAAATAAAATCTGAATTATTTTCGATATACAAAAAAACTAAAAAAAAATATTGCAAAATTTTTTTTCCAAAATCTATTATTTTGTTAAAACAAGCTAAAAGTTTTTTGAATTAATTGAAATTAGACGCTTAGTTATCTCAAAAACTGCCATTTTTTGCACATTTAGCTCTGTATCTTCGAAATGGCTGGACCTGCCATTGCCAAAAACTAACAATCACCTCTCCCAATCATTACTAATTGAATGTTTTTTAGATCATTCAAATCGGATACTCCGTTCTCTCAAAAAGTCGATTTCTATTTTCTGCACTCTTTGCTCCGTATTCCCGAAACGGCTGGACCTGCTTTTGCCAAAAACTAATCAGCTCTTTTCCTTATCAATAGGAATCGAATGTTTTTTGAACCATTCAAATCGGTTGATCCGTGCGCCCGAAAACGTGACTGGAAATTTGTATCCATAAATACATACACTCACACACACACATCCATTTTTTCTGAGGTATGCCAAAATGTTCAGAAACCTTCAAAACGTCGAGAAATGTAAAAATTTTCAATTCCGATTTTCGGCCCATTACAATAACTTACCCTACGGGAAGTTAAAAAAAATATAATTATTTACGAGAGACTATGTTCTATAGTCTTGTTTTTCATTAAATCTATATTTCGACGACATAACCTCAAACATTGGTTGGTTGACATTTCACGTTTATCAATTCACATGTTTGCGAGTATAGAACCAAAGATATCTATACACATAATACACATGACAGGACAATCTCAACCAATCACGAATCAGTATTTGTGACGTAACGCATTTCCGTTGCATTTTTGCGGAGTAATCCATTAGTTGCGCTAAAAAAAATTTTTACTTTAAAAAATATCAGAATTTTTAACTGAACACAATGCGGAAAATATTCTCATACAATCTTTTGCAAATAAATGTTAGTTGGATTAATTAATTTATATTTGATTCTTGAGAATAGTCCTATGATAATTCATCTATTTGTTTGTTTCATCAAAAAATAAATATTCATCTCACCATTCTTGCAAATGGCTCTCGTCCCGAATGAGTTTCTCCACCTCTGTTGTCGAGGTTTTGCGACATTGTCTATTCCGTGTCATACTATTCTAAAATGTATCTCGTGTTCGTTCCACAGTGCGCCTTGTGTCAGCTTTAAAAACTTCTCACAAGGGTTTGTCAGTACACGTTGTTTGCTCGTTTATACAGTATTGAATTTTGTACGGCGATAGCTTTATAGCACTTCTTACACACAAAGAGTTGCCTATACACTACATTGCTTTGGGATCTATTACAATATATTCGACATAGACACAATAGCCGATATGCTGCGCGATGCGAGTATGTTGAGCTCGTGATGGTTTACGGGAAAGTCTATTTATTGACTGGATATAATATTATTTTTGTTTAAAAAACACGTTTAACCAGTTAACTGTGATTGATGAATATATAATGAGGCATTGCCAGAGTTTTGTCTATGACGACTATGTTCGTCATGTGTATAAATCAGTGATCACTGGCTAACTAAATTGTGATTTTTGAGCAAAACAAAACGTATTCTCAAAATTCATGCTTTTGGATTTGTTGAGGTTATATCAGTATATATCGTTGATCGTGAATGGCATTTTAATGATAATGGCATAATCTTTTGGATATCTGTAAATAATCGACTTAAACCATAAGTAATGACATTTACATAAAATTTTAAGCTGAAATTCACTCTTATCCCATTTAGTGAAATCTAATATTCATTTACGATATCTAAAAAAATATATTTTTAAATTTAAAAATTTGTTATAATTTTGAAAAATTTCGAAAAATAAAAAAATCTATGTTTTCGGAATTTCCTTCTGTCTTCTCCAAAATCTCTTATTCATCCACCCATTAGGCTGGGCCACACCGATGCTCTCAGCTGGAGCATCCACCATAACCTTTTTATTCTTTGACCAGGAAATACAAAAAATGGGGGTATGTAGTGACCGTTAGCAATCATACAGAACAAAATTAAGTAATTGGAATAAATTACGTAAATTCTCACAAAAAATATCAATATGTTTACTGTCCGGCTCTACGAGTGTCCGATGCTGAGGGACAGACATTTTCGTTCATTTTTGAAATGAAAAGATTTATATTCGCTTAAAAAATTCGTGTTAAATAGAGTGTCCGGTGCTTGGTGCCGTCCGGCGTTACGGGACTTTCCCCTACCTCGCACTGTCTACACAAGCAATATGTTTTTTTAATCATTCTGATTCGATGCTCCATTATCTCAAAAACTACACTTTTTGCTTTCTTTAAACTTTTTGCACTTTTTGCTCTGTTTCTCCTAAACAGCTGGACCCGCCTTTGTCAAATTCTGCACGATTCTTCACTAATACTAATACTTCATTAATGTTGTTTGAATAATTTCAATATGATGCTTTATTCTCTCAAAATTGCTATTTTTAGCTTTGTATCTCCGAAACAGCTGGACCTGTCTCTGCCAAAACTAATCAGCATGTTTTCCCGTAAGTACAAATCGAATTGACGTGATACAAAAATTAACGATTATTTATCATTCAAATCGATTGACCGTGCTCCCTGAATCAAGAAAAAAAAATTGTATTTACACATACATATACATCAATTTTTTCCAAGTTACGCCAAAAAGTAGCAATACCTTTGAAAATGGATTGAAACGTAACAGTATCAAAAATTTTCATTTTCGTTTTTTTGATAAATATAGCTCTTGCACGAATGGGAATTTAATTATTCACACAATTGATGCTGTAAGAACTAAAATCACAAAAACAATGATTCAAGGTATGCTAAATAATAATATAGTTTGATCTCGGATAACCAATTTTTGTAATTCTCAAGATTTAACTAGAATTTCTAGACTAAACTCTTAGATAACATTTACAGTGTCGTGATTCTTTTTAGATTCAGTAGTAATATTTATTAGTTGATCGAAACTTGAAACAAGTTAAATGACGTTTAAAATCTTTTAGATTCTAATATATCTGATATTCTAAACCCCACATGTTCTAAACCACTAAAGTTAGCATCAGATATTTAAACTATGACAGGTTCGGTGTCATGCCATTATTCAGGGGGGCCGCCTGAAATGATTTTGGAAACGTCATGAATATTAATCATATATGCGAAGACAAACGGACGTGTTACATGAAAGCATTCAAACCGAAACCGAAACGGTGGAGCTCTTATGTGTCGAGAAATTCGCACTTACTCTTCCACCAGATATGTAATTTGCACACGGAGACAGATATGGGTCACAGATGATTCTATCAGGAATATTTCATCTATGTTACCGATCCTAATGTGTACAAAATTAATATTTGCAGGTTAGGAACAATGACAACAATTATATTCAATTTTATTTGACAAAAGAACAATTTCATTAATACTGATCTATTGCTACTCTACTCATCAATCCAATTCATTTTCAATAGAATTTCCTAATAAATAGTCATTTTTGAAGTAAAACTTCTTAAGGCGTGACTTGGGTGTAAATGCGTACAAATGCAACGGAAGTGCGTTACGGCTGATAAGATAAGTGTCGTATGCCAATTATTCGTCATTCGCTCTCGATGATATCATTTCTATACGGGTCGATTGTGATTAGTTGCCGCGTATGTGAATAGAATTCTGTCGTTATTTGCGTACCGGCGTCAACGTTGTATGCGTACCGATATCAACAAGGAAATCGGCATAGATAAATAAACATTTTAAAGTTACATCGTAGTACAAATCTTGATTTAATAAAAAATGCCTGAATCAGAAGAACATTTTACCCTGTCCCCCGTAATAAATTATGATGAAACTAATAAAACAAATGCAGCATTTGCGCCGTGTATGAAACATAAGTTTATTGAAATAATTTTTATATTATTCGTAGTTTCTATAAATCTTTGAAGTAATTGAAATGGAAAATATTTCTTAGGCAAAGCAGATATTACAGCTGTTCAAAGAATGAGATTATAACGCCAGCGAAAAAGTAAAAAAAATACCATCAGCCAATGAATGTATGTTAATTTTAATTACATGAAATTCTTCAAACACAATTATTACATGATGAATGAAGTTGCCAAAACAATATTTGTTTGGGCGTTTTTTTAACATAATCCACTGTGTGAACGAATATTATATATATTATATTATAATAACATTATTATATTATAACAACATTATTTAAGCATGAGCTTTGCAGATTTATTGTATATCTAAAGGTCAACTCAATCACTCAATATTTCCATCCCTTACTCCGAACCATTATATCCCAAATCTCCATGTTTCATATCACTTGACATATATCAGTTACTGGGTTCCAGCCAATTCGTAGAACTTGAGGCCATGAATAAACTACACCGTTTGCATAAAATTAGTTCGATATATGGTCTGTGAATTTTACATGGCAACTAGGAGTACGTCTGCCCATCTACATTCATATGAGCTGGTCGGATTTTGGCCTTGACCTTTTTAGCAACCAAGATTTATTACAGGATTAAGATGAAAACGGTTTTTGCCAAGAATTTTTGCAAGTGACGGGAAAGAATTATGGGTATTTAGTGAGAGGTAAAAATTTGTTATCTAAAGTACATGATTTCTATTACGTGTGTAATTCAATTGACAACTAATTTACATTGAGTTATTTTATATTTTTTGATTTTTATAACTACGCTATTTAGAAAAATTGTATTTTGTACGCTATGTACAAATTTATAATTGTATATAATTCTTTTTTTCAATTTCCATGTGAATCTCAGGGGTTAGAGTTGTGGGATTTCAATCAGATGCCACAGGTTGTACACCCGCCTAGGACAGTCTGTTGTCAAACTGTAATTATTTGAAAATATACATAGCAAAGTTTTCATGTGAAACTAGCCTCTGTTGTATATCTGACAAAAATCATCCAGATTACAGAAAGTGTAATAATAAAATGTATTAAACAGAGATACGACAACTATTTGGGTTGCCATATAAAAAACAAGTCTAGTTTGTGAAGTCAAATCAGCATAATAGCTAGTAATTGTTTTCCTATATTTTGTATCTAAAACAAATAAATATATTATTCATCTATTGTACATATTATTAGTACATAATTTGTACTATATAACATTTCTCTGTTATTATTACTATATTTCAAACAATTCATTTGCAATTGCAATAATCTTTTTAATATATTCTATATGAATATAACTACCTGTAATGAAGAGACATTCCTTAATTATTAAATATCCATAATTATATAAAATTATTCTCGAGCTGCTGTGAACTTAAAAGGTATTACGAACTAAATATAACTAAATATTTTAAGCAATAATAAAAAATCGTTTTTAAATATTACTTTCAAATGTCAAAAATTACTTCGAGTATAGTTAATTAGGCAAAACTGGATTGGACAACTACTGGGTTGCCATCTCTTCAAAAATCCATATAATAAAAAGTCAATACATTTACTAAATGTCCTAACTGTGACAGATTGTAAAAAAAATATTACTTTAGTATTATATATAGAAACAAGCTCATCATTCACCTAAATTCACTAGCAAACTCCTTAATAACAGAGAACTATCGACGTAGGTTGAAAAGAAAAGCGCCTTTGGATTTAAGTCATCAATTTTCCTGATAAAGATTGTCATTATTTATAAGTAAACAATTAAGATTATATTATTATCAGTAAAATATTGTTAATATTATAACGAATGGAAAAACTATTGAAGGTTGTTCCAACATGTCTATTTAGTATACAATGTGACTTTACAGCTGACAATTGTAAATTCCCCAAATTTATTAAATGCCCTTAACTGGACACTTGTAAATAAAACAGAGAATAAAATAAACTTTAGTATTATTTTACAACATTCATATCGATGCAAAAATTATGAATAAAACATATGTACAAATTATTATATGTATTTTATTATTCCACACGTAATATAAATTCATTTCATTATATCATAAAATCAATTTCAATTTAATTGTCGGCATTTTTATGTCACTACACTCGTACATGCTGTTTTACATAAATATATAATTTATATTTTAAAATAATATTGAAAATAATTGATATTTTATTTGACTATTTGCCCTGAGTCATATTCACTTTCTATTAATTATTTTCGTATCTAATGAGATAGGTTTAAATTTCTGTTTCCTTAATTCTGATTATTGCTTCTTGTTTGTTAATTCACTGTATTTTTTCTCTTGCAAGTTATCGATTATTTGTTTTCTACAATTCTATTTCGAATGATCACGTTACAAATTAGGTTTGTTTGGATTGGTTTCCTCAAAGTTTATATGTTTGAAATAAAGTTGAAAAGTTTTAAGAGTAAAAATAAAAGTTTAAAAGTTATAATGCATATAATAACTTTGTTAATGTTATTAATTAACTAATAATTACTTAATGACAATGATATTTCATACATGACATCATGGAAAGCAATGTAAATGCATTTCCTGCATGCTCTGTCGGATTTACTACCCGCCCTGACTGTGTGCATTGTGTATATTGATAAATGGATCATTTCATACCACAGTGTCATATCGCATAAATTTATATAGATTTGTATATGATAATTTTACCCCAAATAATTGTGCGAGTATCAGATTAATAATTTACATTTAACATATTTGGAAATAAAATAATTATCGAGAATTTTATGGGAATATAACATTTGCTTTGTTATTAAAATATCAACACATAATGTTTATAGTGCCCAATATTTTAGTGTTTATTTGAATACTTATTATGATCTAAAAATTTATTTTCACATTCGTATGAATTTCATTACGTAAATATTACTTAATTTTAATTTATAAGAAAAAAAGTGATCGAAAAATCCACCATTATTAATTAAAAAGCCATATATTGATTCAATGTATAAGCCAAATTTTAAACAAAGCGACGGACTACTCTATTTGAAAAAAAAAATAGGTTATATACGAACAAGTGCGAATTGCTATCAACACCGAAATAAATCAATTATTTTTCTGTACGTCATTCTTTTTCAGAATATATAGTTTTGATTAAATCCAAATTCAATTTAGTTTAATTTGAATAAAAATGATTGAACATACACCTTGCTGCTGATAGATCTCATGTTATATATATCACTATTGACGTACGAGGTTTTGTGTATTTTTTAATATCAGCCCAATATGTTTGTAGCTTTTATTTTATCTTTAAAATGAACAAACAGGGAAAAACAAAATAAAATACTATACGAATAATCATACATTTTATAAACATTTTATGATAGCGTAGAGCGGGGCTTGAAGATCTGCGAGCCTACTACAACCAACATCTCAAATATCTCAAACGTAAAGTTAGGATTTATGCAACAACAATATTTGAAAGTAGAGGACAAAATTTGTACCGTAAATTAGGTAACATCGGGAAGTCTTTGACAAAAGTATTTTATATCCTAGTTAGGATTTTGGTTTTTAGCGCTGTTGTTACGCGATTACGAGACTTTAATATAATTTCAAAGTATACGAGACTTAATTGGTTTAGATGATGTACTGTTATTTTTTTAAGATTTAACAGATGTATTTATATATCCTCTATAGGAGCTTACATGTGGGCGAGGTAAAAAGGGCCAACTGTAAAAATAAAGTAGTGGGATGCAAGGCATCGTGCCTTATGGCAAATTGCTGGAACTTCCCGAACCGTAACAAAATGTTCGAGGACTATTAAATATTTTCAAATAGATTATTATAAGTACTGTAATATTGTCTAATATTTATAAGAATTATATAAACTGAATTGCAAAGTTGAAGTTATTTGTAAATAATATTAAAACTTTATAATTAAAATTAAAATCTGAATTCTTTTCAAAATACAAAAAAATGGAAAAAAAAATTGAAAAAAAAATTTGAAACAATTTTTTTGTTCTAAAAGCAATTATTTTGTTGAAACAAGCAGAAAGTTCTTTCAATCATTCAAATCTCGGACGCTTAGTTTTCTCAAAAACTGCCATTTTTTGCACATTTAGCTCTATATTTTTGAAATGGCTGGATCTGCCTCTGCCAAAAACTAATTACCTCTTTTCCCAATCATTACTAATTGAATATATTTTAGATCATTCAATCGTATACTGAGTTCTCTCACAAATTTGTATTTTCTGCACTATTAGCTCTTTATCTCCGTAACGGCTGGACCTGCCTTTGCCAGAAATTAACCCTTTCGACTCGGATGCCGCCGCTCCGGCGGCATGGTCGTTTTACTGTTGCGCTCGGATGCCGCCGCTCCGGCGGCAATTCGTGTCGTCGCGAACTAAACTTACAACATGTGACTTTTTTTATACTTATGAAGTTAATTCACAATTAAGTTTATTTATTGATTAATTTATATTTATTTTCATAAATAAATATGATAAAATTAATTTAATAGCTCATAAACATAATTATTTTTTAGATATAATGTTACTAAAGATTTAATTTTATATATTACTTATATATAAATACAGTGTGATGTATTATACATATGCATATTATACACACACACGTATTATTGGAGTTGTTCTTAATAGGGGCACGATAACTGTACCTACTCTCCAAGAATATTGTTTTTTTAATTTTTTTTATTTAGTTTTTATTCAGAATAAATTTGATATAATTTTTATTAATTAATTTTTATAAACATATGTGTAAAAACGATTTTTTAAACAATAACATGGTTTGTATCATATTTTTAATTTTTTTTTTCAAATTTTTTGTTTTATTATCATACTAACGATATTTAAAAGCAATATTACCACATTTAAAAAAAATCCGATACAAAAAAAAATCCGAGTTGAGAGATATGTATAGCACTATAATATACCGTGCGCAGCGCACCTTCGAGCAGTCAGGCTCCCGAGTGGAAAGTGTTAATCAGCACATCTCTCTATCAATAGTAATCGAATGTTTTTTGAACCATTCAAATCGGTTGATCTGTGCGTCCGAAAACGTGAACGAAAAAATCCGGACTTGCAAAACACACACACATCCATTTTTTCTGAGGTATGCCAATATGTTCAGAAACCTTCAAAACGTCGAGAAATGCAAAAAACTTCATTTTCGATTTTTGGACAATTGCTATAACTACCCTACGAGAAGTTAATAAAATAGTAAACGAAAACATTGGTCAAGTTGAAATAACATTCTGACTCTGCTGATGAATATTTCTGACCAAATATCAGATCAAGGTTACATACAGCGCATCTTTGTAAAAAAATATAATAATTTATTAATTTGACTTAAGGCAAAATGTCACCTAGTTTCATTTTGTCATTTCGAAATATAAATTACATACATTTGAAATAACTTTTAAAAGTTTTTATTATTTTCACTAAAACCAGTTTGAATAAAACTCAGCATATGTTCAACATATGGAGAAATATAATGATCATAAATTGCACGAAGAATATATGTTATAGCTTAAAATATAGTTGCTCGTCGAGACAAACAAAAAACGTAGTCCTGTCCTCTGGCAGAACAATGCTGGTGAAAAGGCGAAGTCGGTCGTAGCAATGTAATTTGTCAACTGCTCTAGCTGACCGAGCTATTGTTTCATATAACAACTCTCCGAGCTGCGGCCACCTACGTCCCGGGCACACAAACACCGACTCATTCACCTACTAATTCCTAGAGTTGGAGCAAATGCAAATAGTTCACTTCAAATGGAATGAAATATCTCGAATTATTAAATAGTCTCGTCACATTTCTCTTCATTTGGTAAAAGTAATTTATACGGAAAATTAAATAGTAACTAACCATGTACGGTCTTTTAATTTCACTTTTTAATGTTACAACATTACATTAAAATTTGCATACATATTACATAAAATGCCTTTAGTATAGTAATATTTTTTCTCTTTAGTAAAACTAAATTTATACATGAAAATTAAATGTGAACCAACGGCGTTTCAACTTAATTTGAAAATATTGTTATAATTGCACGATATTAAAAACTAACACTCAGGGGCCAATTCTCCGGTAAAACAAACCGTAATATTGTGGAAACACTATGCTACGATCTTTTCTTGGTTCTAGAAACGGTCAATGTGCTATGTATTTGCTGTGCAGTTAGGCGTTTTAGATGTAAAACTTAACATAAAAAACGCACAATGTTATAGTGCAGGTTTGTGATGTGTCGCGATATAACATACATCGAGGTTTTATGTGCAAAACGTCTGATCGCATAGCAAATTCATAGGGATAACTCTTAAGTAAAAATTGTTCTTGAACCTAATTACATATGGAGTGAAATATCTCAAACTCTTAAATAAGTTTGCCATAATTCTCTCCCTTTAGCAATAATATAAAATTAATTAACATAAAAAATCAAATGACTAACTGTATTTTCATTTTATTCAGCTATAAGATTGTTTAGCATTGCAATTTTTAAAAATTATACTAATTTTACAAAAACACAATGAAGCATAATTTTAAATGCAATGAAATATTTCGAATTATTGTCTCATTATCTTATAATATTTTTCTCTTTTAGATGTAATTCAATCTGAAAATAAAATATTAACTGATGGCGTTTAAATTTAACTTATTCATAATTTAATGTAAATTTGAAATGTACTCAAGCATATTTTCATATTCACGTTATACATATTTCACAAGTATAGTGCAAATTCTTCTCTGTTCTCTAAATGTAACTATAGTAGTTTAATTAAATATAGTGATTAAATGTATTGTAAATTGAAGAGACATTTATTGGTGAAAAACGAACGTAGCAAATGAAATTTTGTTGTTATCACTTGATCTGAAAACAATTGCAGCATCAAACTATAAAATTAATATAATATAATTCTAAAAGATGAGATGAGTTAATAAAGATTATAACATTAGTAAAAAAAACGTAGCTGGCATGTGAAAGATTGAATTAAATATTACTTAGGAAAGCGTTAACTAGCAAAATATTATTCAATTATATTATATATTTTAGGATTGAGATAATATTGGAATAATTATATAACTTTAGATTTTAGACAAAATCAACGGCAATATTATTGAAATTATGATTTTAAAATTTTCAGTAAGCAAGGAAGTCAAACCAAAAAGTTTTACTTAAAAGTTATACTATTATCTTTAATTTATGTTAATATATACATATTCTAGTAAAAATTGTATATTTGTATAAAATTAATACTGTAATATTGGCTGGCTCAAGAAAATATTTTTCCGGTTGCTGCAATAGTTTTAGCGGTTGCTGCAATTAATCTTATGCAAATTTAAATTAGTATTAATATTAGTTTGAAGTGAAATCTATCAGAAATCTCAAATTTATGAGTCATTTTGTATCAACATGCTGGGTCATTGAAATGCTTTCATTCATCCGTTTATCAGTGTTCCTTTAAAGATGAATTATAAATATGGTGATGAGTCAGAATCGAACTAAAATATTTAAAAACTGAAGTAACAACTAGTGTGATGACAGTATAAAAAAATCAATTGGTCCCATATTCGAAAAAAAAGTCTGTTGCACAATGGTATTGGACAACCAAAGACCAAAGAATTGATATATTATAGAATGAATATAATGAGAGGAGAACGTGTATGAGTAAAATTACAGTCGATTACCTGTATGAGATAATCATTTAAAACCAGAATATCAAAAAATAATTTCCTTACACCTATAGCCCCGGCAATAAAAACTAATTGCAGCATACGGCTAAATTATTCTCATCCACCCCTTCATCATCGGCACGATTTCAGACCTACGCGGGAACTGGGCTGGAGATCTCAGTGTCCGCGGCTCATTGTTGATAGGGGTTGACTGGCCATCTGGTGTTTCCAACCCCATACTGGGCTTCTTGTGGCGACCTATATTGTTACTAGTATAGCCACCCCCGCCTCATGACCTACTGAAGCAATGTGCACGATATGACGCTATACGTGATGCCAGATATAACAATAATAATACTAGCAATAATAATAAAAATCATGGATCAGACACCACAACTTTGATAGGCACGATATCTTACTGATAAATGTTGCCACAGGTTTACACACCTGTATATTCTTGAATGTTATTACAATTAAACTGTTATTAAAAAATTAAATAATAGCAACTGTATTTAATTCATATTTAATCATTTCATATTTGACATTGTGCGTCAATTAGGCTAAAATCACCAGATTCATCTTCAGTTCTTAATAATTATTTTTGTGATAGTATTATACACAATTTGTTTAATTTTTTATTATTATAAATATATAAATTGTATCATAAAATCTGTTACTTTCATATAAATTCAAAGTCGATTGAATCAATTAAATTTATAACTGTTGTCTTTTCAAAGAAAAATATGTTAAATATGAATTTAAAAGTCTACACGTTTTCAATTGAATAATGGATTTTAAAACTGTTACCTTTTCAATGAAAAATATGTTGGATATGAATTTTCCATTCCAATTAGCAACATTTTTCCTAGTAACTAACATTACAGAACAAAGTTTAACATTCATTATATTTATCAAATTTGTGACAAACTATTTTTTATTAACTCTAGTGGCAGTGATGATGTACAATCTGGCCAGTTTTTAATTTTTGCCCAGTCTATTCAAGGAAGTTTAATGACAATAAATTTTTGGTGAAATTATTTTGTAATTTTTCAACTTTGAAGTGTATTTAAGTTTTGGAAAAATCTTATAAAGTAGTAAATAAGACATTTTTAATTACTCATAAACAACATGTTTTTTATCTATATTTTTTATATAAAATTTCACTTTTGTTTGTTTATCAATCAATTGAAATGATTTTGATTTACCTTAATAGTGACAAAAGTAATATCAACTTTATTTTTCTCTATTTGTTTTCGAAAAATTATCTATGATTTTCTTTATTTCTATTAGAATGGATATATCTTATTTTTTCAATCGTCTCTGTACCAAGTCGAACCTCGACATCTTTAATATATTTTTATGACATTTTTGTATAATACATACACGTTAGAAGAAAACAATAAAAATTAACATTATATATTTTACTTTTCAATCCTTCAAATACTTTTTTATTTGACTTTTGAATCTGGGAACAAATAAAAAGTGAAACAAAAGATATACTTTTGAGAAGTCATTAATTGTTCTCTAAAAAATATTTATAATTTAGCACAATAATATTCGCTCCGAGCGTGACTGCAGCGCCCATGCAGCGCCGTAATAAATATGAACTAATTGGGGTTATCAGTGTGTGGTTTTCATGGGTTTTACATGTTTGTTAAAGAAAAAAGATATTAAATAATTGGTATAAATAATAATAAACAAGATACAGTAATAATGTGAACGCTGAATGTTTATTGAAATTATTAAATTCACTTCAACGTACTTAAAACATTGTTAAGTATAATGATTAATTAAATAAAGAAATGCAGTAAATATTTGTAAGGTTAAGTGCCTCAAAGCTTATGTCATAAACTCGGAATATTTCTTAATAAAAACAATATAATAATATGATAATAATGATAAATAATATTTTATCAATAGAATAAGTAAATAGTAAATTAATTTATTCAATTTTTTGGTCAAACTAAAGACTTAGACATTATTATAAAGACATAATTTAGACATTATTATAAAGACAAGACCCATCAAATAAAATTGCAGGAAAAAAACTACATTAACTTTTCGAAATTAACTTATTGAAGAAAATATTGTTGACAAGTAGGTAGGACTCAATACCTCGACCGATTCACTGCAAATGCTTGGGAACCCACGGTGATCCATCAACACTACAAATATATATTTCGCATTATTTCAGCATTGTATTAATTAAACTGTTTGCAAAATAAACATTTTTTCGCTATGTGATAACTTTTATTTTTCTTTTAATCATAAAATTACAATTATTATATAATAAAATGTAATTAATATATAGATAATAGTTATACATAATCAATATACAATATATAAATATGTATTTTTCATTATTTCAGGCTTGTATTAATTACATTGTTTTACAAAACAATTTTTTTAGTAAGCATTAAATTTTGATAATACAACAATTTATTGACTTATAATTTTTCTTTTTGCTAAACATAACAATTTTACAACTATTCATAATACTCCGAATTGTATTTTTATAACAATAAGGTTATGATACTTACTTTATTCTTCTAACCGCTGCGATCCACTTTTCCCGTTGATTTTCTTTCCACTTAGCTGTAGAAAATGTATAGAATTTGCAGTCACTTTTTCTGCTGGTATTTCTACAGCCCACTACAGAACAGCTATGGTGGCTCATTTTTAATTATCTTATTTAAATTTGAAATAAATAAATATTTTATGTGTTTTTGTTTAAAATTTTGTTTATAATAGCCCCTTTTAGTGCTCCAAGTTAGCCACTACGAACGCTTCGGTCGATTTGACTTCCCCTTCCATGCCTTCGCACATAGCCAATAATCAAGAATATGTTTAGGCTAGAACCTTTATCCATTATTCACAAATAAAAGTTTAGAGATGACAGGTCGTCTTATATAGACAAAGAAAATTTCATTAACTACTACATCCAAAATTTCATAAAGTCAAGAAGTTTACAAGTTGAGGTTTTACAAAAAAAAAAAAATCAATTATATTATCCTATACTACCAATTATATTATCAACGAAAGGCAAGTATTCATTTCATTGTTATAAGCATAGTTAAAATTTATAAGTAAAATATCGAAAATATTTTTTTCAATTTTTTTTTTATTTTCAGGGATTTTATTTCGCTTTTCGTAGTTTCGAGATAGTAAGATGAATTATTCATGATCGATTTATTATTATATTTCAATGTCACACCACTTCTAATTCTCTGTTGTGGACGTCAGCTTAGGAAAAAAAAAAAAAAAATTCAAAGACTATATATTTCAGTATATAAAAGTATGTACATTGCACTTTATAACATGGGTTTTTTACCCGAAGGTATTGTATCCTTCATTGGATTTGATTTTACAAACAATAATTAATTCAAAATATATAAATAAATTAATATTTGTGTGACAAAAAAGAGGAATGAAAATTTATCCCCAAAAAAAAAATCACATAGCACTATTTATAATAACACATAATAACACAAAAAGAAGAAAAACATAATAAAAATTTATTCATTCTAAGGGAGAAAATTTGTATCGAGCCAATTTACGTTTATTGCTATGGGTCAATCAGTATATATTTTGGCATGGCGTGATTGCCATACCAAATATCGTCTCTTGTGTATTGGCCGAGGCCCGCGATGTTAATATTAGGATGATCCCCACATTTTAGGTAAAAATTTTTAGTAAGCTTTTTCATGTAGTCAAGTATTGTCGGTACGTCAGTCTGTTTGTGAATGTATTTTGAAGAGTAGTAATGTCTAGTCAGTGGGTCCCTTATTTTGTTAAGTACTATTCGTAGTGTCTTATTTTGTAATGTCTGTAGTTTCTGTAAGTTAGTCTTAGTCGTCGCGTTCCATGCAGGAGCGGCGTATGTCAGTAGTGGTCTTATTAGTGTCAAGTAAAGTGTCCGCTTGTTTTGCACGCTTAGCGGGCTGTTCTGGTTTAAGAGAGGTCTCAGTAGATTCAACATCCCGTAAGCCTGTCCAATTTTTGTATTAATATGTTTTGTGAAGCTGAGTCTATGGTCCAGGGTCACACCAAGATATTTGACATCCTTCGACCACTCAACTTCACAGTCCAATACTTTAATTTTGTCCAAGTCAGTCAGTCTAGTCATGGCATTTCGGCTTTTTGTAAATAAAATTGCCTCCGTCTTTTGCGGATTGATTTTGATCTGCCATTTGTCAGTATATTCGATCAGCTTGTCTATGTGTGTCTGTATCTTTGTAGTCAGTAGCGTCGGTGATCGTGATGATTTGTATATGGCAGTGTCGTCAGCAAACGTCAGTAACGTTGTGTCGGCGTCAGTGGGTATGTCGTGAATGTAGACGTTAAACAAGGACGGTCCCAGGATCGAGCCCTGCGGTACTCCCGCCGTCACTTGTTTAACCGTCGAAAGTCCGTTGTCTACTTGTACAGTGAAGTTACGGTCTGAGAGGTATGAGTGTAAAGTTCTCGTTATGTACGGTGGAAAGTTGAGTTGGATAAGTTTATGTACAAGTCCGTCCATCCAGATGGTGTCAAACGCCTTCTCAAAGTCGAGTAACACCAATCCGGTATGGTTTCGTCTGTTGAAGTTGAGTACTGTATTTTCTATGAGTTTTGTCAGTGGGTGTAGTGTAGAGTGTCGTTCTTTGAATCCGTATTGTGTGTCAGGTATAATTTTGTTGTGTCTTATGTGTTTGTTAAGTCTTTTGAGTAGTACCTTTTCGGCTACCTTACTCATTGTGTTGAGGAGGCTGATCGGTCTGTAGTTCTGTGGCATGTCTGGCTGTTTCCTTGGCTTCACTATTGGAAATATGATGGAGGTTTTCCAAGAAGCGGGGAAGCAGCCTTTTGTCATTAGTCTATTTATTATGCGCGTAAGTAAAATGTAGGCGTTCGTCGGCAGTTGTTTAAGTATTATGTTTTGTAGTCCGTCCGGTCCTGGTGCTTTCCTGTTCGGTAATTTTTTAACTATTGTCTTTATTTCGGAAACTGTGGCAGGGTCTATTCGTAAGTCTTTGTCCCTGTGGAGGTCAGTGAAGTTTTGAATTGTCTCGTGTACGTCTTGTTTCAGGTCTGCGTTTGACATATTGGCATTTTGTTTATGGATGTTCTCAAAGTTTTTTGCCAATATTTCCGCCTTGTCTGCTGGTGTCGTTGCGTAATTGTTGTCTGTTAATTTGAGTGGAGGTATGGATGTTGGTTTCTGCGTCAGTCTTTTTGCTGTCTGCCAGATTTTGTGTGGGTCAGTATTTAAGTTCTCGAGTCTTTTGGTCCAAGTGTTGTTTCGGTGGTCACGTATATCATTGGAAATAATTTTGGTCAGTCTGTTCACATGTTCCTTGAGTAGTCTGTCACCGGTACGCTGCCACAGTTTCTTTGTGTGATTTTTAAGTTGTATTTTCAATAAAATGTGTTCTGGCAAGTCGTTGTCTGGTGTTGTTCTTGAGTCTAGTGTCGGTATAGTCTGTTGTACGGCGTCTGTGATTGTCAGTGTAAGGTGTGTTACAGCCTCCTCAATGTCTGCGTTGGTATCGATTGGCATTGTGTGTCGTGTGTTGTCTGTGATGATGTCTCTGAAAATTGGCCAGTTGGCTCTGGTGTAATCTAAAAATTTGCGTTTGGGAGTCTGGTCGACGTCTAGTCTGTCTGAAATGGTCATGAAAACTGGATTATGGTCGGAGTTAAAAAGTGTTCTTGTTATGGGTTTGGATGTTACGTGTAGATTTTTTGTCAATGCCAAATCGATCGTGCTGTGATGGTGTGTCTGTGCGGTGGCGTATCTGGTCGGCGTGTCAGGATAGTGTAGTTGTGCGTCTGTGGTGTTGTGTTCAGTCAGGTATTCGTAAAGTCTGTTTCCGTTCGCGTTGTTAAAGTTACAGTTCCAAGATGTATGTTGTGCGTTAAAGTCTCCTGCCATAAGTACAAATCTGTTCGAGTCCAGTAGTCTTTGTAAGTCCGCATGTTCTAGTCCGCTTGCCGGGATGTAAATCGATATTATGGTTACTTTTTGACCTCTCTTGTATACATTAATAGCTGTTATTTCAGAACCGCCCGCTGTCAGGTTTGGCACTTGCTCGTGTCTGATGTTAGACTTGATCAAGATCGCAGTGCCTCCCCATCCGCGTGCTACCGTCTGTCTGTCGTTCCTGTAAACTTTGTAATTGTTGATATAGAGTCTGTCCGTAGGTTTTAAGTGTGTCTCGTTGATCAGTACTATGTCCAAATCGTATTTTGTTATCGTCTGTCTCAGTTCGTCCACGTTGTTTTTAAGTCCGTTAGAGTTAAAGTGCATTATGTGTAAGTCGCGCGTTTGGTTTATGGAGATGCTGTTAAAAAGTTAAGTATTGTTGTGTATTTTTCGTTATATGTCATGTTGGTGTTTAGTGATTTTGTCAGTTTGTAAAGCTCACTAAAAATTTGTTTTACCTGGGGATCTGCAAACAGCATCCTGATCTCGCCCATAGCAGCAAAAAGTCCCTCTGGTGTATTGAAATCTGGATCGGACTGGCTGCAGGCAGGCCGGGCTGGTGATTGTGATAGTTCATGCCGGATCTGTGATGATGATGATGCAGGCCGGATCGGTGATGTTGATGGTGTAGGCTCAGCCGGTAAAGGTGAGGACTGGATCATGTTTCGAAATGATGACCTTGGAACAGGGAGTTGAGGAAACGCTGATTTTGCATTTGGGCCAACATTGGTGTTATTTAATGCTGAAGAAAAACTCCTCGTCAGCGGCACTGGTGTTGGTGCTGGTCTGTATATTTGTCTTCTCCTGAGAGCATCACTTTCCTTTTTCTCCTTGTAGTTGAGAAGCGCACTGCACTTTGAGTAGTTTGCCGGGTGTTCGTTGCCACAGTTCACACACATCGGTGCCTCAGTTGGCAGTTTCTGGCACGCACCTGGTGCGTGCACATTAAGGCACTTTATACACCTGTACTTTAGGTCGCAGGTGTACGATGTATGGCCGAAGTTCAAGCATTTGTGGCACTGCAACGCTCTGTTCTGTGGTCTGTAGGTCTCCCAGGAGAAGATGTGTCCACCAATATTGGTTATCCGCTTCAGCTCCGCCATATCCTGGTCTTTGTCGACTAAAATTATGTATATTGGTAGTTTATGTTGACTACCGTCCGACTGTTTTCGTATTACTTGCACCACTTGTTTTATTTTAGCTCCTTTCTGTTGCAGTTCTTCGCGAACTTCTGCCTCAGTTATAGATGGATGGAGTCCCGTAATTGTTATTTTTTTCCCAGATTTTGTTTCAAGGAGTAGGTGTAGAAGGGGTAATTGCATTCTCGCAATATGCTTTTTAATTGCTCGTGGTCAGTAATTGAATCGGTATAAAATTTGTGTAAATTATTTTTTAGGAACTGGTACCTGAAATTGATCTTCGTTGTATCCCGGATATAGCGGATGGTTTTCAACTCTATTTCAGCTTTTACAATGATAGGCGGAATTTTCTCTTGCTTCATGTCTATTTTCTTCGATGGTGCTGCCTGTACGCCTGAAGTGGATGGCTGTGACCCGACATCAATTTTCTCGACCTCCTTGTTTTTGGCTTTCTTCCGCCGTTTGACCTTCTTATATTCCTCAAGCTCCCTGTCCGTGTCCATGTCAGTCCGATCAGATAGTGCATTGTATTTGTTTTTCAGGGTCTCGCTCGTTAATACTTCCATTTTCATTATTTTTAATTTCTTCCCAGGCGCCTGCCTGGGAATATTCTTGTATTCTTCAATATGCACAGCACTGATTTTAATAAAGTTAATCTAAAGACTTAGAAAAATTTAAATTTAGAAAAATTCACTTGCTAATGTGGCTTATCCTCTAACCATTAGCAACACCAATCCGGTGTTTGGAAAGAGGAGTCAGCAGAAGGCACGTTCACCTTATAATTTTGACAAGATATTAAATATCTTGGGAGAATTACACCCGATTGCTTTTAGAAAAGCACGATTTTAAATCGATATCGGGTGAATTCCAGACTTTATACTTTACACAAAAATCTAATGACATTCACTGAAAAAACAAATGACTATCAGTAGATCATATCCGTCAGCTTAGGATATGTGCTTGCCAAGACACTATTGTGTGCACAAGTAATTGCGCGCGATGATTTGTTTGCTGCTGCAGCATGAAGCAAGAACATGTAGCCATCTGCTGCATTCATTCTTTGCATAAGCAGCCAAGTGGGTCTTGTAACATTGCAATTTAATTTAGAAAGACGAGTTTGAACTTGAATGAATATATATTTCAGTAAATATAAATATTTACATTGCATTTTTGACATTGTTCGGATATTTACCCGTAGGTAGAGTATCCTACTCGTACACGTGGTTTTGAAAACAATAATATAATAACAATAATATGTATGTATAAATGAACATAGAATATTATGTGATAATTGTGTGACAAAAAAGAGGATAGGAAATTTTTCCTCTAAAAAAAATCACATAGCAATATTTATAATAATAGATAATTACACAAAAAACAAAAACAAAAGATTTCTCCGAGTTGAAGGAAAATCAGTGAGAAGCCAAGTATCATCCGCTGCTATGGTTCGATCAGTATATAGTTTGACATGGCGTGTTTGCCATACTAAAGTGTGTCTTTAGTAAATTGGCCGAAACCCGTCATATTGGTGTTAGGGTGATCTAGTATTTCTAGTAAAAAATTTCGGTAAGCTTCTTTATATGGTCGAGTATTGTCGGTACGCCAGTCTGTTCATGTATGTATTTTGTAAAGTAGTAATGTAGTCTAGTCAGTGGGTCCCTTATTTTGTTAAGTACTAGTCGTAGTAACTTATTTTGTATTGTCTGTAGTTTCCGTGAGTTGGTCTTAGTCGTCGCGTTCCATGCTGGAGCGACGTATGTCAGTAACGGTCTCATAAGTGTCAAGTAGAGTGTCCGCTTGTTCTTTACGCTCAGCGGGCTGTTGTGGTTCAAGAGAGGTCTCAGTAGATTTAACATCCTGTAGGCTGTCCAATTTTCGTATTTATATGTTTCGTGAAGCTGATTTCATGGTCCAAGGTCACACCAAGGTATTTGATATCCTTGCACCACTCAACTTCATAGTCCATTACTTTTAGTTTTTCCAAGTTAATCAGTCTAGTCATGGCATTTCGGCTCTTTGTAAATAAATGCCTCCGTCTTTTGCGGATTGATCCTGATCTGCCATTTGTCAGTATATTCGGTTAGCTTGTCTATGTGTGTCTGTATCTTTGTAGTACGTGATCGTGATGATTTGTATACGGCACTGTCGTCAGCAAATGTCTGTAACGTTGTGTCGGCGTCAGTGGGTATGTCGTGAATGTAGACGTTAAAAAATTGACTTTCCCAGAAACAAGCCCTGCGGTACACCCGCCGTCACTCGTTTAACCGTCGAAAGTCCGTTGTCTACTTGTACGGTGAAAATGCAGTTTGATTGGTATCAGTATAATGTTCTTACAATGTACGGTGGAAAGTTGAGTTGGATAAGTTTATAAATAAGTCCGTCCACCAAGGTGAAGTACCACTTGCCTTCTATGATTATATCTTATATGGTTTCTCTTGGTCTTCGTCAAATTTTTATAACTCCAATTTTGTTGGCGGTTATCATAAATCTCTCGGTCAACTGATTGCGTAATATACAGGGTTTTTAAGCAAGAATGATTCACACTAAAAACTGTTCTAGTTTTCGGTTGCACATTCTCATCTAGCTGTATTATAGCTGCTCCGTCCATTCCTGCAACGTACCGCGCGTACCGCGTTACCTCGTAACCGTTCCTCGTGCGATGACTAACTGCCAGTCCGTGGTTTAGTTGTTCCAAACGGTTTCAGTCGCCCCCGGAGAGCGGATGCTCTCAGAAAACATTTGTCATAAGTCGCGAAAAACATTACCGGAAACACTCCAGTTTAATATAATTATTCAAAAGTCGTAGAATCCTTCACCGTTCGCCATAACGACGAAAACTTTTCGAGCTATTAAATGTGCATGACTCGGCGTACATGAATACATTACTGTTGAAAAACTATAATAAATTGTTATTAAGAGAATAAATTATTTGTTTGCCGCAGATATGGAGAGACCATATAATCGTATAGAGAAATGAAAAATTCTAGTAAAGTTTAAATCGTGAAGC
This sequence comes from Ctenocephalides felis, assembly GCF_003426905.1. Classification (NCBI taxonomy): domain Eukaryota; kingdom Metazoa; phylum Arthropoda; class Insecta; order Siphonaptera; family Pulicidae; genus Ctenocephalides; species Ctenocephalides felis. The sequence goes on from NW_020537758.1 coordinate 54,323,159, forward strand.
ATGTACAATTTTGCTAAGTTGGTCTTTATTTATATAATTTTTATTATTGGTATGTAATAATCAGTTTTCATCGACAGCTTACAATTTTTGTGTATCTTTATATAAATTTTAAGTAATTTCGCTCACAAATATAGGGTTAATGCCTATATTTATATAGCTTTAAATAATTTTTTTTAACAAATATTTGATTTTCCTGTATCTTATATGGTTTTCGAATATCCCTTAAATGACGACTAAAATTATTTGCGTAAAAATGTTACTATGCTTTAATATTATTTTTAGGTATTTGTATAAACAAAAAACAATTAGTACCACGAGAGAGATTAAATTTCTTTGTTTCAATTAGTTATCAAATTTTAATAAACTTATTTTTCTTTTATGTTTTAACCAAGAAAGTTCTTAAATTTTTCTCATTTTGCAAAAACATTTGAATTCAGTGACTTACAAAATTGATCAAATAATTTTTGTTAATACGAATTTATATTTTCATCAGACAAACTTTGTTTATTCTTTATCTAAAATCCTGATACACTTTCCTACCTAGAAATATAAATATAAATATATTGCAAACATAATTCACTCAGTCTTATTACAAGTTTTAAAAGACCACTTGATCGATTTTGTGAGTTTTAATCACACTCTCAAACAGTAAGTAAAAATCTATTTTAATTTTTGATTGCTGTTTTCAGAATATAGAGAATTGGTTCCTAACATTTTAAAAAAGAAGCCATTTAACTTTGTTGACAATTTAGAATACATTATGCTATTTGAATTATAATTGTTTCACAAGCCGAAGTTGGAACATATTCGTAAAGCTATACTTGATGTGTTTCCAAAACAAACTTCCCATTGTTTTAAGTTAAATATTCAGTCAATATCAATATCAATATGCAGTAGAAACTATAAGCAACATTCAAAAAATTAATGCAACCTATTCGAGATGTTAAAAACAATAAAGCAGGTCGTAAGCCAATATTATTCGTTCTGTTCGTCCAGGGAAAGTCCATAATACTGTTCGAATACAAAATAAACTTACAAATAGATGAATTGATTATATCGACATCAGTGCGAAGGAGTTCGCAGTGTCCTAAGGAAAGCTGGCTTGCGAGGAAGGGCTTCTGATAAAAAGCTCCTAAATAGACATCAGAAACAAAGACTAGCGTTCGTCAAAAAATATGCCAATTTTACGTTAAATGATAGGTCAAATATGGTTTATATTCTATCTATGATGAGACCAAAATTAATCGATTTGGTTCTAATGGCGAGAAGTGAATGTCGAAAGGGCGAAATAAACCATTACGGGCAAGACATATTAAACTAACTAAAAATTTAATGGTGAAAGTACAATGATATGGGAATGCTTTATGTCAAAAGAGATTGACTACGTTAAATCAAACCTTATAATATTGATGAAATGTATAAAAAGAGTTTTTTTTCTTTTTTAAATAAAATAAAAGTTTTATTTATTTTTACTTTTGTATGTTCATTTTATTATTGAGTAATATCTTAGCAGCAAAGGTTTTGTAATTTAAGTATTCAAAATGTCAAAAAAAACGTTATCAGCTGCGGCTCCAGCGGTGGCGTAATCGGTACGTATGTGGGCTAACATATGCTATTCCCGGGTTGATGGTTCGAACCCCGCCTCGGCCAAAATGCCAAATTGATGCCAAATTTACACTTGAGGTGTATCTCAAATATAACCTCGAGTGAAACTCGTGGGCATAACTGGACATAAAAAATGTATACTTCAAAACTGCTAGATATACATCTCTAATATATATAATTAACATAAAAATAACTGTTATTGACCACTAAGTTGCCCTCTTGAGAACAATATACATGAAATCTAGACTAACAGGCACGTCAGTAGCATAGTCAGTAGTGTAGAACAAGTCGTTTTAATTGCAATATAATAGCAACCAGAAATATCAGAATTAATTATCATAAGTTGTTTGCCAGATTATAATAAACATATGAAACATACTAAATACAACATCTACGCATATATAGTTTCTTCAGTGCTAATGATCCTTGGGCAAGAAGTGAAGAAGACAAAGCGCACCTATTTGCTAAATACTTGTCTAATGTTTTTAAACCATTTGATTCCACCATTGATAAAGAGATTGAAGAAGAATTGCTTAAACCTCTACAGTCTTCACAATCTTTCAAACCTATCAAACCCAAAGAAGTCAACTCTCAAATCGAGATGTTAAATACAAGAAAATCGCCTGGTTTTGACAAAATAACAGCAAGGGCGTTGAAAAAACTTCATAAGAAAACGATTGTTTTAATAACTTATATATTTAATGCCATACTAAGAGTAGAGTATTGGCCAAAATAATTTAAGACTGCCCAAATATTAATGATTCCTAAAAAAGGCAAAAACTTGACTGAGGTATCTTCATATAGACCAATATCCTTGCTTCCCGTAATATCTAAACTGCTTGAAAGGATCCTTTTGGACCAAATCAACAACGAGCTTTCTTCAGATTGGATCCCCTATCATCAATTTGGCTTTAGACGTGAACATTCGACCACACAACAAGTTCACAGGGTTATTGATACTGTACACAAGTCATTTGAAAATAAGCAATTTTGTAGTGGTGTCTTCCTGGATGTTCGACAAGCATTCGATAAAGTGTGGCACCCAGGACTTTTATATAAAATAAAAACATACCTTCCAACCAGGTAGTATTTTTGGACCCTTCTTATATGTTTTATACACAAAGGACCTCCCATTATTTGAAAATCTGACAATTGCTACATTCGCTGACGATACTGTCATACTAAGCAGTAATCACAGTGCTGATCAAGCTTCCCGACAAACGCAAGAACTTATCAATAAACTACAAATGTGGCTTGCTAAATGGAAGATTTGCATAAATGAAACCAAATCAGTTCATATCACATTTACCCTGAGAGAGGGTGTCCTCCAATTTATTTAAATAACGTCCAGATTCCGAAACAGAACATAGTGAAATATCTTGGTATCTAGTTAGATAGCAGACTTACTTGGAAAAGCCATATAAAAACAAAAAAGCAGCAAATAATGATCAAAATGAAAGAATTTGATTGGCTACTGCGTAAAAAGTCGAAGCTCTCTGTCGAAAATAAGTTGCTGCTATATAAATTAGACTTAGTCTTAGATTAGATCTAATATATCATATTAATTGTAAAACTGAGAAGTTCTCATTGGAGTTCTTCTTAGGCATCACTCATAAATATTGTCATTTTAGCTCATAGGAATCTTTATGTATTTCTGATTGCTAAATAAAACTGAGTTAAAAAAAAAATATATATATATATAGTTTCTTGTAAGACGGATTGGATGAATTGGATAAATTTTTGTTCATTTTGAATAGTTAGTTAGTTTTGAAGATACAATTGGTTCAGTTAATGAAATGAACGTTATCAGTGCTATGAAAAATCATGGTTTTAATAATATTTTTTTACAATAACAAACATATTTATTGTTTAACCGAAAACGATAAAAATGATCAGATCATTTAAACTGTAATGATGAAATTTTGACATGAACAAAACGCCATGCATAATTTCACTACATGGCCATGTAATCTGGAATAAAATGTCAAAAAATAAAAAAGGAGATATCTCAGTGGTGATAAACTCTTTAAACAGCTTATATATGAATGTGTCATTCGAATTCAATACAATCAGATTTATAAACATGGTATACACACAAAATTTACAAAATTGAGGAATTTTTGTCTAAAATATAAAAAGCTAAGGGTTTACAAAATTACAATAATAATTATTCTATTTTAAATTCACGTATCTTCTTGTTTTATAAACGCACAATAAATAAGTTTATAAAATAATGGAACTAATTTAACTTTAATCAATTTTAGAAATATGCCAGCTCTCTCAAACTTTTCGGTAACAAATTTATCATTCAATATAAGTTACGTCTGTGCCGATACGAAAAGCCTAATATCATAAATTAAATTCATACCGGTACCGAGTTTATTACTTATGTGCGGAAATAACGAATAATCGATATCCCATTATCAACTCCCCTTGTAATTCACATATACAAGGCGAAACCAAAACTTCTCGGGCCCGTCCTAATAGAACTTTATTAGATTTTCAATCTCTTTGATATTCATGAGTTTACGTTATATTAATATCTTACAATACACTGTCTGATGCTAAACTACCAATCAACAAACTCGAGGCAGTAACTTGATGTTATATCGAGATGAACTTACGGCATCTACGGCAGAATATCTTTAGGAGAACCGGGGGGAAATTGGTAGATTAGGTGCAATACGAAATAATAGACATATATCAATTTACAATAGCCGGAGATAGTTCGTATACAATGTGTATTCCATGTGGACTTCAAATAAAATTAACGCCGTTAACTAACTAACTAACTGAGTAATAGCATCTTAAGTGAAATGTTATAATTATGTTTTTGTTTAGCCCGACGAAACTAGGCGTAAGTGATAATTTGCTTGAAATTTGCGATATGTGAAAATAATCACCTCAATTAATAAGAAATCAATATTTATTTACATGTATTAAATTTATTTTACAATAATCAATAAATGTTGTTAATTGAGTAGCTGTATAATGATAAAAAATATTGAAATGTAATTAGTTTTGTACAAATTTACCACGAATATTATTTCTTTTTGATAAATAGTTTTATTATTAATATTACACATCAATAAACTAAAAAAGAATTAAACATACATTCTGTATTTTGTAAAAGCAGGGATTATTATTCCAACTTTTATGATTTTTTGTAATTAAATCTTTAGAATGTTTATTTGGCAAAAATAAATAAAATTTAATTGAGATAGTCAAAAAAAATATTTACCACGAAGAAACGGTTCGGTAGAGCACATTGATTCCCAACTGATATCCATCGAAAAAAATTTAATTTTCAAAATTGGTTCAGAATTTTTCGCACAAAAAACGTGCACGTTTCTGATTTTAAAAAATAATTAACCGAAGGACATTCCTATGAAGTTTCACAGAATGTCTCTTATAATTTTTTAAGTCGTTGTAGACCATCTTGAAAACATTTCGACGAAATATCAATTTCTGGTTTACATACTCAATCATACTCTTTCCAATTTTGGTGTCAAAACGATTAAAAATAACTTGCAACGTCTAAAAATAAAAAAAGAGCGCATTGGATTTTCTGGCAAAAACATAAACTTGTTCTTCCGAAAGTTAATAATTAGTCATATAGCTATTTCTGGTGACAATGTCTTTGGATTGGAGAGTTTATTGAAAAGGTAAATTTTTCGTACAATTGAAATAAAAAATTCAAAGCTCAAGTATTGAATCTTAAGTTACTTGTCATAATTAAGCTCATACATGACTATATTAACTATTTTAACTATGATGATTTTTTTAAATGTTTAGTACTTCTCATTACAAGACGACCTATTGCTTTTTTTATTTGTGATGATATTTCACTTTTACTAAATTTTTTGTGATAATGCCATGAGGTAAGTTTTTACTCGGACTAATTATCAATTATAATTGATATACTATAGTACTTTTATTTTACTTCTACATGTCATAGTCATTATATTACGCTACGAAACAAAAGTTTTCACAAACACTGCGAAGTAATATTAGTTGATATAACAATATTCTAATAGACATTCTAGTCACGAACCTTAAATATTTGCGGAAATGTTTTAGATTGTGGAAAAATTTGTTGTCACAGTTTACCCTGAATAAACGCTTCGAATAAAACTAGTTAATACAATTTATCTTATTTACATCCAATAGTATAAATATATTTACTATCCAATAGAAAACGGTTTAAGACTTATTCATTTTTTAATTGAATAAATAAATAACTACTTTCGCTTAAACCTAATATTTATCAAACTAACATAATGGTAGTTGGTAATCATTTATTCTGCATTGTAAGAAAAATTAGCAAACTTGTTATTTATTATTATTATTGGTATATTTTCTATGACTCTGCCGTTTATTCTTTTCCTTAAATATTATTCATTAAATTTCTAAGTTTAATTTGAAGAAGGAAAATATTATGTCATCTGAATATATACAAAACATTATTTTTAAATATTCAATAAAATTTTATTTATTTTTTTCAATAAATAAGTATTATTTATGAACAACTGTGATTGTCTACTTATTATTATTATTGGTATAATTTTCTATGACTCTGCCGTTTATTCTTTTCCTTAAATATTTTTCATTAAATTTCTAGTTTTAATTTGAAGAAGGAAATTATTGTGTCATCTGAATATATACAAAACATTATTTTTAAGTATGCAGTAAAATTTTATTTATTTTTTTAACATATAAGTATTATTTATTAACAACTGTGATTGCCTGCTCGATTAAAATACATTTTTATTCAGTATCCTATATATTTTTTAAATAAATAACCCTAACTCGTTGCAAGATAATAGTTGATGAAGATAGCAATAAACCTTTTTTGTATTTTCATAAAATTATCTTTATTGCCCTGTAACTAAATAACAATAAAAAATCAGTGCAACATTATTCCCCGGTTTCCACTACACATAAGCTCCAAAATGAAGCAGGTTCACCGTGAAATGATAAATTAATGCTTGCCAACTATTGTAATATTGCTGTAATATATTATAAATATCAAAATAGAATGCGTCAGAATTCAGACAATTTAATGTGGTACATTTACATAATTTATGTGTGTTTGCTTGAATATATTTGGTTATTCTGTTGATCGAAACATAATTTGTAAAATATTGTCATTTGTAATTAATAGCATAAAGTTGCGTATGTGTGATTTAAGTGAAATGAATCAATTGCTTTAAAGCGAATGATTTTATATTCCAAAATTATAAAACAAAGATAATTAATATAATTGAAAAGAAAGCAAACTAATTTCTTATTTATTTTGTTAAACCAGCTAGAAATGTTAATTTTTTTATGATGGTTCCACAAGTAAAATATTTTATTAAATTTGCCTAATAATTTATTGTAATCACAATTAAGTATTAAATAAAATGCGTAGAAAATTCTGCTATTAGGGTCTTCAGTTTTTCCGTTTTTTTCAAATAATCCGTTTTGGTGTCCTTTTTTCCGTTCGGTTTTTGTTCATTTAAATTTATAAGTTTATTTACAACAAACTTTCTAAAATTTAAGTTTACCTCAACTGTTGTCAATATTTTCACATATGGATAACATTTAGATTTTTTACAAACTAATAATGGCACCTCGGTGCATTTTTGTGCTTTAAATTAATATAATAATTTATTGGCTGAGTAGATGTTTTGAATTAAATATAATGATATAAATGTACTAATTATATTAAAAAATAATACATTAGGAATAATATATAATCTTTACTGTAGAAATTATAGAACATAGTACATACAAAGAATATACTGAATATAATAATTTGTTGGTTGAGTAGATGTTTTAAATTAAATATACTGATATAAATGTACTAATTATATTAAAAAATAATATATTACGAATAATATATAATCTTTACTGTAGAAATTATAGAACATAGTAAATACAAAGAATATACTGATACAATGAAGTCTGACATGGACATTTTTGGAGAAACTAAAAAGTAAATGAATGTGTCTTCTATTAAATGCTTCATAAATAATGACTAAAGCTCTCAATTCTAATTACGAATAAAACCACCATTAAATAAAAATCATGAATGACAATCTATTTGTATTTATATAAGTTCATTATTACTCCATAATTTGACTTAGGATCATATTTCATCGCAAAATTCCCATTTCATCGGTGGCTTCCTGAAGTCGATAAAATTACATTTAATTGACTGTTGTGGTCTGAACCAAGAATTATTTTCAGCTGAAATCGCTATCATTAGTGTAATGGTGTAATTAATAAAATAAGATTGATGATTTCCTTTAAAAGGAAGATAATAGAACCATTAGGTGTGGTAGTTAATTGAGCCGGGCATAAAGAGAATATTTGATATATAATAATTTGCGATAATTTGGACCTCAATTTTCTCCCTGAACATTATTGTTGTGGGGATAGAATATAGAAATTTAGTAAAGGCATATAGTAATTAATAAAATATGAGTTTAGATATTTTTATTGGGATGCTAATCGCTTAACGTTATAACTTTTAATTTATTGATGATGCCAAATTAACTATTTATTATTAAATTTTATAATTATTTTTCTTTTCAAATTGTGTACAAAATTTGTTCTGTTAATTTTATGATGTAAAATTAAACAAAATTTTTAGTATTTTAGTATATTTACAGATATCAAAATATCGCATTAAATAACTACTACTTATTATTTAATTATTTTATTTAAGAATTATTATTAGAAGTCTTTACGATATAACTATTGGCGATGAAATAACTAACAATAATTGTCGGTTAAAGTTCAAATTAAAACCAAAAAATCCGTAAAATATGAATGATTTGCATAGAGCTAAAAAATTATATAGATGTTAAATAAGAAATAAGTTATTACAAATGAAATGTCAAAAGTCTCTATCAATCCGACCTGCAATTATTTTTATTCATGGTCAAAAATGCCCTATTTTGCGCTGGAATGATAAGGACTATCAAAAAAGCCAGATTTGCGTATTATACTATTTTCTACAAACTTGGTTTTATATTTTTTGCGTTGAGATTTTTTTCGTTAGAGAAAAATTGCTATTTGAAAAGTTGAAAAAATATCACTGTTTATAATATGCGTAATATGCCTTTCATACGACATAGGACGTGTAATATAAATAAGAAATAAGAATCTATTACTTTGTGTTTAGATAGTATAAATTAAATTAGTCTTTTGAATTACCAAACTATATAGTGTCAACTTCTAATTACCCACCTCCTTTACCAATACATGCCAGCTATTTCAATTTTCTACTGTGGATGGTCACATACCTGATTATTTTTTAAGGGAGGTGAAATTGTGTTAATGTTTTCTCAAAAATGGCAGAAACAGATTTAAGAACTTAAATCAAATTAAGTTTGCATAGGGCTAGCATTGATCAGTTTTGCAAGGCGATCAGCCGAGCAATTGCTTTAGAATTTGCAAAAAAGTCGAAGAATTTTCATCACCGTTTTCGCAAACCATTTGGAAGATATAATTTGAGAATCTTACCGACTAGTTTTTGGTGAAGATCTATTAGGGCCATTTTTTCGTTATTAATTGTTGAAAAAAATGTTTTGGACGATCTTGATGAAACTTTGTATAATAATAGATTTTATAATATGAACTGTTGAATTAAAAAACATCAAGCAGCGTATACTCCGTTCCCATTGGCGTCCATCTCAAATAGAATGAATTTTTAAATACGAATTAGAGTAAACTGTACTAAATAAATTTAAGTACTTGCAAATATACATATAGGATTGTTTGAAATTAGAAAATTGATTGAATATTGATTAGTTTTTAGTGAAAGCGCAAACAAAATAAACATTAGAAAATTTAATCTCAATAGCTCAATTTTTATCATTTAAATTGATTACTTTTGAGTTCACGCAAATTGCCTCAAGACACTTATTTGAGTTTATGCTTTCTTATTTATAACAACAATAAGCCTTAGTGCATTAAGAGAGGGCACAATACCACACACGACAAAATTTAATTTTATTTCTCAAGTAATTATTTCTATAGATATAGTGACAGTGACAGTATACAGTTTTCAGGGCAGATGTATCGCATACATATTTGTCGTCTGAACAACAAAACTGGGGCGCATCTTATACAAAGGCAAACGCGGTCTCCGTCACTCCGAGCGCGATGATGTGTTACTCCTTGAAGTTTGCGAACTAAATTCATCATAATGTTCGCGCACTAATGAACGATATACCGAGCCGAGGGTTTTCCTAGAAACTGGGAAATACTACTATGATTTGCAGCTGAATTCGTGTATGCATGTAGGAAGTTGATATCATATTTACAATATTATTACATTGTTGGAACCAACGACGACACCAAAATATGTTGAGATCCCACTGGTGACACCAAATATAAATGTAGAGTCCTATCGCTACTAACAAATTATCTTAGTCTAAGATCCAGTGAACTATTTGTCTAACCTGCTTTCTCAGAGCTAGAATTTTTTTTAATGATATTTTAATAGGCTTGTTTAATTTTTAAATGTCTTCCACAAATTTGATTTGAACAATATTCGCATTGCTAAAAGTAAAAACAATAGGCTTTCGAATAACGCTAATAAGAAAGTAATTAAACAAAACGCACTATCCGAAAACATTAATTGAATAACTATTTTATCCTTTTTAGCTAATAATAAAGGATTATTTAGCATATATTACCAAACATTATGTGGTCTAAGCCAATATGAGTAGAATCACGTAATTCTTTTTCCGATATCTTTTATGGTTACGCCAAAAATTGAGTTTGAAAAAGGGGCTACTTTGGCATATTTTCAATGATATCTCGGCCATAAGGTTAGATACAAAGTTGAAGTTTGGTATATCGGATGTTTTCAAAATGACCTTCAAAATGGCGTATAAATTATTCAAATACAAGGGTATTAGTCGATTATGTATGGCAATGCGCCCACACCCTTGCGCGTCGTAACTATTATGTACTCGTCTGGCAGACCCTTGCAATCGTCAGAATGGTCTGTCATTTTACATATGCTTTCTGTTACAGTTAAAAGAATACACTCTCAAAATTTGAGCCTTGTGAAAGCAAGTTAAACAATTTTTTTTTTACATTTTCAAAAACTCGAGGGATGATGACGCAATCGCGAGATGCTTGCCAGACCGGCACTTTCTTAATGTACCGATAATAAAATATCATTAAAAAAAAATCTAGCTTTGAGAAAACAGGTTAGTCAATAGTTCACTGGTTCTTAGACTCTCTAGATGTCCGCTGCCACTAAATAATATGTGAAGCATCAATCAGTATTGACAAACAAAGTCTCTTGATATGATTACTTATTTTATAGAACTTATAAAATTTACACAACTGAATTGCAACTGACACTACGAGTGAACTAAACTGTTTACATGACTACAACTAACTGAACTCTACTACTAACTATACTGCCACTAAGTATTCAATTTAATTATTTTCGTTATTGCAAGACTTTATACACTATTCTTAAGTAGGGCGGCTCAATGCATTTTTAGATAACGTAAATTTTATTACCTTGTTTACTTGTTTGAGTGCAATACGTAAGTAATATATTGTAATAAGGATTTCCAGAAAAATGAGGAATAGGATATTTTACGTAGTTTGTATGTTGTTTGGATAAGAAGGAATGCTATCGATACAAATGTGTGTGCAGAGGATAAACTAAAATGTATTACGATGTCAGGAATGAATAATCAAATATATTACGTAGTATATAATAAACGAACGATGCACGTTATGTCTAACAACATATATTAACATACCTTTGCTAAATAAAATTATTTTAATATTTTTGTTGATTTTAACTCGATAATGGTATGAGTCTGAAAATTTCAAAAAATGATGTTTTTTTTAAAAAAATTGAGTACTAAAACTAAGGTTTTACTTTCTCAAAAATCATAAAAACGATTGAGTTTTATTGTTTTTCGATATTAGTATTTAAATAGGTGTGGCTGATTTTCCGTTAGTTAGTAACCAATATTTGTAAATTTCAATGATACCAAGCGTTACATTTATTTTATACCGAAATCTATTTAACTAATTGTTGAAAAAAATATTGAAAATTACTAAAATGGTGAAACAAAAATAACATCATTGAATATTTAAATTCAGTTGTGCTGTTGAGTGATGTATAAGGTTTGTTGATCATTTTTTAGGTTCGGTGAGATACATATATTTTGAATAGTTTTCTTTAAGCTTTTCTGCTAAAGTAAAAACCAATTACAATAACTTACCCTACGGGAAGTTTAAATCTAATATTAACTAATATTGAAATCTTCTGTTGTTAATTGTTGACTTAATATCAGTTGTGCTAAGCTTATGTGTTAATTTCATACAGTCTACAATATATTTGTTTAAATGTTTATCTTAATTTCATTATTGTGAGGCAGTGCTCATAAAACTAATATAGAAATAAAACAGAAATATGGGAACAAATTTTTCAAAATTGCCTTAGGAGCACCAAAATATATCCTGAACTGGCTAATTCATCTCGAGAGGAACACACCTACCATAAAATAAGTAATAACAAAAACATCACATAAATAAAGAAACAAGCGATAAATATAGAAACAAGCTCATCAGTCACCAGAATTCCCTAGCGAACTCCTTAATAACAGAGATCTATCGACGTAGGTTAAAAAGATAAGCGCCACTGGATTTAAGTCATCAATTTTCCTAATAAAGATTGAAGTATCTTAGTCATTATTTATAATAAATTATTTATGAGTAAATAGTTAAGATTATATTGTCATCAATAAAATATTGTTAATATTATAACGACTGAGTCCCATTTAGTATACAATGTCCCTTTGCGGCTGACATTTGCAAATTCTCCACGTTTTTTAAATGTCCTCAACTGGACAGTTGTAAATAAAATAGAAAATGAAAAAAATGTTTATCTACTCAAGGTTAAGATTAAATAATTCGTATAAGGTATAAAATTTGATTTACCATGAGAGTATTTGCGAATATTTCTTTAAATTAAATTTTGTACGAAGATTGTGATCTTCTGTCTTAGTTTAGATTTGTAAAATTTCATTCGTTTTTAGTTTCATTAGATACCAAACCATGTCGGGGCCAAATCTCATTCCAAATATAGTGTGTGATAAAACTTTGCACAATAAAGTAGTTATGTCAACGGCATTGGACGAAAAAGAATTTAAAAATATTCGACTCTCGGTCATATATATTCGTATCTTCATTATATAGAATTCCAGTGTTTACGACTGCTCGCGTCTTTTCTAATCTTCAGGAAAATTTATGGAGGACGGAAGCTTGCCGGTATAAAAAGTTCGGTAACGTTACATAAAATGTGTTGGCTTGCGCGACTCGAGTTAAATCATAAATTATACGATTATGATGGCAAAACAACCTGCAATATATATGAGCTACCTATATTTTGTGACTGAACGTGGAATATTGAAGTAATGAAGAGGAAGTAACAAGCTCGCGTTTTTGTTTATGCCTTATTAGATTTCACGTGTATTGGGAAAATAATTCATATTACGCGGTATTGAGGGCAGGATTTTAATATACAAAATCAATATAATGCAATATCTATAGAATTTTTACCTAAAATAATAAGTATATTTGTTGTAGACATATTTTCAAATTTGTAGATCGATTCTGCCGCACAACACACCAATGTTATGGCAAGGCTATGCTATGAAGAACTTTGTATACTACATATTGACAAAAGCCATGTAGTTACTGTGCATTCAGGTTGTTAAATAAAAGACCTCACCTATGTCAAAAAAGCGATCTTAGATAACAGGGTCTTTCTGACACAGCTTCATAACATATAAGTGACATTTCGGTTTATGTGTAAAACGTCTGAATGCACAGCAAATACATGACATTTTAACAGTATTTAGTATGGTGCAGTAGCATAATGAATGGAATTTGGAGCGTAATATGGTCTTGCCATAACATTGGTCTATTGTGCGGCTATTAGTCTTTTGCTACGAGTTATGCTCTAAGACACGCCAAATGTTTGAAAAACTGCATTTGCTAACGTATATTGTGGTATTTGAATTTTACCCTTTGAAATGATTGTTATGAAATATCATCAGAAACATTTATGAGCTACTATGATTAACGGTTTAAAAAAAAATTCATAAAGTCAGTTTTAAATATTGCTGTTAAAAAATTCCTAACTGTACTTGGTTTTGCGGTATTGGTGGTGTACTTTTTCCCCTGATTTTGAAGCCCCGCTCTATCCTATATATATTTATACATATTCACTTGTATTTTTAATTCGTGAATATATCAACGTCATTGTGAGCCATGACACGAGTTTCTAAAAATATTTTATTTTTTTCGAGAAAAAACCCTTACTTTTTCATCATATGAGTCATTTTAATACCGAGAAAGTTGTCAAATCTATATAACATGATACAAAATAAATGTGATGACAATGATTTTCGTTTGAATAGAAATGTTTTCACAACTTTTTTATAAATCCATTGGTTGGACAGAGATAATCAAGATCTAAAAATATTTTCAATTTATTTATAGGGTCTGCAATCTAATTTATTTTTAAATATTTAAATGAAATTATTCTCCACTTTAACCGGAAGGATTGTGCTTTCAATTACAAAACGAAATTTGAGAAAATATCCCGTAGTTTTTTCAAAGCACTTTAAAAAAAGAACAGTTATTTGACGGACTCTGTAGTCCACGCTATTAAAGATTTTTTAAGACCCTTGTAGCTCATGTCATTTAAGAGATTTTTAACTTACTAATGAATAGTAATCAAACTAAAATTATATTTCCTTGTTACATCCTGAAATATAACTAATGGTGGATGGCATCATGTCTTTTTTACTTTGTTTTTACTTTTTGTATTAGATCACCAAAACCGCTGCATCTGCCTTCTTCAAAATTTGATCAGTTTTTCATTTTGTCAATATAACTAAAATGCTTTTATGAATCATTCAAATCGGACACTCCGTTCTCTCAAAAACTGAATTACCTTTTTTGACACTTGTTTGCCGCATTTTTTAAACCGCTGGACCTTAGCAAAAACTGATCAGCACGTCCTATCATCAATAAAAATCGAATGTTCTTTGAATCATTCAAATCGGTTGATCCGTGTGCCCAAAATCGTGGTTAAAAAATTGTATATTGTAACATGAGACGCTTACACGCATACTTCCATTTTCTATAAGGTATGCCAAAATGTTTAGAAATCTTTGAAACGTAAATATATGCAAACATTTTCATTTTAAATTTTTTCAAAATCAAAAGTACTAAATTGAATGCTAAATTATTCGTTGGGCCCGCCCGTAGGCAAGCGGTTAAGAGCAACGGGACTTGTTTCAGAGGTCCCGGGTTCGATACCCACTTCGAGCAGCCTGTTGTCAGGCAACATTGACAACGATTTTTACTTGGAAATATAAATAGCAATATGTTTCCAAGTGAAAATAGCCCTCACCCGGCATTGTTGCACCATACTTGCCCTATTACAGAGATTGTAATAAAAATTTATCATACAGAGATGTGACAACTGTTTGGGTTGCCATCTGTAATAAAAACAAACGTAGTTTCTAAGATATTAATCACAACAGCTCATATAACCCATAAGTTGTGATCGCTGTTCAAATAAAATTATATATATAAAAGAAAATTATTCGTTATTTGGATTTGGGTAATTTGGGCACTTGTTCTGCTGCAGTTCAGATCCTTGCTTAAGGAAAATTATAGCTGTTTACACATGACCTACTTTCACAGATCTATCGGAACAGAAATGAATTAAACAAAACAAAATATCCCACGATACTGTTTTGCATTTTTCGCTCGGCAACACAAATTTGCCTAGCATCTGGTTGGTTTTCAGAAATATCGTACCTTCTGATATAATTCAAAAGATATTCTCAACAAATTTCACTCGAGCTATATTCGCTTGAAATTGCCTGAGCGTATTATGAATCAACTATATTGTAGATAACTACAAACATCTGGTACAAACTTACTAGAGAGAAATACAGGACGTCACGGTATGTATGCACAATTTCATATATAAATTCCGAGCAAGACTAAAAGTCAAAGCGGATATGCAAAATCAAGTTGCTTTATTGAAGGCGTGTTGCAAATTTTATAAAATGCACTGCGGAAGTTGTAAAAGTAAATTTTTAAATGGAAAAGTGCAAAAAGTACGAAATGTGTATGTAATCATGAAGTTGGAGTTTTATAATATTTAATTTAATATTGCCCTACTTTTGCCTGCTTCATGTTAATAAAATGAATCGTGGACGATTATAATTCAACATTTAATATTTAAGCAAGTTAACTGGACACTTAGGACTTGAAAAAAAGTTTTTTTCTTCAACCTTTGGTAGCAAAAACAGTAGTTTGAACAAGATGCACGGCATTTATGCACCTACAGTGTATCCGTATAATTTTAATATGTTTGTGTATCATATAATGCACATTTAACCGTTTGACTACAAGTACCGTTCATAGACGACATCTGAATATCGTCTGTGCTGTGTGTTCGCGAGTGTCGTTCATGGACAACATGTTGTGTTTTCCTTTGCTCTAAGATTCATTAACACATTGTTATTAATACTAATAGAAATGCCTTAAAATATAAGGTTGTGCCTAGACATTTCAGTAGCTCTACTAACGGTCATGCTGTTCTGTATAGCAGCGGCATTCCTGCGGAAAACTTTCGAAGCAAAAGGGTTTATAATACATTGATGCAAAAATGGATATAAGAAACATCAACATTTAATTCGATATCAGTTACTTTTTGGCCTGTTTAAGTTAATGTACTTAAACAGTTATATAATACGTACAATAATAATTTTGTTTTTGCATTCACCCCAATCTATATGTACATTTTTAACTTCCCGTAGGGTAAGTTATTGTATTCGTCCAAAAATCGAAATTAAGATTTCTTACATTTCTCGATCTTTTGAAGGTTTCTGAACATTTTGGCATACCTTAGAAAAAATGGATGTGTGTCTGTATGTATGTATGGATACAATATTCGGTCACGTTTTCGGGCGCACGGATCAACCGATTCGAATGGTTCAAACAACATTCGATTTTCATTGATAGGGAGATGTGCTGATTAGTCTTTGGCAAAGGCAGGTCCAGCAGTTACAGAGATAAAGAGCAAAGAGAAAACATGCAATTAGTAATTATTTGGAGAAGTGGTTATTAGTTTTTGGAAAAGGTAGGCCCAGCTATTTCGAAGATACATAGCTAAATGTTAAAAAAATGGCAGTTTTTGATAGAACAAAGCGTCCGATTTAAATGGTTCAAAGAACTTTCTGCTTGTTTTAACAAACTAATTGATTTTGGAAAGAAAAAATTGTTTCGAAAAAAATTTTGTTTTCAATTTTTTTTTTCAAAAAAAAAATTTTTGTATATCAGAATTAATTCTGACTAATGTTCTAATATACTTCAAACAAATAATTTCAACTTTGCAATTCAGTTTATATAATTCTTATTAATATTTGACAATGTTACAATATTTATATTCTATTTGAAAACATTTAATATTTCTCGAACAATTTGTTACGGTACTGGAAGTTCCAGCAATTTGCCTTAAGGCACGATGCCATATACACCACTAGTTATTTAACTAAATTTAATCACAATTGATCTCCCATTGAATTTTTTATATTAATTATACTTTTTACTTGTTTCAGGTGAGTTTTGCCTTGCTTTATGCATGATTGACTACTGCCAAACCGTAAGTTAAATCTAAAATTATATTTATTGGTTTGCATCAAAATAATATAATGATACATGACCATAACCACGGATTGCTATATTATTTTAAAGAAATGAAAATTAGTTTTACTATCAATGGCTAGCTTTGGCTATTTAGAAAACGCTGAGAAATGATAATATGACGATTTACAATATTTGTAGATATTTGCAATAAATAAGTTTATACGAATATTATTAGATATCTGTTCCAAAATAAGATTGCTCTCGCAATTTAGCATAATATAATATTTCGATAAAATTCAATAAGCACTCGTCTTGATTGGTTGGTCGAAACGATCAGTCGAGGCATTTGTTCAGTGTTCAGGGAAGTGCAAATATTTTATGTCCACGTTTTTGTAAAAAAATTTGAACAGATTTGAAAAATTCAAAATGCGAAAAATGTCATTTGAGAATCGTGCTGATTAGTTTTTGGCAAAGATCGGGCGAGTCGTTCCTTTGTAAATAAATGTTAAACTAGTGGGGCGCATGGCATCGTGCCTTAAGGCAAATTGTTGGAACTTCCTGTACCAAAATATATTTTTTTAAAAAAGATTGACATTTTTGAAAAAAAATACTTTGACAAAACTGGATTTTTGAGAAACTATAAATTTTTGAAAAAAAAAAAAAATTAAAAACATGTTTTCTTTATTTTGAAATATTTTGGAAGTTCTGAACTTTTTTCAAAGCAATCGTACCGCTTTAACTGCATAGAGACGAAGCGCGTAAGCGCCGCGTCGCCGTCTAACGGATGAACATTGGTACTGAACCCATAGGAATGTAAACAAAATTTATACTTATTGTTAAAATTTCCATAAAATATCTGAAAATTTTATGTGTGTATGTCTAATGATAATTTTTGACCGGCAAATGGCATTTTTTTTTTACTTTTTTTACTAGATCTCCCAAACCGCTGGACATGAAAATTTAGTCAGTTGTTCATCTTGTCAATACAAGTAAAGTAAAGTTTTTTGAAATATTAAAATCGGACGCTCCGTTCTCTCAAAAACTGAGTTACCTTTTTTGGCACTTTTTGCCCCGTATCTTTGGAACGGCTAGACCTGCCTTTGCCAAAAGCTAATCAGCAAGTCTCCTGATCAATACAAATCGAATGTTTTTTGAATTATTCAAATCGCATCATCCGTGTTCCCGAAATCGTCGACGAAAATTTGTATCCGAACACACATACACACACGCACACACACACACACACACACATACATCCATCCATTTTTTCTAAGCCAAAATGTTCAGAAACCTCCGAAACGTAAAGATATATAAAAAAAATCATTTTCGATTTTTATGCGATTACTATAATTTTCCCTACGGGAAGTTAAAAAATGGTTTGCGTTTTCAATAAAATCTACAATGGTGATTAAGCTTATGGTCTAATTATAAATCTAAACGAATATCCAAACTAATAATAAATACTAAAGTCTTGTGAAAAGTGTTTGATAAATCATCATTGAAATCATTAAAAATGTGCTGCACTTCTAGAACATACAAGCGCTTGTGTGTGCAGGATAAAATAATTCATTTACAGATATTATAAGTTTGTTTGGAACATATCGATTTTAAACTGATATTATATGTATATATCATATTTAATATTTGATTTTATATTGATTGGTTTTCAGTAAAAGCGTTAGAAATAAACAGTTCAGCATTTTATTTAAATAGTTAAATGTCGATTACTTACACATATCGGAAAGTTTCTGCTAATTAGCAACTGCCTCAAGGTAAAATGCTACTTACATTAAGTCTCGATATAAATTTAAATATTGGTTCATATTCCTAGAATATGTTTATTGTTATAAATTAAAAATTGATATAAAATAATATCAAAATTGAAGCATCTGTCATAATTGGCGCGTTAATAGCATTGATAATGTAATATTATGGCAGTTTGTAGTACTGTCATCGTCCTAAATATGGCGCCACAAGTCAATATTAAAATAATTGTCAGTAGATTGCAACAACTTGTCGGAACAGGATTAGTTTCCATAATGATGTCTTTTGGGCCGCGTCGCGGTATGTATTATAAAGTGTATTACGTTCGTATAAAAATTTTCGGGTGTGTGAAGTAACAAGTGCAAACATTTCTTGATTTTAATCTGGTTTAAATTAATTAAGTGGTAATAAATTGTAAACGACCGGAATATTTAATGATCACCACAAAAGGTAGGATTTAGAATTGCATACCCAATAGATTTTGACAGTATGTTCGAATTTGATGACTCATGCCCATTGCGTTTTACGTAATACAGAATCATTATTTAAGCGGCAGTTCTTAATTTTAACAAGCAGATTTCAATATGTATTATTTATATATTAGATTTGTTGGCAATGCAATATATATATATATATATATATATATATATATATATATATATTTAACCTTTTGATGAAGAAAATTGTTTACACCAGAAAATTGGATTTTATATTTTCGATGTATTTCACACACACATGGTATACCTTGATTAGAAATTTCATACGTTATTATGCTCTTGTCAGGGCATTATTCAAACAAATTAAAAAACACTATTATATTTTTAACACATTCCCGGACATGAATGCTATTGCATGCATTCTCATTATAATGCAGAATGACGCCAAATATATAATATATAATTATAATAGTCAATTATTTTGAATTTAAATTTATATAACCATATGATTTTGTAATTATTATACATGTCAAGGTAATACTAGATTATTCTTAAGTTATGTTTGTTTTATTTCATCTTTTCCCGTAGTCACCAATTAGCTTGGGTAAGCAAATTTTGTAAAAAAGTGACGTTCTTGACGTGGATGCTATAGCATCCATAGTATATAACGATTGAAATAAGACTATCCTCATAAACGGTGTTTAATTAAATTTCGGATATCACAAACAATTTAAAAATATTATATAGTTTTTTGTACCTTGCTGACTTTGCTAAACTTACACTGTTCGCGAACGTGTTAAGCAAAATTTTTTTCTATTGTTAACATATTTATGGACCAGTTCTTAGATAAAATAATTACTATTTAGTAACCACATGAGTTGGTAGCCAGGAACCATCAAAAAGCTATGGATTTGCTTTTTTTTTTGAGCGTTTAATAACTTCTAAAATCCAACCTCCAAATGGCACAAAGATCGGAATATTACATTAGTCCTTCACGCGTACGTTACCATATGTGACAAGAAATACATAATACTACATAATAACGTTTCAATTCATTCTGAATCGTTTGACATCAAAAAGTTTGTCTATCTATCGATGTTTAGAAAAAAAATATGTGTGTATGTGAGCCGATTATCTTCCTTACATCGAAGTTTTTGTAACAAAAACATTTTGAAAGATATTGTTTGGGACTCGTATTGGTTAGTTTTGGTAAAGATCGGTGGAGTGCTTTCTTTGTAATTGATTATTCAATTCTTTTTTGCGTTTATCACGAATTTTGCTATGACAATAGAATCCTGGTATTTTTGAACATACTAAGCTAATATCGAACAAGTTTTATTAACAAAACAGATAAAAATAGATTTGCCACCCTTTTAGCAAATACTCCATAATCATATAGTCATTTTTTATTAAGTCGATTTTTTGCTGAAGTCGGGAATTTCACGCAACTGGCCTTAATGCGAAATGCCACTTACACATAGTTTTGTTGGTTGTTTTTTAATTATTTAGAGGTTGTTTTTTATTGTTTAAATATACACCCCATACTTATGATCAAAAGAAAGTCAAATTGCTCTAGGGTTGAGAGTCTAAGCAATGCGAAAGGCCAAAGGTTTTGTTGTTGTCGAGAATATCCTACAAAAGTATTACAATTATTGTGTATGTATTACAATATAAAAATATTGTGTACAAATTTTTTTTCAATAAAGCTAATACAAAAAAAAAACAAAAAAAAGTTAACGTACCCATGGATTATGTGGATCTGCCTAGAAATTAGTACATATTCAGTTATATGTAATTTATATTTGTTTTTTGCCTATTTTTATTCTATGTTTTATGAAATATGTCGGTTAAATATATTCAGTTATTGTCTCTGTCCGTTTTGTGTACAAGAGACAAATATTGGCTGACTGCAATATTATTTTACGAGCAACTGCAGCTCGGCTGAATAACATTTAGCGACTAGGACAAATACACACGGAACTATCGCGTGACGACAAATTGCAATTTATACATGCTTGAAGTATAAATTGTTATGCACTTAATGTATATATATATATATATATATATATATATATATATATATATATTATAGATATACTTGTAGATACAAATTTGTGATCATAGTTCTCGATATATTTCATAAGGGCTCGCTCGTAGGCAAGAGGCTGAAACAACCGGACCTGATTCAGAGGTACCGGGTTCGATCAGAGCAGCCTCTTATACATTAAATGGCACCTAAATATTGAAAGAGGCGACTAATGTATGAATAAAAATCATTTAAAATTATTACTTTAACACATTGCGCAAATTCTCGCCAATTTTATTGTACACTATTCCGTTGTTTGTTTAGTTCCTTAGGTTGTAATTTATAAAAAACTAATTGCTTATGCATTTAATAATCAAATTATATATCACTGCGAGGAATTTTTTTCTTGTTAACCAATTCTAGATTTATATCAGTAAAAACACAAATTAAACGCTTCTAACAAATTAAATATTTATAAAAATATCTCCTCAGATAGCTGATAGAGGAAAATAATAATCTCGAAGCTTCTTATATGCACATTGTGTACAAAGTATAGCTTTGAGAACAATGAAATATATTAATTTATATATATCATGATTAATAATTTTCCAAAATTTTATTTTTTATTTATTTTATATTCAATTGGTCAATATCATGACCATAATTATTACTAAAATATGGAAAACAGAAAAAATATTTTCAAGGCTTATCGAAATTGCACATCTTTATTGAAAAGTTCCCTGCACATTTACGAATCCTTACATTTAATAACCCAGACACGTTTTCAGTAAGAGTTTCGGTTGGCTTAAAAAATATCTTTGAGCATATTGGAGACTGGATTTGGTTGTAACAGTCGTCCTACAACTAAACTATACTGATCTTGAGATAGGTTCCAAAGGGGGAAAGATGAAGTATGTTTTTTCAAGCAAGTTTCCATTGTTACGTTGATAAGCTTTGTTTAAATAATTAATTGTGATTTTTACTGATTATTTTGTGTTGTTCCATTTCATCTGACAATAGAAGTCGATCCATTTTGGTATGTTTTTTTTTATTTTACTTAATGTTTTTTAACCTATATTTATGTCTGGCACAACCGTCCTGGGGGTGCGACCGGTTGTGACACACGCTCTGTTCTAGTATAATTTGATTTGATAACTAATTTAATAATTGTATTTTAGGATACTATTTTAGAATTTTCACATTCAAAATACCATTTAACATTCTTTTCTCCCATAAAACTGGTAAATTAACAAAATTATTGCTGATAAAAAAGTGACAAAATTATACCCAGTCTTCTCTTCTAATTATTAAACGCTTTTAACTAATTTCATGATTTCAAAATTATATATAATTGATCAATATCATAATAAATACTAATCCACAACTGAAGTTATCATGAGCAATACTGTAATAAAAATCGTGTAAACCACAAAAACGGTGAAGTTTTTGTAAATTTAATGTTATATATGAAATAACTATTCTCTCATTTTCAAGATAAACTATATTTAATTTCAAATAGATGAATGAAATAAACTTAAGTACACACCCAAATAAATAAAAAATATTTGTTACATATTCAAAAGTAAATTTATTTTATAAATTATTCAACTCATTCGATTTATATATAACTGCTGTCTAATAAATTCATGACTAGTTGCCTTCTGCTCGGGTTCATCCAATATACGATTTATTTATTTAGATATATCATTGCATTCAGAAGTGGGATTTATACAGAACCGTTTGATCCATCGTCCGTATCCAGTATGATAATGTTTGCCTAACTCGCCACTCGCCCTTGTGAAATATTTCACGTTTATATATTTGCATAAAGCATGTCAATATTTTTGGAAATGCTTCACGTCATGATACGAATTTAATCCCAGCTGTTATTATTGCGAAATGTATCAATTTTAATTGTAACGCTGGTTATTGAAAAAAGTTATTAATCAAATAACGAAGTATTGGATAAATCATTAAAATGTATGTTATTCTATTACAAATTGAATCACCAATTTTTGTTTGCATATTACATAGCAATTGATAGAATCTATAATAACTTAATAATCATTATAGTAATTTATCAGTATTTAATCATGCAC
Organism: Ctenocephalides felis; assembly: GCF_003426905.1. Lineage (NCBI taxonomy): Eukaryota > Metazoa > Arthropoda > Insecta > Siphonaptera > Pulicidae > Ctenocephalides > Ctenocephalides felis. The sequence goes on from NW_020537758.1 coordinate 54,346,801, forward strand.
AAGTTTGAATTATGTATACGTAATGCAACATAGTGATATTAACATTATTGATAATGTTTTGTTTAAGGGGGTTGTTCTTTTTTCGTTACAAAAAATGCAAGGTATTTGTTTTTGTTTTTTCTCGAAATGTATTTATCATAGAGACATGCGGTTTTTTTTAAACAAAAATTACAAAATCATAGAATATTACGTGATTTTTTTCTTTTCTTTTTGCGCCGTCATTTTTTAACCAGGGGGCGCCAAAGTCGGTCTTGCAAAATCGATCTCTTTTGCGGTGCCACAGATAAATCCGTTGCGCATCGCCCGAAACAAAAAAAAAAGAAATTACGTTGAATAAGAAGTTTGTTTCCAGTCCCCCTACCAAAATAAAAGAAAAAAAGCAAGAAGGAAAAAAATGGCAGCTATTTAAAAAAAAAAGTGTCAAAAAAGGCCTTTTTTTGGGGCGAGAAGCTTCGCAAAATTTTTTTGCGTAATGTTATCAAGTTGTTTGAGGTAGGGGGACTCGGTATTGCAGTGGTGAACAAATTAAAAAAAATGCAAGTCGATCCGACTTGTAGTTTTTTTTTAATTTGTGGCACCGCATTGAAAAAAGTCAATTTGAGAAAAACGTATTTAAAGTTCTTAATATAATGTACTGAATACACCATTTAATTTAATGTACTAAATACACCATGGTGTTCAAAGATGCTGACACATTAAAAAGGTCATGTGCATCAGGTATTATAATGAAAAAGAGGAATCTGGCATACAATAGCTCGCGGAGCGATAAAAAACGCTTTCAGAGGATCATACATATAGAGATATATATATCTATAACTTCGTCAAAAAAATAGATATTGAGATGATTTTTTTTTTAAATGATTTATCTTTCATAATATCAAAAAATCTCAAAACCGAAACAAAGAAAAATAAAAAAAGAACAACCCCCTTAAACAAACTTTAATATTTATGAGTTGTGTTGCAATTTACAAAATATACATTATATTATATATTAACTCTTTGGGGACCGCTGTCCACCTGAGTGGACAAACATGCTCTGTGAGACACAGGCTATTTTATAAACAATGACTCAGTTTGCATCGAAACGTTGAATAAAGTACAAATAGCAGTGATGAACAGCGTTGTATTTTGAAAATAATTACAAATTATGTTAGTAGTATTTTTAGCCTTTTTTGCTATATATTCTTTTTTTAAATATTGTGAATTATATAGTCGTTTGTTACATTTTGTGAATTAAGGTGCAGTGAAGATGAGTTCCAAATAGAAATTCATACAGACAAATTTTACGAAATTACTATTCGCACCGAAGATAGTGATGAATGTGATGATGATATCCAACCAACAAAAAGAAGTTCAAAAGACAAATTAAATGAAGAGCGGAAAAATATTAACGAATGTGCCGATTCTTCTTCAATAATCGAGTTTACATCAACAACTGATCACAATTTTTTATCAAACAAATTGCATAACATACACAATTTTTTTTTTTTTTTTTTTTTTTTTTTTTTTTTTTTTTTCTTTATTTACAGCAATCAGAATACAAGGTATCCTATAAGCTATTGTGATGAATTTAGCAAATACACACTCATGCATACGTACATGCACACAAACATACTCACACGCACGTTAACAAAAAAAAGAAATTATATAATAGTAACCACTTCAGCAAGTGGTATACTAGTTGGCTCAGGTCCTTCGGCCGTTTACTGGGAAAACTACGTATTTTAAGATCTAATGTTATGAAATTATCATATACACTAACATACGTACATACATACGCACAGACATTCACACACACACTCTCTCAATAAAAGATTTATAAATATTTAATAGAGGTCACTTCATCAAGTAATGTTCTGCTTAAATCAAATCACTCGGCCATTTCTTCTTCAATCTTCTGCTGTTTGGAGTTGCTAACAGTGGCGCCATTAGTGTGTTTGGATGGTTTTCGAGCTTCCGGTGATGTTTTTCACTGATTGATTTAATGACATCATTAACGAACTGTATATTTAGATCGTTATGGATCATCTGATTAGTTACGTACCAGGGTGCTCCTGTGATCAAGCGAGTAATTTTTGATTGCATCCGTTGTATAAGAGCAATATTTGATTTGCTTGAGCAGCCCCAAATCTGAAGACCATAAGTCCACAACGGTTTAATTATCATATTATAAATAAGGACCTTGTTTTCAAGAGATAATTTGGATCTATGTCCAATGAGCCAGCCGAGTTCTTTAACTCGCGTTTTCATTTGCTTAACTTTAGTGCAAATGTGATGTCGCCAGGTGAGTTTTTCGTCAAAGTGAATTCCAAGATATTTGATGGTGCTGACTGTTGGAATTTGATTGCCATTTAAGAACACTGCAGGACACGATTGTTTGTTAAGAGTGAAAGTAATGTGGCTAGACTTAGACTCATTGATGCCTATGTTCCACAGTTTGGTCCAATCTTCAATCAAATTAAGATGATACTGCAGTTTTAAACAAGCAGTACTAGGGTTGTCATCAGTGGATAAGATTGATATGTCGTCTGCAAAAGTGGCGATTGTGGTAATAGATGTTGTAGGAATATCGCGCGTAAACAGGGTGTATAGGAATGGACCCAACACACTTCCCTGCGGTACCCCTGACTTGATAGGAAATACGTCAGACGACGAGGAATTAACCTTGATTATAAACTTTCTGTTGACAATATATGATGTTAAGATATTATGATACTTTACTGGTAAGTAGAGTCTAATTTTTGTGACGAGTCTGTCGTGGCACACTTTGTCGAATGCTTGTTTGACGTCCAAAAAGACGGCGGTGCAATATTGTTTGGATTCGAATGAGTTATAGATATGACTGGCAATCCTGTGACACTGCTGTATGGTTGAGTGCTCTTTACGAAATCCAAACTGGTGATCAGGGAAGATATTGGATTCCTTCAAAATATCTTGTAGTAACAGTTTTTCTAAAATTTTTGACAATATAGGAAGAAGGCTGATTGGCCTATAAGATGTGACTAAGTGTTGATCCTTGCCAGTTTTTGGAATCATCTTTATTAAAGAGGTCTTGAATTGATTTGGCCAGTAGTCAAGTCTCACAATAGCGTTGAAGATATAGGTGATTATAATGAATCCTTTTACAGGCAATTCTTTGAGCATTCTGGGAGATATTTGGTCTATTCCAGGCGATTTTTTTGCTTTAACTTTCTTTATTTCACTAACTACTAATTTGAGAGACAAGAAACGTTTCTCGCTTTCGTGACTGCTATTATGGTCTAAAGCAGGACTAATGTTGACATTATAATTTGATAAATTGTTAGGCCGAAAAACTGTAGCTAAGTATTCCGCAAATATATCTGCTTTGTCTTTGTCACTTCTTGCCCATGCAGAGGTCTGGGTATCCATACGAACTGGAGGATTTTGAAAGTTAGGTTTAAGTTTATTTTTGACGGGTTTCCAGATAGAATTGTCAAAACGATTCAAACTGGATACATAGTTATTAAATCTCACTTGATTGAGTTCCTTTAACCTTGCTTTCAACTTGTTGCTCAGATTATTGAAAATGTTTTTGTCTGTGGGCAAATGACTATGTTGCCACCTACGCCTAGCTTTTCTTTTTTCTGCTATGAGCCTTTTTATTTCATATGTTGTTGTCTGGCAGGAGTTTTCTGTCGTAACAGGAGTAGGAGTAGCAAACTTTGCAGCATCGTATAGAAGAGTATTAAAGGAATCGATGGTGTTTTCGATATCAGCGGAATTTTTAAGTTTAACTTTGAGGTTAACTTTGTCTTCTACGAACTTCCGGTAGATGTCCCAGTTTGTTTTATGGTTGCAGATCCTAGAGGAGGGTTTAAAAATACTTGCCGAAGTGCTTATGCTGGCTATTACTGGACTATGGTCAGATGATAAGTCGTAGCTTGCTCGTACTTCCTTGTGAATTGAGCTTATACCCGATGATACAAAAAAGTCCAATAGATCTGGTTTTTTGGCAGGATCGCTCGGCCAGTAGGTGGGGGAACCTGAAGAAAGAACACTATAATTGAGTTTATGTATTGTATCATATAGCTGTTTTCCTTTGGGATTATTTAATCTTGAGCCCCAATTGACGTGTTTGCTGTTGTAGTCTCCGCCGGCGATGAAATGACTACCTAGTGTAGAGAAAAAATCTTGAAATTGTAAACTGGTTATATTGTGCCTCGGCGGACAATAGACTGCAGAAACACATAAGTTGAATGAATTCATTTTTAATGAAATTGATGTGGCTTGCAAAATTTCAGATTCGTATTTATCCAGTTCGTAATGAAGAAGATTAGATTTTACAATAATGGCAGTCCCACCATGTGCGGTGCCATCGGGATGGTTAGTGAAGTATGTCTTGTAATTTGGTATATAAAAGTTTGAGTACTTGGTGAAGTGTGTTTCACTAATTAAAAAGATGTCGATATTGTTGTGTCTCAAAAATAATTCTACTTCGGCTTTGTGTTGATACAAGCCGTTAGCATTCCATAATCCTAAGTTTAAAATATTAGCCATTATTTAGCTTTATTAATGTTGATTAATGTTGATAACATTTTGACAATCATGGTGTTTTGTTCCATTAACTGGCTAAACATATTTCTAAATTCAGTCAGGAAATCAGACATCGATGGAGAATTACTGTTGTTAATGTGATTTTGATTGTTGTTAAATAGGTTTGATTGCGATTTTATTACCTGAGCATAAGACATATGCTGAGTATTTGCGTACTGAGAAATTCTATTGTTGTGAAGGTTGGATTTGTACCGGTTTGCATTTGTGTGTAAATAAGTCCCGTTACTTCTGCCTATTGTTGCTTGATCGTTATCTGCACCGACAAGGTGAAGGTAGTAAGAACACCCTTTGTAGTTTGCGGTATGATTATCGCCGCAATGATAACAAAGGGGCGGGGCTTCAGCTGCTTTTGTACACTTTTTAGACTCATGATCAGAGCCGCATTTTACACATATAAATCTGCGGTTGCAATAACGCTGGGTATGGCCGTACATTTGGCACCTTACACACTGCGGAATATTAGATGATCTTATTGGGGGCTCAAAATGAATTATTTGGTTTAACATTTTATTCATTTTAAAAATTGACGAATTGTTTTCTTTGGGTTCTAAGTCTATGTAAAACATGTTCAGCAATTGTTTAGTTTTCGGATGTATGATATTAGTAATATTTCTGACAGGATGACCTTCTTTTTCAATTGCGGCTTTGATGTCATTTTTATCTGTGGCGTAGTGCAGATATTTGAGTACAACCCTGTATGAGCGTTCCGCTTTTATCTGGTAGGTATGAAAAACGACGTCTCTTTCACGCAGAAATTTAACAAAATTGCGGTAGTCTTCTATTTCAAAAATGTTGAATTTAATAGTTTTATTGGGTAGGTATTTAGTGATGTATTTGTTTTTATTAATAATTGAATTAATATCCGCTATCATAAGATTGTAATCTCGAACCCCGTAGACAAATAAAGGCGGAGGAGTAGATTTTTTATTATCTGTTGCCTCGTCTGATGGTTTAGAAACTTTGTTTTCTAGAGCGCTGAATTTGTTGGCTAATTTTATGGGAACGCTTTCGTTACTTACTGCGTTGTTCGGGCGACGTCTTTTAGCGGAAGTTACCTCTTGCCATGGGTTTTTATTCGTGTAATCAATCACATCGCGTGCAGTGGACTCTGGATCCATTGTTGCTATTGAAGACAAATTACTTGTTGATGGAATGGCAGTTGGATCCGACGATGTTGATCTGTTTACTGCATCATCGTTATTTCTTTTTGTAGTCATCTGGTTCAGAACTAGTTGAGTAGAATTATTTTGGTCTTCGTGAATGATGTTAAATGATTCCACAATTGGTATTGTGGAGTGATAATTTATAGTACTCCCTGACGGGAGCACTATATTTAATTAAAAAGCACTGAATTCACAAGTAAAGTCACTTACTAGATCAAACACTACACTAAACTGTGACTAAATAAATGCTGTGTATTATGCTTGTTGATTGTACTCAGGTATTGTATAATCGATGTGTTCGCTTCGAGCGCTGAATGAAGAATGAACATACACAATAAAATCAAGTTTACAGCCAGTACAGTAGACTGTTATGAAATCGATGTCGTCCCGTAACGGTTAATATAAATATTTTCAGTGTATAGACTTTACAGAACAACAAGAATAAAAAATTCGTACAAAAATTTGATGATCATGAAAAATATTGTAAACATTCAAGATTATTTGTTTAATAGTTCGATAAAAAGATAATTAAATTTGAATTTTTATTTTAAATATTATCATTAATGTTTTTTTATATTTAAATTAAACAAATAATATTATAAAATTCTAGTTTAACTGAGAAAATTAAAAGTACATAGATTTTTAATTAAATTTGACTGATATGGCAAATAAGCGTTTAGAACTATGTCATTAATTAATTATAAAAATATCAAATTCTTGAAAGATCTTAAATATTTCGAATATACAAAAATTGAACAAAAATTAATCTTTCGCTTATTATGATATTGCTATTATAAATTAAATGATTAATAAATAATAATTGAAAGAACTTGAAGAAAGCCATTGAAAGTCATAAATCATAAAAATTATCCAACTTTTGTTAGATCTTAAATACATCGAATAGACAAATATTCAACTAAAATATTTTAAAATGATTATGATATTGTTATTATGAGTGAAATAAATTTATACAAACAAACCATACATACATATTAAAACAAATTGAAACAAAGTATATTTTCACATAAAGTTTTAAACAAATTACAATATTTGTTTCTTTGCTTACTATTATTGAATAAATCTTTAGTTTAGATATATTAATTGAGACATTGTGTCCCAGAACTCAACTCAAACCGAAGCGAGGTGATATTATTTACCTTAAACCAGTGGTTTCCAAACTTTTTTGAATCGCGCGCCCTGCTCTAATTAAATAAATGGTTGCGGCCCTTAACTATTTAATTTTATAAATACTCAAATAATATTAGACTACAAATTAATATGCAATATTATGTAAAAAAAATTATTCAAAACTGACTATTTTTTATTCATTTTTTAACATCATTTCAAATTTTTTGGTTATTTTCGAAAATAGTACTCTCCCCTGAGGGGGCACGCCACACAGATTGGTAACTGCTGCCTTAACCTGAAAAAAAAATATAAGAAAACATTGTCCCACGTTGTTTGAAAATTATGAGCTTTTAAGTGGAACCAAGAGCTTTGGTTAAATTATTTCTTTCGTCGATTTTTTATTTTTATAAAATTATCGAGTATTTTACCATTTTACAGTCCGGATTAAATGCGCCAATTGCGAATGAAAGTTACCAACACATATTATTACATTTCTGTTAAAGAAGGCCTTCCGAAAGTCAACCGATTTTTTAATTTAAAAATTCATAGTTCAACAAAAAAAAAAAAACAAAATTCTCCAAAAGTTGAAACAAGTGTAATTACTTGTGGTCCTAGATATGTTGTTTACTGCTATTCCTCCAAAGTATAAAATTATTAAAGCCACAATAACCGATAATTAGTCGTAATTTTACAGAGCTCTATCTATGTTGCACTCAAAAGGTTATAATTTTTCCTTAGGGCGGTTGAGGTCAATATTAGCATCCCATTTTGTATTGACGTTAAGTTCTGGGACACCCTGTATATTCTGATGCCAAACTTGTGCGTGAATGGATAATACCATTTTAATCATTTTGTCTTGGCAATTTTTATAAAAAAACGATCAATTCGCAAAGTGGTTTTGAAGTCCGAATGATTCTTAAGATTATTATAAGATTGCCACGATATTCCTAGTTCTCGTGTATTCAGTGACCCGACTACGACTATTCACACAATCTTTCCTCTAACAATTCATTCTACTAGTAAAGATGATATCCTCGCATATGGCGGCAATATGACATCGTTCAAATGTCTCCATTCCTGGATGATACCATTTTAATCATTTTGTCTTGGCAATTTTGATAAAAAAACGATCAATTCGCAAAGAATTTCAGGTCCGAATGATTCTTAAGATCATTATGAGACTGATGCTATATTTCTAGTTCTCGTGTATTCAGTGACCCGACTACGACTATTCGCACAATCTTTCCTCTAACAATTCATTCTAATAGTAAAGATGATATCCTCGCATATGGCGGCAATATGACATCGTTCAAATGTCTCCATTCCTTTTGCGACTGCACATTTAGATAACATCGAACTTCGTTATAGTTGGTGCCAGTTCCTCCATTACGAGTGTACAATTGCACCCGAGAGAGAATAACTCCATAATAATTCCGGCACTAACAATGACTTGGCTGGCTGGCCGCATGCTCGAAAGTCCGTGTTCTTGAATCGGCTATTTTGTAATATATAGTTCCATGAACAATGTATTTATATCGTTAGATAACTGGACTAAACTTAAGTTTCTGCACGACGTGGGTGACGATTAAGGAGCTGTTGAATAGTTGGCAGGATATTGGAGAAGTTAACCGTTGTAAGTGAAAATAATGCCATCGATTAGTTTTGTGTAGCAGTATTTGAGAAGTTCTAAGAAATATTTTTTTCCGGAGTTTTTTTTTCGTTTTCATTCTATATTTGTTCATGGGACAATAACTTCATAATAGTACCAGCATACACATTTACTTAGACTTCACACTTGATTGCTCACCACATGTTCAAAGTATTCTGGGATCAACTATTTTGTAATATATAGTTTCATGAACAATGCATTTATCTCGTTACACAACTGGACTAAACTTAAGTTTCTGCACGATGTGGGTGACGATGAGAAAACTCGTAAGGAAATGAATTCTTTGTGAGAAATTCTTACAATAACTTGGATTTTGGCCAAACGGGAAATTGTAAACGAGTATAATATGATTGTTCTAACAGTTTAAAAATTAGATTTTTACCTCATTGATTAGAGGAATATCTTCAAAATACAGTTTTACTGCCATTATGTGATATTCCTGGACGTTAGGGCATTTATTAAGCATTAATTAGTTAGAGCATTAATTATAATTTACATGCTCCAGTATTCGAGTTCTTAACTATTTATTTTATAAGATACCTAAAACTATTCGAACTATTGTATTCTTGTGGAATTTTAACATTTTAAATTTAAAAATAAAAATTTAAAAAAGAATTTTATATTTCAACCAGAAAGCTGAAATAATATATATATTTTAATTAAAGACATATTCATTGGCAGTTAACATATATTCTTATATTTTTGCACTGCATTACATGTAATCATCATTCATTACTAAAATCAATCAAGTTTATTTTTTCTATATTTAAATGAATTTTTTCTAAAAGTGTAGGGGTCAATACTGCAATACTATAGCGGTAAAATTAACCGTAACATAACATTGTTGTGGCAACGCTATGTTACGCCATTTTTTTCATATAAGATGATACTAACTCTATCAAAATGGTATGCATTTGCTATGCAGTTAGACGTTTTAGATATAAAACCTAACCTAGAAAACGCACAAATGCCAAAAAAAGAATGTTAAGGGGGTTGTTCTTTTTTTATTTTTTTTTTCGATTTTGAGATTTTTTGTTATTATGAAAGCTAAAAACCTTAGAATCATTTAAAAAAATCATCTCAATATCTATTTTTTTGACTAAGTTATAGATATATATATCTCTATATATTATATATGATCCTCTGAAACCGTTTTTTTTTTCATCGAGCTATTGTATGCCAGCTGCTCACTTTTTCATTATAATACGTCATGCACATGACCTTTTTAATGTGTCAGCAACTTTGAACACCATGGTGTATTAGTACATTAAATTAAATGGTGTATTTAGTACATTATATTAAAAACTTTAAATACGTTTTTCTCAAATTGACTTTTTTGAATGCGGTGCCACAAATTAAAAAAAACTACAAGTCGGATCAACGTGCTTTCTTTTTAATTTGTTCACCACTGTAATACCTAGTCCCCCTACTTCAAAAAACTTGATAACATTACGCAAAAAAATTTTGCGAAGCTTCTCGTCTCAAAAAGGCCCTTTTTAACACTTTTTTTAAATAGCTGCCATTTTTTTCCTTCTTGATTTTTTTCTTTTATTTTAGTAGGGGGGTGGATTCAAACTTCTTCTTCATCGTAGTTTAGTTTTTTTTTTGTTTCAGGCGATGCGCAACGGATTTATCTGTGGCACCGCAAAAGAGATCGATTTTGCCATGCCCACTTTGGCGCCCCCTAACAAATGACGGCTACAAAAAAAAATATAAAATTTCTTAATTTCTATGATTTTGTAATTGTTGTTTAAAAAAAAAACCGCATGTCTCTATGATCAATACATTTCGAAAAAACAAAAACAAATACCTTGCATTTTTTGTAACAAAAAAAGAACAACCCCCTTAATACTGCATCCTTATTATGCGCATATAACACAAAGGAGAACTTACGTTTTGAATGAAAAACGCCTGATCGCTCAGCAAATACGTGGCATTTTGACAGTGTTTAGTACTAAATGACACAACCATGAGGGGTATACCTAGAACAAATAGGATTTCATCTGTATAAGGGTATCGGCATATTACAAATGGTGGTATTGTGCTTTAAATTCGTTTTTTTAAGTATTTATTCTCTTAAGCCTTAGTTCTCACTTCATTGATTCAAATTAATTAGATTTACCTCTAACCTATGTTATATGTATTTATATGAATCTTAACAAGAATTAAATCTAGGGGTAGATTTAAGTGGTCCAGCTGGTGGCAACCTCTATGATTAGCTGGATTAATTAAAATTAAGGTCATGTCAAATCAGTCATGTTTGCGAACTATGTATTTATATTTGTTTATCTGTGGGCGTATATAGCGTTTCCATGTCAACGCTATACGAGTACTTATTACTATATTATTTTACCGGAGAAATGGCGGCTCAAAACGTATTAAAATTGACGTAATGACGAAATGGCTGTGTGTATAATCAATTTTTTATCTATGCATGTAATATATTTTATGACTTCCTTTCCACTCGGATACTGCCGCTCCGGCGGCAAAATACGTATTATTTCTGCAATTTGCGAGTGGAAAGGGTTAAAAATAATCTACGGCGTTAATTATTTGGATGATCCACATATCTGTGGACAACACTGAATACTCAACAATTCAAATATCGACTATTTTGAGTTGCAAAATTTTTCATTAAATTCATTCGCAAAAGCTCTCAGCTAGAATTTCTTCCAAGTCGATGGGTGTCACTCCATAGTCTCGACTGTACTTTGTTCAAAAGCTGGCTCTACAAACTACAATGCTGTAGTTATAGTGCAACTGCCGTTTCCGCTTTTGTCTCTAATCATGAAATTCATTTCCGTTGTTTCGCAATAGCGCTGAAATTATATTCCGGCAAGCAGAAGTTCGCGCTGTTTATACAAATATTGGAATTCTTACTCAAATCAACGGCGTGCGATGAGAGCGTTTACACCGCATAAATTTTCTGAATAGAGGAAAAGTTAGGAAAATGAAAACGATATTATGCAATTCAAATAAAATTTATTGTATTGTTTATAGTAATTGTTTGAAGTCACTGCGGTGAATTGAAATGCTTAGCAAAGAGTGAATTCTTATGCACTTTAGAAGCACTTCGCAAAGAAGAGTTATTCAACAAGATTGTATATATGAATAGGTTTTGTATATGAGAGAATACTGTAGAATGGTATTATACAATAATAGTGATTAATATTTTATAATCCACATGAATTCTACACACATTTTCTAGACTTCTGATTAATTTGAAACTTCTGGGAAAGTAGATAAAATACGTAGGTGTAGTGTAAATAGTACGTACCATACTGTTACCATTATAATTGGAAAGCTATTACCTGAACTGTTTAGTTTTATACATATTATATGATGCATTGCATGCAAAATGATAAATCTTTTTCATTTTAAGATTTTGAAGAATAGGTCAAAATCACAATGAATAGTATCAGCGTAGATGAATATTTTTTTATTAAAGAAAAAATTTTGTTTTGTATTTTATCATTATAAATATACTCACTAATATAATGAAATGTTCTGCTTTTTTAAAATAATTCTATGAATATAAAAAGCTTTATTAACTTCCCGTAGGGTAAGTTATAGTAATCGTCCAAAAATCGGAATTGAAAATTTTTACATTTCTCGACGTTTTGAAGGTTTCTGAACATTTTGGCATACTTCAGGAAAAATGGATGTGTGTGTGTGTATGTGTGTGTGTGTGTGTGTGTGTGTGTGTGTGTGTGTGTTTTGTATGTCCGCGTTTTTTCGTCCACGTTTTCGGGCGCACGGATCAACCGATTTGAATGGATTAAAAAACATTCGATTCCTATTGATAGGGAGATGTGCTGATTAGTTTTTGGCAAAGGCAGGTCCAGCCGTTACGGAGATATGGAGCAAAGAGTGCAAAAAATAGAAAGCGAGTTTTTAAGAGAACTGATCAACCGATTTGAATGGTTTAAAAAACATTCGATTCCTATTGATAGGGAGATGTGCTGATTAGTTTTTGGCAAAGGTAGGCCCAGAGGTTTCGGAGATACAGAGCTAAATTTAAAAAAAATGGCTGTTTTTGAGAGAACTAAGCGTCCGATTTAAATGATTCAAAGAACTTTCTGCTTTTTTCAACAAAATAATTGATTTTGGAAAAAAAAATTTTTGTTTCTAATTTTTTTTTCAAAAAAATTTTTTTGTAATTTTCGATTAAAAATTCAAAAAATCACCCAAGCTAAGAACAGTCTAAGCGCCACTCTGGTACAAATGTTTACCCAAGTGCGTTTAGACTGTTTGTGTACTGGAGCACTTTTCCAATTTTGTGAAAATTATTGAAAAATGTGAAAATGCCGCCAAGCTGAGCACAGTATAAGTGAAAATGTCGCACAGAATTATTTGCAAATGCGTTTAGACTGTGACTATGCGGGAGCACTTTTTCAATTTTGTGTAAATTTGGCAACTATTTTTTTTTTTTGGAATTTGATTCGAAATGAAATGACGATTGTTAATGTTCTGGAGATGATAAATTGATTTATTTATAATTAATTTTCCATAGGGTAAGTAATCGCAAAAAAATCGAAAATGAAAATTTTTATATATCTTCACGTTTCAGAGGTTTCTGAATATGTTGGCATACCTTGGAGAAAATTGATGTATGTGTGTGTGTGTGTGCGTGCATGTGTGTGTGTTCGGATACAAATTTTCGTCGACGATTTCGGGAACACGGATGAAGCAATTTGAATAATTCAAAAAACATTCTAGCCGTTCCGGAGATACGGGGCAAAAAGTGCCAAAAACGGTAACTCAGTTTTTAAGAGAATGGAGCGTCCGATTTGTATAGTTCAAAAAACATTTTACTTGTATTAACAAGATGAAGATTTGATCAAATTTTCATGAAGATAGGTCTAGCGGTTTCGGAGATCTAGTAAAAAAAACTAAAAAAAATAACATTTGGCGGTCAACAATAATCATTAGACATTAGACATATGCATATCAAATTATCAGATATTTTATTGAGATTTTAACAATAAGTATAAGTTTTGTTTACATTCCTATGGGTTCCGTACTATTGTTTTTCCGTTAGACAGCGACGCGGCGCTTACGCGCTTCTATATTTCGTCTCTATGCAGTTAAAGCAGTACGATTGCTTTGAAAAAAAGTTCAGATCTTCCAAAATATATCAAAATGAAGATAACATTTTTTCCAAAAAAAAATTTTTATAAAAAAAATTATTTAAAAATTTTTAAAAAAAAATTTTTTTTTTTTCAAAAAAAAGTAATTTTTTGTCCGATTTAAAATTTCTAAAAAATCTTATTTTTTTGAAGTGAAATTTTTTCAAAAATGTTAATCGTTTTTAAAAAAATAATAATTTTTGGTACGGGAAGTTCCAGCAATTTGCCTTAAGGCACGATGCCTTAATTGCCTTAACACAGAATTCCACTTACAGCTAGTTCGATTTGGATTACTAAATATGAGAAATTAAACGATTTTTATATGTGCAAAATTATTTTTGAAATTAATTCAATTACTTTTTGATGTTTTTATTATGGATAGATTTACTAAAATTTTAGATTTTTTTTTAATTTAAAAATTAATTATTAACTTTCCGAAGAAGAAGTCTGTTTTGAAAAAAATCGAATTGCTAATTATATGTTATCTCGACATTTCAAATCATTCTGAATCAAATGAATTCAAATCATTCTGAAAAAGTTCGTGTGTATGTATGTACCCAATTTTTACTCTTATGTCAACGTTTTTTCAAAATTAAATTCGATGTATTCGATGTACCTCGATAAGGACTAGTATTGATTTGTTTTGCGCGATGATCGGCCGAGCCGCTTCTTTGTAACTAGCAAAAAATTGTGAAATTTTTTGTCCACATTTTAACCCATAATTTCGAATCGATTTTAAATGTTGCTGGGATCGTCGGAGCTGTTTCTTTAGTTTTTTTGACGATTTTGATAAAATTTTGTGCTACGATAGACTTCGTAGTACTAAATAACTTACAAAATATTATAGGCCTACGATAAGCGGTTGAATTATAAAAATTCATCAAAGTTTTTAAATTTGCCGTGACTCAATCGATACTAATTATTCGAAAACAGTTCACGTCCACACGAAATAAAATACATTTTCAGCACACGAAAAGGATGAAATGAAATATTTGATTGAATTGTTACAATTACAATCCGCATTAATTTTCAGTGAAACCGAAAATTTTATTTTCGAAATAAACACTTAAACTAATTTTCCCCAAATACCTGAATCCAATAAGTTGATTATGGACGTATCAGAAAGAACATGCAACTTGTCTTATGTCAAAATGCTACTAACAACAACCAGTTTTTAAATATGTATTGAAACATAATTGGTTCAACCATATTTTAGATAACTAATGATTGATAAATTTTAACAAAATAGTGTATATAGACAATTTTCTACATTGGAAATAGGTCAATATGCTTAAAAAATTCTGATGTTTTAAATTATTATAATATTTCGATTTTAATATAATTCAAAATACAATTCAATATAATTTCTCTGAAATAAAATATAATCCAAAATGAAATTTGAATTTTCACTCTTAACAAAATCTTTAAAATTATAAAAAATATATTATAATTATATCATATCATAATTTTTCATTTATGTATTTCATAATTTTTCTCGTTCATTTGCAGGAACAGTGAAAAGCGGAAAATCAGAAAAGCGGTGGAGCGGTGCAATTGTGATGACACTACGTCGTAACACGTAAACGCCTGCCGGGTGTCGCACACTGCTAATAAAGGTGAGTTATAAGCCTTTCTATAATATTCTTGCTTATGATACGTTCATGAAATAGTTAAACAGAGAGCTGAAGAAGACAAATTTTGCACCTGTCCTATGATACATGGCACGTATCATCGTTTTATTTGCCACTCACGAAGCAAGTACTATGTTTTATATAAGTACAATTATATTAATACATAATTTTCGTAGCATTTTGAAATAACTCAAAATTTTTCAATTTTGCTATTTTTGCAAATTTTCATTTTTCAATTTTGCTACTATAGCACCTGGTCTATATGTGGGGGTTATGTATGATACATTCTATATACCCGATGATATTTCACGCGGTTCGTGTCATGAAAATATCACTGCGAATGAACGCCCTGTTATGGATCAGTCGACTTTATGTTAAACGATGTCTGAATTCTGTTTTAAAATGTCGAGATATAGTATTAGCATAGCTGGGCACCGTTAATCAAAAAGTTAACTTCGTTAATCGTTAATCCGCTACAAAAAAAGTTAGCTTCGTTAAACGTTAAAGCGTTACATTTCGGAATAATTAACGCAAGTTAACGTTAATCGTTAATCCGTTAATATGTGTAAAATTACATTTTTATATTGTTGCGTTAGTGAACTTAAAAAACTTATTGGTTTAGGTTCTGGAAGTTAATAGGTTATGAATAAAACAAAATACTTGTATAATTCAAATGTGTAATTCAACTCCTTAATGGCGCGACGCGCTTTATGCACACACCGTGATAATAACGCTATTAGTCAACTTTCTGTTTTTATGATTGCATATTGTTTTTACAAGAATTTTTTTCTAAATAAAGGGAAAGAGTTTTTTTGCGAAAAATAGGAAACGCGCGACGGGTTAAGCGTCGGGTATTAGGTGCATATTTCTCTTCATGAACATTAACATGTTGAAGTTCTCGTCTGAAAGCGAGGCTCGTTTTGGTGTCAAAATGTCTTTACCCGTGGAAAACAAACGTTCAACTGCAGCGCTTGAGGGTATAGCAGTATTGTATTTAATAAATTGATTTATGAATATCTGTTCCCCGAGGAATGCAGCATCGTTGAACAAGTCTTTTGAACATGTTGGCACTGTTCATCATTCACGAGTGGTCCAAATCTTTTCTCTATGTCATTTAATAAGGCATTGGCTAAAGCTGTGCCGTGCGGTAAATAGTAATAATTGGCAGGGCCGTGCCTGGGTATGTGGCCGCCTGCGTGCGAGCATATAAATGGCCGCCCTTAAAAATAGCATAATAGGAAAATATCCAATATGTTCTCACGAAAAAAATCGTCTTGTAATTTTCAAGTTTTCTCGACATTTTAAGTCATTCTGAATCGTTTGAAAGCCGATTTTTGAATTTTCGGCAACGTTTTCTCAAAAACGGTTAAATCCAATTCAAAAGTTTAAAAGTCATTTGATGTAACTAGATAATGACTAGCGCCTGTCAGTTTTGTGCGACGATCGGCCAAGCTGTTTCTAATCAACAGAAAAATATAAAATTTATTGTACACGTTTTAGCCAAAAATTCTGCATCGATTTTAAAAATTCAGGAACTGTTTGAAATATATCATTTAGGAATCGTGCTGATTACTTCTAAGAGATCGGTCGGTTCGTTTCTTCGTGTTTAATTGGTGAATATTGCTTTACGATGATATTTATAGAACTTTTTTGGCGATAGTGATCATGGTCTCTAAGATAACTACATATTTCGACCCACATTAAGTCATTTTAATTTTTAAAATCTGTACTATCAAAGATTGCAAAAATGAGCGGCGCTTTTTTACGTGAGTCAAAATTTCATCTTTAGTGGACCTTTTCTCAAAAATGCACAATCCCATTTGAAAAATCGTCAAAATTCGTAAATTCGATAAGCACTCGTGCTGCTTAGTTTTGCCTTTAGAATTTTCAAAAAAGTCTCAAATTTTTAATTAGTGAATTGATTTTAAAAATTCAAAAACCATTACAAACGTTTTCCATTTGAGAATCTTGCTGATTAAATTTTGTCAATAATCGACGAGTCGTTTTTCAGTTATTGATTAACAAATTGCTTTGGAAATTTGGATCTTGTTTTTAATTTACTACAGTTTGTTTCTTGTTCAATAATATGTAATTTTTAAACTATTTATAAAACATAACTAATATTTTTAGAAAATTTGTACAAAATTGAATAATCTGCGATAGTTTTTCACATTGCAATGTACTCATGAATTAATATATTTTCATTGTTAAGTCGATTATTAACACATGTTGGATACTTCATGCAACTTGATTTAGGCAAAGTTGCCACTTACACCAAGTTTATAACTTATAAATTATTTAGAAACAGAGTCGCATTCAATAGGGCCGCCTTTGGCTGATTTTTAGTACGGTATTTTTGGTCTTTTAGATATATACAGCGGACTTTACGGCAGCGAATGAGTTCAGCGGACTTTGAGCTTGGCCGCCTCTTAATCCAACAGTCTTTTAATTTGGCCGCCTTTTAATTCAGTAGACTTTTAATGCAACAGCTATTTATTTCGACCATTTTTGTTATGGCCGTCTTTGAATTTGTTCTTTTTTTCATTTGGCCGCCCCTCGGCCGTCTCAAAAGGCGGCCGCCTGCGTGCGGTGCACGCACTGCACGCTGGCCAGGCACGGTCCTGGGCATTGGATTAACGATTAACGGACTTCTGGCATTTTAACGGAAGTTAACGTGTCCGTTAACATTTTCAAAAGTTAACTTAAAAGTTAATCCGTTAATCAAAATGTTAACTTCGTTAATTAACGATTAACGGATTAACGAGTTAATGCCCAGCTATGAGTATTAGATATAATGAGCGTTCTAGAACTTCATGTTTACACTAACAGAGATCTAAATGATGGGATTTATTCTGTTATATCGACTGCTATATACTCGTACAAATATGTTTTTAATATGAACACTGATGATCTTTTACCCCAGGCTTTTATTGAAAAATATTTAATTTTAAATAAATGAGGAAACTAATGTTATTATTCTTTGAATTATGACTTCTTCAGTGAACTCTAATTTTGGGTTAACACTATTAATCCTCTATAGACCGAATTTTTGTTTTACACCTAACAAATTAGGGGAACCAAAAACCGGTATGTCTCTGTAAGCTAACATATGCAAATAAAAAACAAAAAACTCTGTTTACGCAAATTTTTTAGTATTTATGAATTATGTGAAAGTGCGACCACGAAGTCACAAAAGCCTATAATGTTCGCAATTCTGTGTTTGTAAATACTATTCTATGTCGAAAAACCTAGCAGAAGTCATAAGTATCGATATTGGTTGTCTTGACAACCTTATAGAATTAAGAATTATGCGTCATCTTGCAAAAAAGCTATAATTATATGGTGAGATATCGAAAAACTTAGAATGTGACTTGGAGTTTACCATAGAGAGCTACATGAAAGTAACGTGACTTTGATTCACACTAAATTTGGTTCAATGGTATTTTTTTATTGAATTAGTTTTAAGATTCCAATAGTTTTTGCACCCAATATTTAGTAGATTTTATGAAATGATTCAATTTTATCATTTTATTCAATAAATTAATAAAAAAATGAATATTATTATTATTAAGCAAGCAATGAATATTATTATGCGTGCCAAAAAAATTTTCATAAGCAATTTAAAAAATATT
Source organism: Ctenocephalides felis (assembly GCF_003426905.1). Classification (NCBI taxonomy): domain Eukaryota; kingdom Metazoa; phylum Arthropoda; class Insecta; order Siphonaptera; family Pulicidae; genus Ctenocephalides; species Ctenocephalides felis. Next base: position 54,365,728 of record NW_020537758.1, read on the forward strand.
TCGTAAATGCTTGCATGAAAAGTGATGTTTGAAGTGTCAAGTGACAAAATATATAGATTTATTAGTAAAAAAAATTGTATAGTGAAAAATTCAATTTATCACTTATTCCAATATTATTATTATTCAAATTTATTCGCACATAAATGTGGCATTTGAAAATGCAAAAATCTCAATTCAAGAATCTCAGAATTCTCAGTATTATACAATATCCAAAATAATTCAGTTAAAGAATCCCATAACTATTAGTATGTTGGGTAATGCGGTCTTAGTTGTAAAACCATAAATTGATATTTATATTCCTAAAACTCATGAACTTGGCGAAACATTTGATATTCGTTTTTGTAATCAACATATTCATATGAAGTTGCTAAAAGTTACAGTATTTTACTGTTGATAAACCATATAAATAACAAATAATTTTATTAAGTATTAGAAAAGTCTCATTTTTTACGCAAATTATTAACATTATTCGTGAATATTCAAGAGAGAACGATTGAACTTAAGAACAAATAAATATTCTGATTAAAAGAAAGACGTATCAAGACTTCTCATAATTTAGATTAGGGTTTAAGGTTAGTTGATCTATTTTATTTAAAAAAAAAATATTTCCATTTTTCTAATAATTTTAATATTGTTAAAGTTATTCATCACATCTAAATTGGAAAATTAAAAAAATTTCAACAATACATCAGATTAATAAACATTTCAACAAACCTTAATTCAATAAATACGATTAAATTTTATTTGCAACCGTAAACCTGATTTCTTAATAATGAAATTTCAATTGGCGTAAAGCACGACATCTCCAATATAATCCAGCACTATTAAGTATTATTAAAATAACTGCTTATTCAAATTTCTAGACCAAATTGAATACAACACCCACATACCTATTTACTGTTTCATCATTATTCACAAATCGTAATGGTACCAGGCCGAATTATGTTGTGTATCCCTAATTGCAGATATTAAATCAAATACTACGATAATCAGTATCGATAACCCGATATGTACGTGATTGGACTTACTGGATATTGTGCTGTTGTTTGTGAGAGAGCTAGAATGAAAATGGAACGGGAATAAGTATAGATTTCCAAAAATATAATAATAACATAATATTAAACAACTAGATCAAAGTATTTCTAAAAACTGCTATTTTCGCGATTAATAGTTTAAACAGTTAGTTAACTATAATTGACAATTGAATATACTCTTCATGAAGTGGTAGAATTTTGTGTGCTTTTGAAAAAAAAACAAATTCTTGAATTTCAAAATATCAAGAATATTTTGGCACTATGCCAATATGAAATGAGTAGTTGGTAGTGTTGTCATTTTACTTTAAAACAACATTTCACCTAGAATTTGATGTCACGAAACAGTCAACTAGTTTAGAATCTAATGATATTTTTTAAACACAGTTTATTTTAATCGCTTTAGTTTTGCACAGACGTTTTCATACTGAAGTTTCTGTAATCACTAGTGTAAATTTGAATTTTGTATTATAACGAATTTCATTATTTGATAGTCAATTATGGAACTAGTTGGTATTGGTATTTTGCCCTGATGCAAATTACATGAACTTTCCGAAGTGTGTAAATAATCAACTTAATCAATAAAAAATAAATTAATTTATGAGTGATTATAAGTACTCCGAGTGTATGTATTACACATCATTAAAAACGAACGAACGAACACGTTAACTCGAAGTATTTTCTAAAAGCAAATTTTAAAGATACATCAAATGGCTTTGAAATTTCTGAAATCGGTTCAGGCGTTTTTGAGAAAACGTCGATCAAAGGTCTAATTTTGACAAATGCCAAATAAACGATACTAATTTTTGCAAACGAAGAATTAAACGACTTATCGTAGGGCCGTAATATTTTAGTAGGATCTACAAGACTATGGTATCTACCGTCAAAAAAAATCATAAAAATCGTCGATTTTTTTTTTTTAAACACTACTACAAGAAAACGGCTTGGCCGATCTTTACCAAAAACTAATCAGCACGATTCCCAACCAATATCTTTCGAACGGTTTTTGAATATTCAAAATAGATTCAGAATTGCGGGCTATAACGTAGACGAACAAAGTTTTACTTTTCTGCGATTTACAAAGAAATGGCTCGGCCGATCGTCGCACGAATCAAGATACATCGAATGGCTTTTAAATTTAAGAAATCGGTCCAGTCGTTTGGGAGAAAACGTCGATTTACGGCAAAAAATCTGTTCACACACACGCACACAAACATACTTTTTTCAAATTTGGTCTCATTCGATTTAGAATGGCTTGAAACATCGAGAAAACATAAAATTAGCGAATCAGATTTTTTTTTATGAAAACATAAACTTCTCCTTCGGGAAGTTAAAAAGACATTAAACATATCAACATTTTTCTAATAAAGATAACTAAGAAGTCAATATAGTAAAAACTTAATGAAAATGATGCAAAAATGTTTAACAATTGGACAATCTCAAATATTTGCTCTATATTTCTAGATATTTATATAAAATACAAGTCAAACTATTGATAATTAATTTATTTATATGCTTACACATAAACTTGCAAAATTTACTTGTCTCAACTTCTGAATATTATTGATCTCCTGAATAGAGCAAATACACGTAGTTGAAAATTAGACTAAATATTTTTTTTTAGTAATATAACATTTAGTGCAAATTTTCATTGAATTTCTAGCTCTCCAATTTATAGTCGCAGATTAGTTACCGTAGTATTAATACGCATCATGCACTGTCGGACACTAAATCACCGGAATTTTGATATCGCATATAAATACAAATTAGTCTACGTTATTTACGTGTATGTTTTGCGAACAAATATCAAACGATTTACAATGTCCTATTTATAATTGTCAATTTAATATGCGGGATTTTCGTAGATCGCGCGTTTTGATATTGTTCCAGTCATATATAATTCGATAAATGTAATGAATATGTGATTTGCGGCTAGGCCGAAAACAAGTGTAAATTAAATTGACATTTTTGTATTATTGGGTTTTGAAATACAACTCCAATTGTTATCCAGAAATTGAGCATAAACACACAACTTTGGCAAAAAGTTTATGGTATTTACGATAAAACATATAGAGTTTCTTTGTAATTAACAGTCTAATGATCACATATTATATGCGTATAAGTTCGACATACTTCAAGCTCACATTGCAAAAAAATTAGATAGTTATGTTTCTGGTATAAATAAAAATCAATAGGCAATCATAATATGACTAACATCTTGGAATGAAAAATAAGCATATAAAAATACTATAATTTAAAATTCAAACTAGTGGTGTATGACATCGTGCCTTAAGGCTGGAACTCCTTGTACTGTAATGAAATATTCGAAGAATATTGAATGTTTTCAAATATATTATTAAAAATACTGTAACTTGTATATGTTTACAGAAAAGTAAATAAACCAAATTTAACCAATCGAATTTGCAATGAGGAATATTGTCTAATATTTAGAAGAAATATTTGAACTGAATTATGAAGTTTAAATGATTTATTTGAAGTTTAGTTAGAATTTATTCGAATTTATTTGAGCTTTAGCTAGAATTAAAATTAAAATTCGAACAATTTTCGAGATTCAAAAAATAAAAGATCCCGAACCAATTGTTTCGTCAAAACAAGCAAAAAGTTCTTCGAATCATTCAAATCGGATGCTTAGTTCTCCCAAAAACTGCAATTTTTTGCACATTTAACTAGGTATCTCCGAAACGGCTAAACCTACCTTTGCCAAAAACTAAGCCATTTTTTCCCGTCGCGAATAGAATGTTTTTTGGATCATTCAAATTGGATGCTCAAAACGTGAAAAAATGCAAAAATTTTAATTTCACTATTTTGGACGATAACAATAACTTATCCTACGGGAAGTAAACAAGATATAATTTATTAGAATACATTTCTCTCAATTATAACAACAATATTGACAACGATATGAAACACTTATAGCAGTTTCGCTTGGAAAAATTCTTATTTATATATACTAAATTGTATTTTAATTGCGATATTACATTTTGAGAGTTTCATTAGCATTTGAAAAGAGCTTTTAAGTCCATCGACCTGAATATCTAGATATTATACTGCAATTGTATATTAGAATAAAGAATTAATAAATTTTTTAGCTGGTAATGCCATAAATTAACAGTTATTTTTTTATAACATTTATTAATATTCCCAAAAATTAGCAATAATATTTAATTATTGTTTATTTTCAAAATCAGTTTGCTTCTTAATTATTTGAAAACTAATTGAAACTAAATAATAAACTAATATTTTATGATGATACTATTCTATATTACACGTATTTTAAGCAAAACTTATTTATCCTAAGACTAATAGTTTTGCATTAAATCTTATAATAATTCTCGTAAGCAAATTATGCAGAGTAATTTTTGTACATGTGCTGTATTAAAAGCACTTCCTTTTGCTGTAATGAAGACATATGTACTTTACCTACAGCATATACATCTACAAGAGAGTTGGTTATAAGGCAATTAATTATTTTTTATTGCTGTTTTAATCCCGCTACAATAACAAGCTTTTTTTTCTAAATTTATTATTCTCTTGGGATTTTATTCTGGTCTCGCGAAACACGCCGCTTTTCAATACAAACGAACACTTCTAAATTACTTTTTTCTGAATGCTTGCACATAAATCTTTATTTAATTATCTGATTAACATAATTAAAGGCGGTTATGTAATCCTGGTTCTAGTTTGCGGTTGTGGTAGTGAATTATAAAGACTTAATGAAATTTTTTGTATATTTAAATATAAGTTGAATGATTTCTCATATATATGGTTTAAATAGTTACAAGCAAGCTCACACCATAAATTTAATACATTGCACTATTTTACAAAATTATGAATATTACATAACAATCATACTTAATATTGCATTCTCACTCATGCATCTTTTTTTTTTGTAAATTTTGTAAATTTTTGTAAATTTTAAAATTTAATAAACATAATACATTTAAAAAATGTCCTAAAAATTTTGATATCCACTCAAATCTGTTGATCAACATTGTCGAGAGGACTTTTGTTTGAAACATTATAAATCTAGATGCGAATCCAAAAAATGGGAAAAATGTTTTTTTATTGTTTCCTTGACTTTGTATATAAGTAAATTAAGTGGTCATATATGCTATATGAATCAACTTTACAATTTTATGTTATTGGATTGAATATAAGCATATAGGTCACCATTTATTTTTTCCAGATATTAAAAATATACTTATTAATAGAATCTCTATAAAATATCCGATAATTTGATATGCATATGTGCAATGATAATTTTTTACCGTCAAATGCTATTTTTTTTTAACTTTTTTTCCATGTCTCAGAAACTACTGAAATTGCATATTGAATTCCATCAATAGAAGTTAAATGTTTCTTGAATCATTCAAATCGGACGCTCGGTTTTCTCAAAAACCGACTTGCTATTTTTGCACTGTTTGCCCCATGTCTGCGAAACAGATGGTTCTGCCTTTTCCCTAAAGCACGTCTCCCCATCAATAGAAATCGAATGTTTTTTTTAATCATTCAGGTCGGTTGATGCGTGCTCTGGAAATCGTTGACGAAAAATTTTATCCAAGCATACATATTACACACACAGACACACGTATCTTTTTTTTCTAAGGTATGCAAAACTGTTCAACAAACTTTACAACGTAAAGATATACAAAAATTTTCATTTTCATTTTTTTGTGATTGCTGTAACTCACTATAGGGGAAGTTATTATAACTTCAACTTTTATATTACTCATTGCTTACATAGTCTTTACTATTTTGTTATTTGTGATTTTTGAATCTTTACCATTTTATTCAGAACAAAACTTCAAATGATTTTTAATATCATTTGACCTATAAAGGTTAATGAAAATGTTAGTTTAAGAATAGCAATTGATGATTAAATAAAAAAATCTTCGTTTAAAAAGTTAAAAGTTAATGAAACCTGCATCTGTACAAATACCGGTATAATTTATGCAGTAAGTTTTCCAATAATCAGATTTAATGCGTCGTTATAGAGCATTGGAGCATTAGTTGGATAAAAGTCCTAAACAGAATCGCTTCGAATGCAAAAGTGGAGCATCTTATCCTTAATGAAAGCGTGAGGAGGGCACGGACGCCCATCGTAATAAGAAATCAACAAGGAGAGCAAACGGACCGTCTAATGAATTCCGCTCCTTTTAATTCGTCCTGCTGCAAAGTTTGCATTTCCCGTTTTCTGAGTCCTTTCTTTGGCACAAGGAACCTGCGTCCTTTTTTTGCACTCGAGAGATCCTCTTGTCGCGCGTTTCCGTTGCCGGTCGTGCCGTTGTTTTACTTCCATTTCGAAGCTGGATTGCTGTGTCTCTCCAAATGCAGTTTCTCACTTTTAGAGAAAGAGTTGATGCGAAAACTGAGACAAGTTTTATGATAAAATGAAATTTTTATTAAATAAAGCGTAAACAACAGATATCGGCGTAGTTTTCTATATCTTTATTACGTACCTTATCTATGTATCGTACCTTTACTATTCGCACACAAAACAGTAACATATTATAGTGAGATCCAGAAAACATTGCACGCAAGCCACCAAATTTTTCTTGTAAATCTTCAAACCCATATGAAATTAAAAGTATTTTTCAATATTTTGAATGTCTGTCAAAAGCATTGACCATTGTGGCCGCAGTGATAATAAGTAAAAAATTTTCCTAAGTATTATATAAACATATAGAAATAAAATCAAGGAAATAAAAACTGTAACTTACGTTAGAAAAGAATGTAATTTCGTTGAATAAAATTGCAATACAAATACAAAACTTAGGTAAAACGAAATTAGAAAAGTATTTGAGAAATATAATAGATGGGTTTTATAATTTCCAGTTTAAGTGTGTATTAGCCAAATACTATTAAATATTGAATATAAACTAGTTTGCTTTGTGGCAAGTTGTATAAAGTTCCGATATGCGTAAATAATAGGGTAAGTTATTGTAATCGCCCAAAAATTTAAATTGAAAATTTTTAAATTTCTTCACATTTTGAAGGTTTCTGAACATTTTGGCATACTACAGAAAAAATGGTTGTGTGGGTGTGTATGTATGTATGGATACAATTTTTCGTCCACGTTCTCGGGCGCAACGATCAACCGATTTGAATGATTCAAAAAACGATTCGATTCCTATTGATAGGGAGGTGTGCTGATTAGTTTTTGGCAAACTCAGGTCCCGCCGTTTCGGAGATACGGAGCAAAGAGTACCGAAAATAGAAATCGAGTTTTTGAGAGAATGGAGCATCCAACTTGAATGATCTAAAAAAAAACATTCGATTTGTAATGCCGGGGAGAAGTTGTTATTAGATGTCGGCAAAGGCAAGCCCAGCCGTTTTGGAGATATTGAGCTAAATGTGCAAAAAATGGCAGTTTTTGAGAGCACTAAGCTTCCGATTTGAATGATTCAAAAAACTTTCTGCTTGTTTTGACAAAATAATTGCTTCTGGCAAAAAAATGTTTTCAAAATTTTACCTGTCTGTCTAGCTCCCTACCTGCCTACCTGCCTACCTGCATACTAGTTATAACGCCATTCCTGCTTACCTTACCACTTTTTATTGTATATTTCTACCTTCTTGCATTTACATCAATTATTCTATTCATATAAGAACCAATAATAATGACTTGTAAAGATTTTACTTAACCAACAAATGCCATTTTTTGCATTTTTTCTGCATCACAACTCCAAAAGCCTTGCATCCTTTCGATAGCATTTAATTCAATTATTCATTTTGCCTATACAAGTAAACTATTTTTTAAACCATTCAAATCAAATGCTTTGTTTTCACAAGAACTGTCATTTTGAGCACTTGCTCTGTATCTCTCAAACGGCTGCACCTGTTTTTGCCAAAATCTAATTAATCTCCCTATCAAATGGAAAGAAATGTTTTATCTAAATAGTTAATCTCAATTATTAGTAACTAAGTCGATTGCGACGTATCGGGAAGGTCATAAAACTTAATTTGAGGCAATGCGCCTCTTACATCTACTTTTATTTTACACTGTAAAAATTTATTGCTATACTATATAATTGTATATTTGTTGCAGTAAATGAATTTCTACGGAAAAATATTTTGTGTGAGAAATTGTTATGTTATGAAGTTGGTAAATTAATAAAGTCATCAGCTATCATTTTATTATGACTATCTGGTTGTTATGCAGGATTCTTATTACTATGATTAGTGTTGAATGTTTATTGCTATAAATAAAATCGTCTGACAAAAATTAGCAACAAGTATTATCAGCTGTCACTTTATCTTGAGTCCACCTATCTGTGTGTTTTCTGCAGAATTCTTTTTACTTTTTGTTCCCGAGAATAACCCACTCTGACGCGTCGCTGCAGTGAATGTAAACGCGCCACTCTTGCACTGCACCTGCATGCTGAAATGTTCGCAATTTAAATCGATTCACCGAAACCCTCTATCTCAAGTATTACACGGGTTTACGGCGCGCATAGGAATTTTCCTAATTAGATTATTTGGCAGGAACGCCTGCTGATAAATTTATATGTTCAATAGACATGAGGTGAAACGGTTTGTCAGTGATCCGTGTTATATTTTAAAATATTTTAGTATGCATCAAATTTATATGAATAACAATTGATATACCAAAACTTCATATTTCATGTATAGTATCGCGTGGCTTCGAACGCGCATAGTAATTTTCCTTATTGGATTATTTGGCAGAAAAGCCTGCTGATAATTTTATATAACATTTTCAGTATGCAATGCCTTTATTTACAAGGTATTAATAAAACCAATATGAACTTATGGCATAGAATTGTGGGACAATTCCAACATAGTGCTAATACAACGTGCCCAATCGAAAATATTAAGACAGATTACAGATGCTCCGCGGTTTGTTAGCAATAAAACCTTACACGACGATCTTCATATTGAATTTATAAACAGAATTATAATAATCAAGAGTGTCAAATATTTTCATAAACAAAAACATCATGCAAACTATATAGTCACTCAGCTTCTTGAGACACCAACTTCAAGAAGACTGAAGAAGAAGCTGCCCAACGATAATATGAAGAACCCTTAGAACTATCATAACTTTATATGAACAGAATAGTAGAGTCACTTATTGCAGTGATTCTCTAAATATCAATATAATATTTATCAGATTAATTTATATGTTTGTTTGAAAGTGTGTGTATATGTGTGCGAGTGAATGACATAAGGCAAATAGCTCATAGAATTGTCATGTATTCTGATTGTTATTGAAAATTCACCAGAACCTTTTTTACGTTTTACGTGATTTCAAACGCGCATAGGAATTTTCTTTTTTTATTTCAATAGTCATGAGTTAAAATTGTTTGCCATTGATTTGTACTACATTTTATAACATTTTTAATATGATATGCCTGCAATTTATTCATTTAGGAATTTCTGTTAATAACGACCGATTCACAAGAACCCTTTATTTTATGTATCACGTCAGTTCCTTAGATGCATAGGAATTTTGCCTAATATATTTAATAGGCATCAAGTGAAGCAATGCGTGAATGAATCTTAATATTTTATATTAACCGCAAACGAAAATCGGGAATTGATTTTTTTTGCTTATATTTTGCTTCTAAACATTTTAGCTTACCTTTCAAAAAATTTATGTGTGAGTATGTATGAATGTATGTAGTGTGTTTTGTGTGGCTCAACCGATTTCAATGAATCAAAAAATATTTGATTCATATTAATGGTCAAACGTTTTTGGCAAAGGTACGTGCAGCCGTTTCGAAGATACAAAGCAAAAAGTGCAAAATTTGCAGTTTTCGATAGAACAGAACATCCGATTCGAATGATTCATACAACATTTTACTTGTATTGACCGGGTGAAAATTGGTTATTTTTGCAAAGGGCAGGTCCAACGCTTTTGGAGTTGCAGCAAAACAAGTTAATGAATTGACATTTGCTAGTGTAAAATGATCAGTACAAATTATTATCGTTGATTCATATACAAATATTTTTAATATTGATAAACAGATAATAGGTTGAGAAGTGGACAGGTAGACAGGTGAACTAGACATACATAGACATACAGATCGGTTGATAGGTGGACAAGTGGACAGGTAGTCAGCTAGGCAGGTAAACAAATAATCTAGTAGAAAAGTAAATAAGTGGACAGGGTAAACTGTCGAACATGTAAGCAGGTACAAAAGTGGATAGGTAGATACTCATGAATGTAGTATGCATCTAGACAAGTAATCAAGTAGATCGTTAGACAGGTAGTTAGTAACAATTAATCGGTCATTTATTGTACAGAAAACGTTTATACCAAGATGACAAACTTGTGATAAAAATTTTAATTTAAAATTATTTTTTTACTGATTTGTGATTTGATGTCATTTATTGTGACAAGCCTTTCTGCGCAAAAAAATATATTAGGTTCTAACTTACTATGCTTTAATTTCAAGTTTTGGTATATCAAGTCTATTTTGATTAAATAATAAATAAATCATTCAGTATTAAAAATATTTTTCAACATTTGGTTATATCTGGCATTTGGTTTCAGTTTCTTTATAAAGCCTTTTTTGACGACTGCACTTAGCCAGTTGACATTCTGTTGATAATTAAATATGATATTGATAATTGTTTATTGACTGTGATTAATGTGCCAAATCAAATTGTGCTTAGATGTATATCGTTTTAATAATTTACATATTTAGTTCAATTATTAAATTTGCATTTTACAGCGATGTATTTTAGTTTAAATAAAACATAAAACTTTTCCAATTACATGGTTCAAATATATCATTAAAATTTTAACATACAACGAATACAATCAGTTAAAAACTCTGGATTTTATTACACACTAACTATAAATATGTTTTTTTATTATCAATAAATAATTGTCAAAGTTATAAAGATGAAAATCGCCTGAAAAAAATATGTTTGAAATATTTATAACATTACAGCATTCGAATTAATTATCCAGAAAATATATTTATTTGATGAATTCAGATGTCATAGGATAGCGTGCTTTATTCATTTATATTCATAATCTAGTTTCATGTCACTATGCTATTTATTATTCCATCAACGTGCTTTTTTATTCGCCACTTTCGCCATTGCATATTTGGTTATCTAGAATTACAGCTGGTATGAATTTATATTTGATATGTACGACACTAATGACTAGTTTTTGCAAATTTATTTTGGCATTATGCTGAAATAATAGAATTTATTATGATGACGAGATATATAGAGCATATTTCTGCATATGATATAAATGTTTTTTTGTAACGGTTGGAATTTTGATAATTGATTTACTATATATTGATTCGCAAGAATAAACAATAAAAAAATAGATATCTTATCAAGCATATCTTAACCTGAGCATTTTGGCATACATTAGAAAAAATTGATGTATATGTGGGTGTGTATGTATACATTTTCGAACACAAGTTTTCGAGAGCATCATTTGTTTCATATTGACAGGAACATGTGATTCTTGCCCTAAGACACAAAGCCATGCACCATGCACTAGTTAGTTAATGTATTTGCCTAATACCATTAGCACGTATAAAAATTGTCAAGTAGTAACCACTAAAACAGTATAAAATATTGTCAAGCTTAGTCCTATCAATTTTATTTTCAATATTGTATATACTTTCATTTAATAAAATCTCAGACCTCGTGCCATCAAAGACCTTAGGCGATCTTCTATGTCAGTCATTCCTTATTCTTATAAACGAACTCATAACAACGCAATATTAAATCCATAATTCATAAATATAAACGGATGAAGGCAGAGAATGTAATATTCTACTAATATATGCCGTAACTTATCTAATTTAATATAATTTTCCCTTTTTCATTTTGCCTTGGACAGAATGTTGCTTCGTTACAATTGTGTTACATGAAGAGCATAGATTTAGAAAAATTCTTAAATGACAAAACGGATTGAATGTAATAATTAGTATTTTTTTTATTAAACATTTACTTTCTTATTTAATTTTTCATTAATTTTTCCAGAATTAAATAAGTATTATAAGTCAAAGTTTAAAAGGATTCCTGATTTGGATCTCCTGTCGCTAAAACCACAGTGCAACATTTGCTGCTAATTAAAAAATGAAAAACCATAAAATAAATTGTATTACTTTTGGAATCACATTAACCATTATCTCCAATAACACATTAATTGAAACGATCCTTTTGAATTTACTACCTACTACTCAATTATTTTATCAATTTTTAAATTGAAAAGTGTTCTTTTTAATTTTTTTAGTTAAAACTTGTGAACTTTTTTTAATTCATTAATTGAAAAAATGAAAAACCATAAAATAAATTGCATTATTTGTAGAATCACATTAACCCAGTTCCGAGAGTATTGCTCCGAAAGTTAATGAAAAATGATTTCATGTAGATTTAATATTAGTTTTCATGACAGAAGTATTTCTATATTTTTTTACCGTGAAAACTACATTTCGTTACAAATTTTCAATAAAAATATTTAATAACGTTTTACTCAGTAATTATTTGCAATGCTATAGAGTACTCGTTTTGAAAATGTTAGTGATTATTGAATGGTTAAATGTTTGCAGAAATATTCAACAATTAGACTTTAGTTTTGGTAGAATTCATTCTTACATTCAAGTTTAAGTTCTTAGTTTTTAATCTAAATGGTTAAAATGAAAAAGAGAATGGCGTTGCTTACATATATTCGCATGTTACACAAAGACAAAATCTACTCCTGCAAGTATGTACTCTGAGAACAATATTTTTGTACTAACATACTATAAGGTACCCTTATAGGGCGGTTGTCGTTCAATTGCCCGTAAATTTCATTCGCCCAACTGATAATGACTCTAGACAAAAGGCATCGTGAAAAGTTTTAATTTAAGAATTATTATTGTCGATTTTGTTTTCGAAAATATTTATATATATTTTATATAAACATACACAGTTGGTATCATAACAGTGTTCGTCATCTGTTTTAGTAGTGTCATTTGTGAAAGATCTTTTGCTTAGTTAGTCTTTCTTAAAAAGATTGTTTAAAATGTTTGAAGTTTTTATTAACTTCCCGTAGGGTAAGTTATTGTAATCGTTCAAAAATCTAAAGTGAATTTTTATACATTTGTTCACGTTTTGAAGGTTTCTGAACATTTTGGCATACCTCAGAAAAAATGAATGTGTTTGTGTATGAATGAATACAATTTTTCGTCCATGAAACCGGACGCACGGATCAACCGATTTGAATACCTCAAAAAACATTCGATTCATGTTGATAGGGAGATATGCTGATTAGTTTTTGGCAAAGGCAGATGTTTTGGAGATACAGAACAAAGAGTGCAAGAAATAGAAATTGAATTTTTGAGAGAACGGAGCATCCGATTTGAATGATCTAAAAACATGCAATTCGTAATGAATGGAAGATGTGATTAGATTTTGGCGAAGGCAGGTCTAGCCGTTTCGGAGATACCGAGCTAAATGTGCAAAAGATTGCAGTTTTTGAGCGAACTATCCATCAGATTTCAATGATTCAAAAAAATTCCTGCTTGTTTTGACAAAATAATTGCTTGTGGAAAAAAAATATTTAAATTTTTTAAAAATTTTTTTTTTGTATATTCAAAATAATTCAGATCTTAATTTTAATTCCGGCTAAAGTTCTAAAGCTCACTTATATACTTAAATAATTTTAACTTTGTAATTTAGTTTATATAACTCTTATAAATATTAGACAATGTTACAGAATTTATAATAATCTATATGAAAACATTTAATATTTCTTGAACATTTCGTTACGGTACGGGAAGTTCCAGCAATTTGCCTTAAGGCACGATACCATACACAGCTAGTTTATTCAGATTTTGTTCTATTTTTTTTACTATATTCTGTTATACACTCTTCAATTCAATGAAAAATAATTTATATTTTTTTATCATTTTTTATAAGAGCTTTTTACTTCAATAGTTATTTGGTCTTTTATGTTTATTAGGTTTTCTATTAACAATCAATAATATTGAATATAACATTGACTTGGTTTAAATGCTTGGATTTGTACCAATTTTGAGTTAATTATAGCACGATTTCTGTATAACGCCATAGCTGATTTTCATAAAACGCGCTACAAATTAGACTGGTATCATCTCATATGATACGCATTTACTGCGTTATAGGAAGATCAACTATGTATTATATTTGACAATACTTTTGTTCAATTTCAACATATATATTTTATATCTTGCAAAGTCTAAACTGCATTGAACTGTATAACAAGTATTCGATGTTTTATGCATATACTTCTCCTGACTTGTGAGTTGAATCTTCCATACTCGACATTTCACGTCAATTCATTTATTCGTCATGCTCGTGTGCAAGCAAAGTTTCATTATGTTCTATGAACTCCCTTATTGAAATACCGAACTAAATTGTTATCAAATATATATGAAAGTTACAATATAGGCAAATATTTAATACAATGTAAAGAAGAACGAACTCATCCGAAGTTATTTAGTTTAATATGCAATATTAATTTAATAGTAACTACTGTAATTGAAATCACAATAATTGAAAACGATCCTTTTGAATTTAACACTTACTAGATAGTACTCAATATGAAAAAACGTTTTATCAATTTTTAAATTAATAACGTTTTTTTTAACTTTCCGTAGGGTTAATCGTCCAAAAATCGAAATTGAAAATTTTTACATTTCTTCGCGTTTTGAAGAGTTCTGAACATTTTGGCATACCTCAGAAAAAATGAATGTGTGTGTGTTTGTGTGTATGTATGTATGGACACAATTTTTTGTCCAGGTTTTCGGGAGCACGGATCAACCGATTTGAATGATTTAAAAAACATTCGATTCCTATTGATATGGAGATGTGCTGATTAGCTTTTGGCAAAGGCAGGTCCAGCCGTTTCGGAGATACGGAGCAAAGAGTGCAGAAAATAGAAATCGAGTTTTTGAGAGATCGGAGCATCCGATTTGAATGATCCAAAAAACATTCAATTCGTAATGATGGGTAGGAGGGGTGATTTGTTTTTGGAAAGGGCAAGTCCAGCGGTTTCGGAGATACAGAGCTAAATGTAAAAAAATGGCAGTTTTTTAGTTAACTAAGCGTCCAATTTGAATAATTCATAGAACTTTTTGCTTGTTTTAACAAAATAATTGTTTTTGGATATAAAAAATAATTTTCTGTTTCAATTTTTTTTTCAAAGAATTTAAATTTAATTTTAATTTAATCTGAAATTAATTCAGATTTTAATTGCAATTCTGACTTAAGTTCTAATATACTTTAAACAAATATTTTTAACTTTGCAATTCAGTTTATATAATTCTTGTAAATATTAGACAATGTTAAAGTATTTATTTATAATAATCTATTTGAAAACATTTAATATATCTCGAACATATTTTGTTACGGTACGGGAAGTTCCAGCGATTTGCCTTAAGGCACGATGCCATACACACCACTAGTTTAATTTTTTTTTTATTTGTGAACTTTTTTAAATTCATTTATGTGATCAAATAGAAAACATAAGGCTCATATTTATTTGACATGATTATGTCATAACTAAAATAATTTTTTTGGTAACTATTATGTGAGTTTTTTTATTGTAATTTTCATAAATCTTTGAAGTACAATATCAATAATTCGAAGGTCTGTTAAATATTTCGAACTTTAATCACACTCTTCTTCTCTCTATATATAAGCCTTATATTTACTACTACTGTCCAATCGTATATATACATATATTCATACCAACATTCATACTAGCGCCATATATTTATAGCTAACATAAAAAACTTGATAATTTCGGTAAGTATAGTTTACCTTTTTCTGATAATTTTCTCAATCCATAATCAATAATAATAAATCACAATCAATAACATTCACGTTTCGATTTCAAAAATAAGTATTAAAGTTAGAAAATATTTTATATCAATTTATAAGTACTGTACTTGAAAATCGATTGCATAGAGTATTGAAACTATGATAGTAATAAGTGCCATAAATAATATATCCCTTGCAACTACAAAGTGAATACCAAGTATATTATCTCAAAGTCTCCCTACAAACTGCAAGAAGAATGCATTTTATGAGTCCCAGAGCAAGTTTGCGCTAGTGCTTTTGTATATTGATGTATTTACGAGTATCGAAAACTTAAATATTCTAGATCACTTATTCTCTGTTTTGGAACAGTCGTCTGTTCGGTCAAATATTCATGGTTGGAGTTGGCGTGTGTTTTAGCTATTTTGTATTTTCTAGCAACATTTGTGCAAGGTATAGGTAAAATTCTAATTTAGATATTGGTAGAAGATTGCATCCACATTACCTGTTAACTATGGCGCTTCCAACGAACAGTAGGCACAGTTTTGTGTCCTCCGAAT
Source organism: Ctenocephalides felis (assembly GCF_003426905.1). Lineage (NCBI taxonomy): Eukaryota > Metazoa > Arthropoda > Insecta > Siphonaptera > Pulicidae > Ctenocephalides > Ctenocephalides felis. The sequence continues at coordinate 54,382,118 of NW_020537758.1, forward strand.
AGAGTCTATGACGAGAATAACTGTCAATCACAAAGCAAGATGCGCTGTTAAGATATCGAACGGAAAATATGAGTTTATTTGACAAAATAAAAATTACTTCATTTTACTTCTTTGGTAACATAAGTATGTATTACATATATATTGAACTAAAAGCGGAATAAGTTCATTGAAAGATTGTACATGTAATTGTAAGAAAGTTAGAATAGATTTCAATCAATAGCCAAACCTTTTTGAAAATGAATAGTAAAAAATATATATTTGTTTGGCTATTCTTAATTCTTATTGATTACGTTCATTATTTACACATTTCGGCCAGTTCATGCAACTTGTCTTGAGATAAAATGCAACTTTCATCTACTTAATTTATATAGCCAAAGCCTCAACATATTCTCAACAACTTGATGTAAATATTCAGTTAAAAAAACACGCAAAGTTACACTTGGTTTGATATATCTTTGGAAAATAAACACGTCAAGACACGTCAATTATAGCTGAATAGTATATATAGCTACATAAGATTTAATTCACATAACTTAAAATTTAGGTAATCTATCTTTAAGAGCAATGCGGTTCATTTTATCTGTTAATATTAATCTGTTTATATTGTCTGAAGTCAATTTTCCTCCATCTTGTTCCGCAGTGTGGAAAGCTTTAGCAATTAGTTGTTTACTTGCTTTCGGTAAATATGTAGGAAATGTTACACTAAATTTAATAATTAAATCTCCTTTTAGTTTTGGATCTTCTATTCGAGGCATTCCTTCTCCGACTACAATTTTTTCATATGCGGGATTTATGATGGTAGTTATAGGAATTCGAATGATTCTTCTGTCTAAGGTGTGCACTGTAACGCTGGTACCGCATAAAGCATCTTTAAGACCAACTTTAACATCCATAACTAAATGCGCGCCGATTCGCGAAAACACTTCGTGGGGTCGATCCGTTATTACAAATATTATGTCAGCTGCTTCATTTGTAGGTCCCTGATCACCTTCTTTTTCAAATGTTATTCTGGTTCCAGGCAAAATTCCTCTCTTGATGGGAATATCCAATATCTTTTCCTTCACCCTCGTTACAGCTTGATGTTCATCAATGAAAACTTTTCGTTGAATTTTCATCTTTTTTATTCCACCATGGAAAACCTCGCTAAGGGTTAGTAACAATGGTTGAATAATTGGTGGATCTTTAGCTTTCAATCCGCGACAGATTGGAAGGATATGTGATGTTTGTGGATCATCAAATGCGTCTAGTATATTTACGTAAGGTGATGTGGAGCCAAAAAAATCTTGATATGTTTTCATTGCATCACCGTGATACACATATGGTGGTACAAACCCGTCTGGAGTCGGGACACCTTGTTGTAAACCTTCTTGACCAAATTGGTCAAATATTTCTCTTCTTAAGGGATCGCTCAGCACTTCATACGCCTCACCGATTAATTCCCAAGTAACAGTCGGCGGAGCAATGATAGGCGCAGGTTGTCCAGGGGGATTTGGTTTTTTCAGAGGATGTAATGCCAATGCTAACTGCCGGTATTTCTTCTTGATATCCAGCAGAGTACATGTTCGGTTCAAAGAAAAAACTCCGTAATAGTCAATACCCATGGTAAAATATTTTTATATATTGGGAAAAACACAGAAGTATTCTTGATCTAAGGTCAGTAGTTTACTGACACAAAATACAGAAATTGAATTTTTAATAATAGGCAATTTGTATCATTTTGAAATAATTATTTATAAGATTTCAAAATAAGTTCTAAGATATATTTGTTATTTAACTTTGATGATGATTAAATTTGATTAGAAAATACGAACACGTTAACTTGAGAACAAACAATATTTTTATTGACGTATAAACAAAAGATGATTGTGATTACTAAGATCACTTTTGTTTATTTTGAATTATGGCTAGATGTCGGGGGACACCGCATAGTATAATACAAATTCACGGTAAATACGAATTCTTTGTTCTTTGCATAGTACCTACTAATGCTGAAACAGTTACAAATTTATGCAAACAATAACAATACGTACATTTTTTAACTTTTCGACGAATTACAATAATCTTTTTTTTATCTTCAAACATGGCTATTATTAAAAGATAAGTAAGTCCATGTCTTTTTTAGTTTTGAATTTTTGGTTTACTGTCTGCAGGGCGATTAGCACTTCAAAACATATGTCTAATCTATATGATAATTGATATCACTATTGCTTATGTTTGACGTAGAAAACAAATATTTTTGTATTTTAAACTGCCAATCAGAACCTAAGACTGCTGTAAGCGTTGTGATAATTTGACTTAATACGGTCGGTTCCATAGATGGTAGCTCAAACGGTTGCCTTACTATCACTGTGTGAATTATATTGACAATTTCTAAATTGTAATTCTATTTTTTTTTAAATTCTTCTAAATCTCATCTTTTTCGTTGCCAATCTTTTCTATTATTTTTCTAATTTTATTCTAATTCAAATTAAATTACTTAGACAATTCATATGCAGCACAGAGACTCGTACCGAATATCTTTGGCGTGTGAGTTGCGTATGCTACCGACTGAGCTATTTCGCCATAAAACAGCAAACTTAAAAGATATAATGAAACTATTATTGAAAAAAATCTATAATCCACAAAAAAATGTAATCGAAATTTATTAAATTTTTATACTGTCCGAAATACCAGTGTATCCGTGCCTACACTTCGAATACAAATTCAATGCCATTGCAAGTTTGGTTTTCCTCACCGCACTAATTTGAGTGTCCATTAACAGGGTAGAAATATACGGTTCCGACCAGAAACTAAACTATTCTGCCAACGCATCGCCGCAAATTATCACCGTCGGTTTCAAATTGATTGCAAGCTCGGCGATCTTTGAAATTGATTTGGCTTGTTGATTGAAACAAACGCAACCAACAATAGTACGAGAATATAAATTGAATTTTGTTTAAAATAATTTTAAATTGAAATTTCTTTCAAATAATTTTGATATAAAATTCCATCGATTCGTTTATGTCAGTAAAAAGGGTAATTGACTAATATTTGAGAATTCATTTTGCTCGCCAGTTTATTCAAACAAATACACCACTGCTGGTTGAAATGAAACTAGTTGGTTTGGTATTTAGCCTTGAGGCAAATTACATGAACTTCCCGATATGTGTAAATAATCGACTTAATCAAAAAAAAAGTGTAAATAATATACTTCATCAATCCTACTTTAAAAAAAACGATAATAATTTTAGCAAAGTTACGAATTTTTAAAATTAAACTACTTGTTGTAAGGCCGTAATATTACAGTAAGTTCTATAAGACCATGATGTATATCGCCAAAAAAAGTTCCATGAAAAAAGGCTTAAATTTTTTTTTAACAGTTAATTACAAGAAAACGGCTCGGTAGATTTTCACCTAAAATTAATCAGCATCATTCCCAAATGATATCTTTCGAACAGTTTTTGATTTTTCAAAATCGTTTCGGTAAGATGAGCTTAAATGTGGACGAAAATTTAACACTTTTTTTCAACATTTAATTACAAGAAAACGGCTCGGTAGATTTTCACCTAAAATTAATCAGCATCATTCCCAAATGATATCTTTCGAACAGTTTTTGATTTTTCAAAATCGGTTCGATAGGATAAGCTTAAATGTGGACGAAAATTTAACACTTTTTTTCAACATTTAATTACAAGAAAACGGCTCGGTAGATTTTCACCTAAAATTAATCAGCATCATTCCCTAATGATATCTTTCGAACAGTTTTTGATTTTTCAAAATCGGTTCGGTAGGATAAGCTTAAATGTGAACGATAATTTAACACTTTTTTTCAACAGTTAATTACAAGAAAACGGCTCGGTAGATTTTCACCTAAAATTAATCAGCATCATTCCCAAATGATATCTTTCGAACAGTTTTCGATTTTTCAAAATCGGTTCGGTAGGATGAGCTTAAATGTGGACGAAAATTTAACACTTTTTTTCAACAGTTAATTACAAGAAAACGGCTCGGTAGATTTTCACCTAAAATTAATCAGCATCATTCCCAAATGATATCTTTCGAACAGTTTTTGATTTTTCAAAATCGGTTCGGTAGGATAAGCTTAAATGTGGACGAAAATTTAACACTTTTTTTCAACATTTAATTACAAGAAAACGGCTCGGTAGATTTTCACCTAAAATTAATCAGCATCATTCCCAAATGATATCTTTCAAACAGTTTTTGATTTTTTAAAATCGGTTCGGTAGAATGAGCTTAAATGTGGACGAAAATTTAACACTTTTTTTCAACAGTTAATTACAAGAAAACGGCTCGGTAGATTTTCACCTAAAATTAATCAGCATCATTCCCAACTAATATCTTTCGAACAGTTTTTGATTTTTTAAAATCGGTTCGGTAGGATGAGCTTAAATGTGGACGAAAAGTTCAACACTTTTTTTTCAAATTACAAAGAAACGGCTTGGCAGATCGTTGCACAAAACTGACAAACGATAGTCCTCACCGAAATACATCAAATGGCTTTTAAATTTCTAAAATCGGTTCAGGCGTTTTTGAGAAAACGTCGATCAAAAGTCTAATGTTGACAAATGCCAAAAAGACCATACTGATTTTTGCAAACTTTGACGAATTTTTAAAGCTGAACCAGTTGTCGTAGGGCCGCAATATTTTAGTATGATCTAGAAGACTATGGTATCTATCGTCAAAAAAATAATCATAAAAATCGTCAAAACTTTTTTTTTAAAAACTTTATTACAAGAAAACGGCCCGGCCGATCTCTACTAAAAACTAATCAGCACGATTCCCAACCAATATCTTTCGAACGGTTTTTGAATTTTCAAAATCGATTCAGAATTGTGGGCTAAAACGTGGACGAAAAATTTTTCACTTTTCTGCCATTTATAAAGAAACGGCTTGGCCGATCGTCGCACAAAACTGACAAACAATAGTTCTCTTCGAGATACATCGAATGGCTTTTAAATTTTTGAAATCGACCCAGCCGTTTTCGAGAAAACGTCGATTTACGGCAAAAAATCTGTTCACATACACGCACACACACACACATACACACACACACACACACACACACACATACTTTTTCCAAATTTGGTCTCATTCGATTCAGAATGGCTTGAAACGTCGAGAAAACATAAAATTAGCAATTCGGATTTTTTGATGAAAACATAAACTTCTCCTTCGGGAAGTTAAAAAACTTCAATTGTGATTGATATTTCAGGATGCATTAGAGAAAAGCGTATCAAGCTTGTTTATAAACAGTGTAATAAAATTATTTTTGGAAAAATTTTGGTATGATAATTATTAACTTACTTTATTTTGGTGCGATTTTTCGATTTATTTTAATTTTCTATCGAAGCCTGTGAATTAATTTGTTCTGAATTATTTGTCTTTTACGAATTATTATATAAATTTCGTTTTCATGGTATTTTTTTTGTTTTTTTATTTAAGCAGTTAACTTTATTTGACGAATGTACTTTATTTTATTATATTAGTATTCTAGTATATATGTTATTACTATAATATATTCTAGTCTATTTCAACACTAAAGCTACCGACAATTCATGTATACATATACCCACCGAGCGCAGTCAAATTAACCTACAATTGTAAAGTTATCTATATATATAAAGTTATATATATATATATATATATATATATTTTCATATACATTTATTTTTATATAATTTCTAAATGAATTTATAAGAAAAAACAAACTATATTAAATATTTATATAGAATGTCATATGATTTATTGTTCACAATATAATTTATTCGGCATTCGCCCATTATTTACCAATTATTTTAGACTGTATTGAATTTATTTAATACAGTCAAGTAAATATATTTGTTGTTTCCTAGCCTTTACGAAATTTTATTTCAAAAGTACTAATGGACAGTGTTGATAAAAACCAGATTTTCTTCAGATTTTCTTGAGAATATGCATCATCACTGTATTGAATTTATTTAATATAGTCAAGTAAATATATTTGTTGTTTTGTAGCCTTTACGAAATTTTTGTTGATAACAGTGTTGATAAAAACTAGATTTTCTTGAGATTTTCTTGAGAAGATGTATCATCGAGTTGAAATGATGACTAAAACTAAAATTCGTGCCTAAAAATGTTTTTGCAGGTCGACTCTCTATAAACAATTTACGAATTTATCATTAGCTAGGATCAAAATTCTAAAATATTCCTAACGTTGCCATGTACAAATTTTCGACTTCATATTACATTTCTTAGCCATCTGGTCTACCACATTTTTACCAAACAGTGTACTAATACAAAATCTAATAGTTTTAAGTACATTTTTACTGCTTTATCCTATTTCTACAGAATATTTTTTGAAATTTGGTATAAGCAAAATTTTGGTTTTCTTTTATATACCGTGAGAGTAATGAAATTTGTGAATTAATTCATCAGTTTTAGAGCTACTATCCAATTAGAGTATTGAACAATCTCTTTTCTTGTCATTTTCTAAATAGGGAAACTCATTTATTATTGACTGCATACCCCATCCAGAACTTTATTTTAAATTTGTCTAGTTTATTTGATATACTTTGTATAATCTACACATACATTTCGACGGAAACAACAATCAATATAACAATATTTCCTACCGGTCAAATTGACTGAGCCCGATAACTAGATCACATAACAATTTTTTTTTTCGAAAAAATAGAAAAATAACTAAAATCAAAGATTGACGAAAATATCATTAATATACCGTAAGAATTGTCATATAGTTTGATAATGGTTTAAAAATGTCTAAATTATATACAAAGTTTGGAATGGCCATTTTGACCGGCGTTAGTAGGTTTAGTATTAATTTAATTTAATTAAAGCATTACACTCATGCGTGTTTTAATAATGTATTTTATTTAATAGTGCAGCTCCACGATGATTAAAATACAAAAATATAGTATATTTGTTGCACAACTAGAATCACTATTACCAAATTTTAACGATCTTTTATAATTAAATTACTTTTTGAAGCCTTAAACTATTTTATAATAATATTCGTATCACTTCATAGCAAGAATTTGAATTGTTACTGTCATATGTGTAATATTCACTTAAATTTATTACATTTTTAGTATAATATAGTTGTCATATTTATTATGTTAATAAAGGAATATAAAGTAAGCATGGAATTTCAGAATCCATATTATTTATTCGATTTTTAAGCAGTACAACTTATTCTGTGATTGACGGATATACTCGTCATGAGCTTGAGTGGGAGCGACATAAAACTGTGCATAACTGGTTAAAAATAAACTCATAATTTGGAATATTATATAATAGTTTAACATACATTTCAACCCTTTCTTCACAAATGCATATCTTTGCTGCTTCGCATATAATTTTAAATTATATTTTAATACCCTTGATATGATAAAATCTTTCAATATTTAATTTTCAATTTTCCCATTAATTCACCGGTGATACCTATCGTATGTAAATTAATTGCATTTTTAATTGCATCCAGTGCAGGCTATGCTCGTAATAATTACATTATTGTCATCTACGGGATTAAATGTTATCCCTGGTTATTGCACTAGACAAAACACAGACTAGGTTATCAATCATGGAATTAATACCTATTCCATCTATTCCAATGCAATGTTATCTCCCATTATTGGGTGCATTGTGTGGGAAATATACTATGGAATTCAATATTATGTTCAATACTGCAGTTTGCGAAGCGAACGGGAGCGGTTTATTAAAAACTATTGAATTACGATTTCATTTTCGGTTTGAAATTGAATTCAATTGGATTAATTCAGTAAACTTTTGTGGTGTCAATTTTATATGGAAACATTAATAGAAATATTGATGTAAAAGTAATCAATTTCATTACAATTATAATTAAAAATAAAATGTTAAATACAAAGCATAAGCCGTTTAATGAAATTAAACACTTTTCTTTCACCATTTGATATTAAATTTGAAAATACCAATGGTTTGCATATACACCCTAATCAATTATTCAAAAACGAAGCCGAAACCGAACTAAGAAAATCAATTTCATTTCTTTTCCAGATTTTTTTTTTATATTTTTAAATAGCAATCAGAACTTGAGTCTTATAAGCTATTGTGCTGAATTGACTTCTACTAGTCGGTTTTAAAAACAGCAAATCAAACAGTTGCCCCATTTTTGTATAATAGTTTAATAAATAATTTTGTTGTAACAGGGTGAATATTTATTGATCAGGGCTAATTTTACTTATAAACATATTGCTATCTGTATTTCTAAGTGAGAATTGTACTGCTTGAACAGGCTGCTCAAAAGCGGGATCAATCCCGCATTACATGATTTTCGTTAAAATGTACATTTTAGGAGATATTTGCAAAAAAGCGAAGAAAAACACCAAAAATATATGAATTTTTAGTGGCCAGTAACTATAAAAGACATTTTTTTCTCATAATTAGTTCTTCTCCGACATTATTTTGAAAAAATGTAATTGCACCGCTGCAAAGGAATGTCGTTCCCCCGGGAAGTGGCAAAGGAGTCTATATTATTTTTTTGGGGGTAAATTGAAACTAATTCCAAAATTTCATGCAAATTAGAGCACAGTAAAATAATTAAAACCCAAAACGATCCGTTTACTGCACTATATGTCTATTACTACCCTTCAATAATTTCCTTCTGGTTAGGTTTCGACGAGGCCTCACCGATTTTTTCATCGCTCCTGGCACAAAATGGTGCGGAATGGGAAACAGGGCAAATCGTTACACAGAATTAGGAGGTTTTACATCTGTCGACAGTTGTTGTAGGATGCACGACTCCTGCACTAATATCATAAGGGCTGTGGACTTCTGTTTCAGGAGCAGTCGTTCTAGCTGCTTATCTGTGAGCCAAATTCTGAAAAATATAAGATGAAAAAGTAACTACTTATAAAATATTTTGGAAAAAATATGAATCCAATTTTAACTTACTTTTGCAAACGTGTAATTTTTGGATTCCAATTTTAAATACACACAAACAAAATTAATATGATTCCACGAACCTTGACATGACTTTTACCCCGACTTTCTTTCAATGTTTATCCGAGTAGAAGCTATTCGCTCGATTCCACATAACAAACAGTCTTTGCGTTTGACGTAATAAAAACAAAATTTATAAAAGTTCCACAGGCGTTATCGTACGGTTATTGCTCAATTCATTCTTCGTGCGACTTGGCTTTCCGTTCCGGTTTGAAATGCAACGGCGGTGGAGAGTACGGTGGAGGAGAGTAGAGTAGTCGACTCACTAGGGATAGACGATATCTGCAGATAGTTGTTATAGAATATCGATATTTTTATATGAATATGAAACTATGTATGGTATGGAAACATACGTGTACCAGGAGAAACGATATTGTATCGATTTTTAATATCGATCTGAAACTATATGACATAACCCGTATATGCTTGTATAAAATTACTAATATTACATATTGTTTTATCACAAAATTATATACAAAGTTAAACAAAATAGTTAGTTTCAGTAAAGTAGCTTTACTGATTCAAGAAAACTTGAACTGAATTTTAATTAAAAAGGCACTCACAGATGAATCTTTATGTCGGCATTATTTTTTAGCATTTTCTTGAATAACTTGCCGTATCTACTTAAAATTAACGAAACATTATTTTTATACTTCATAAGTATTTGCTTCATTGCATAGTATATAGTGGATAAAAAATAATTGTCTATATGTCTTTTAATATAATTTTGCAGTATTTATTGAAATAATATCGCAATATTATTACATAAATCGTATTTGTAGTTCAATTTCATTAAATGTTAATTTTGGTTGCTTTTACTCATAGCAGAAGTGAACCAAAGTTCTTCAAAAATTAGGTTGTTGCCGCGAAGTTCCAATAATTATTTTTTTTGATATTTTTCTATTTTAATTATTATTTTGTTATTGCTCACACACTGTGAAAGTTTGGGTGGTCCTTTTTAGTACAACCACACTGAGCTATTTTAGAGGTTATAGAAAAAAAAACTATTGATTGTGACTTAAAAATAACATAAACCTTATAAAACGATTGCAAGAAAAAATTACGTTGGGTTATTGTTAGAGAATCCAATACCGGTATACCGGTATACTGCCCGATTTTTTGGCGGTATTAATACTGGTATTTACCCTAAAAATTCCTATATTTTTGGTATTTTTACATAAGCGCTTTTTGTTACATGTTAAACTCAAGTTTAAATTTCTAGGAACAAATTTATCTTTAATTTTCATTATCGCATACACAGATATATCTTTATGCGATTATATAGGATAAACAAATGTTATAATATTATCTCAACTCGATATTTATTAATATCGTGTTCCAATAAATAGAATCGGACTGATAGATAATGATGTTTATTTCATCTTATGTAAAAATGTAATGGTTTTTAAAGTGTCATCTGCGCCAAAATATTTTACCACTGCGTAATCATCATTTTGTTGTCTTGATACATATTAATCATAATAATTACTAAATATCTTTGCTTTTTAAAAATTATAAAATATTGTTTTACTTAAAACGTATCGCAGTTTGAAGATAATATAGGACCATTATATTGTTTTAAATAAAATTACTCAACAATTATAGTATGTTATTATTTATCTTGATAAAGTATCGGATCTTAAATTAGTAGAAAAAATACTTTTTTAAAGTCTTTAAAATATTCGAAATTGTGCTAATTTAACTAATTTCCTCCCTCACACGCTTAATTTTGGTGAAAAGTACTCAATGTACTCGATACTGATAATGAGTTAATTAAATTGTATATAATTTTGTTGAATTATTATTACAAAAATAAACTTTTTTTTATTGTTTAGTTGAATATAGTTGTAGTTGCACATATAATTTTTTATATTTGTACTAGTAAATTTCAATTTTGTTTACATTTGTTTAAGATAATAAAAATACCGGTATACCGGAATACCGGTATTTTACCGGTATTTCGGTTTTAAAATGAAAAATACCGAAATATTGGTATTGAAATTTTCTATTGGTTTTGCATTCCCTGGTTATTGTAACAGTGTCCAAAACCAAAAAAACTCACAACGAAAAAAATACTTTCGTTTTAAAATTGATAATGTGGATTGACTGCGGATTACACATTTTTATTCTAGAACTTAAATTATATATAGTTTGTATGTTTTCGAAATAATAGTGATGGATCTTTTTACTCGCGGACCTTCAAGCCCCGCTTTAGCCTATACATAAAACTATAAATATGTGTGAATGTAAGTATAACTTATTTTCGAATATTATCTGCACAAAACGCATTTTTCTAGCAATAAAATCATAAAACGGGTAATAAACATTCCTTTATGGAACAGATTTTTCATTTGTACAGGTATGATAGCATTTCTAGATTTGATGGAAATCATGAAAAATGCTTCGTCAGATAGAGAATTCTACGTGCTATTAAACAATAAAATATTTTATTACCTTGTCTGATTCAGATATGGCTCTGTATGACATTTCATTTTTTGTTGCAAATTGAGTGACGTAAATAATATTGCTGTCATATGAATGTCCCGCCAACGTTTCCATGTCAGTCTGCTTCGTGCATTTTGAGAGTTTATAGTTGGCATTAACTTGATTTCGAAGGATTTTAATATTTACCGTTCGCTCGATGCATTTATATGGCACAACTATTTCTGGTGACAAACTTTATGTCAGCGATAAATTCTGATTTTTCGAGCAGCTTTATGGAAATATTATTAAACTTATACGTGATATAAATACATCACAAAAGTTAAATTGATCAAATTAAACGCTCTGATCTGATATATATACTGAAGCTGGTAAAAATTTAATAAAACGCATTTAGTATCACAAAAACTGTTTAATACATTTATCTTATTTGTTAATTCATATTAATGTATATTAAACATTCTAAAATGTATTCAAAACACGTTTCACTGAAGGTTGTTTTATTCAAGAGCTTATTTTAGGTTCTTTAAGTTATGAAATTCTTAATGTTATATTATAAATTTACAATACATAGCCCATTGGCGTTTATATAAATAAATAAATAAATGATTACATCTATTTAACTTCTCGTGGGGTATGTTATTGTAATGGACCGAAAATCGAAATTGAAAATTTTTACATTTCTCGACGTTTTGAAGGTTTCTGAACTATTTGGCATACCTCAGAAAACATGGATGTGTGTGTGTGAATGTATGTATGTATGGATACAAATTTCCAGTCACGTTTATCGGGCGCACGGATCAACCGATTTGAATGGTTCAATAAACATTCGATTCCTATTGATAGGGAGATGAGTTAATTAGTTTTTGGCAAACGCAGGTCCAGCAGTTACAGAGATAAAGAGCAAAGAGTACAGAAAATCGAAGTCGAGAGAACGGAGCATCCAATTTGAATGATCTAAAAACATTCAAGTAGTAATGATTGGGAGAAGTGTTTGTTAGTTTTTGGCAAAGACAGGCTCAGTCATTTCAAAGATACGTGTAAAAAATGGCAGTTTTTGAGAGAACTAAGCGTCCGATTTAAATGATTCAAAGAACTTCCTGCTTGTCTTAACAAAATAATTAATTTTGGAAAAAAAAATTGTTTCAACTTTTTTTGTTTTTTTTTCAAAAAAAATTTTTTTTGTATATCGAAAATAATTCAGATTTTACTGTTAATTCTGATAGTTCTAATATACTTTAAACAAATAATTTCAACTTTGCAATTCAGTTTATATAATTCTTATAAATATACAATGTTACAATATTAATAATAATCTATTTGAAAACATTTAGTATTCCTCGAACATTTCGTTACGGTACGGGAAGTGTCAGCAATTTGCCTTAAGGCACGATGTCATATACCCCACTAGTTTTTTTCTACAATTTGGCTCTTGGAGTGTGTCTTAATGCAACAAATAATAAAAACGTTGTCCAATTATAAGTTAATTAATAATTAATAATTATTTTTTTATTTTTATTACAAATATTGTTGTCAGCATGTTGACTGAATGTGAATTTGTGTGAAAATAAGGCACGTTATAAAATTCAAAAATATATCATAATTACAATGAATATTTTTCTTGGTTTATTTTTCTAAAAATTGGTTTTTGATTTAAAATAGGTTAGAAATAATTTTAAATTAATTTGTTTTTATCTACTTTTATATTTTTTATATTTACACTTATATAGGTTGAATATGTATAGTTAGCATAAATTATATTATTTTATAGTCATATAAAATTATGTAGTTTGAATAAAACAAACCTTTAACTAGCTGCAAGTGGAATTTGAATAAAACAAACCTTTAACTAGCTGTAAGTGGAATTCTGTCTTAGGTTGAATATGTATAGTTATCATAAATTATATTATTTTATAGTTATATAAAATTATGTAGTTTGAATAAAACAAACCTTTAACTAGCTGTAAGTGGAATTCTGTCTTGAGGCAATTATGGCATCGTGCCTCAAGGCAAATTGCTGGAACTTCCCGTACCGTAACAAAATGTTCGAGGAATACCGAATGTTTTCAAATAGATTATTATAAATATTGTAATATTGTCTAATATTTATAAGAATTATATAAAATGAATTGCAGAGTTGAAATTATTTGTAAAGTATATTAGAACTATAGTCAGAATTAAAAATAAAATTTAAAGTATTTTCGATATGCAAAAAACTAAAAAAAAAAATTTGGAACAAATTTTTTTTCCAAAATCAATTATTTTGTTAAGACAAGCATAAAGTTCTTTGAATCATTTAAATCGGACGCTTAGTTCTCTCAAAAACTGCCATTTTTTACATATTTAGCTCCGTATCTTTAAAATGGCTGGGCATGCCTTTGCCAAAAACTAATAAACACTTCTCCCAATCATTACTAATTGAATGTTTTTTAGATCATTCAAATCGGATACACCGTTCTCTCAAAAATTGGATTTCTATTTTCTGTACTCTTTGCTCCGTATCTCCGAAACGGCTAGACCTGCCTTTGCCAAAAACTAATCAGCTCTTTTCCCTTTCAATAGGTATCAAATGTTTTTTGAACCATTCAAATCGGTTGATCCGGCGCCCTAAGACTGGAAATTTGTATCCATACATACATACACACACACACACACATCCATTTTTTCTGAGGTATGCCAACACGTTCAGAAACCTTCAAAACGTCGAGAAATGTAAAAATTTTCAATTCCGATTTTCGGCCCATTACAATAACTTACCCTACGGGAAGTTAATAAGTACACACATTTGTTGGAAGAATTTATCCGCTAGTTAAATATTCACAAACAGACAATAAAATCATTGACGTCTATATCCATAACATATTCATAGTTAAAATTTGCATTGTGCAAGTTGTGATTAGAACTAAATTGAGGTTTTGTGGTTTAGCAGATTTTTTTCAAGAAACCTGATCTATTTATGTTAACTTCGAATGCAAATATCTGAAAATATTCATAAAGCAAGCATTTTCGTCTTCAACATTATGCCCATAGTGGCACACGATTTATTCTCGACGAAAACTTTAAACTCTAGAAACTCACAATTATAAATAAGAAAGAATAATTATTCTTAGAATACAATAATAATCGATTACTACAAATAATTGATCTTATCACATTGAATTCAATTTGATGAAATTTAGTAATTTTTGAAATTGTAATCATTATGTATTTTTAAGAAAAAATTTTACTCCAAATATTAATGAATTTTTATAATTAAACTATTTTTAGCATTATTATTTAAGAATAATCTCTAAATATTTATAGAAGTTTTATATATGTATTTGCAAACTTTGTAGAAGAGGGCCGGTCTATTATCATTATAAAATATTTCGTATGATTGAAAATTATATGTCATAGTATAAAGCACACATAAATTCACTCGTATTACTACTAATTATCTTTCAATTACTATTTTGAACTATTTGCATTCAATTAACAAATTTGTCTAGTAAATTTCCAAATCACCCAAATGTTTCGGTTCGTTGCACGATTAGGCGTTGTTTGTTACTAATGAGCTTTTCCTATTTGGCGCGTTTAGCACCTGGAAAGCTCGAATAAATCTGCAGCGCACAGCCAGGTGTGTGTTGCATGCAGAATCGGCTTGTTTCGCGCACGAAACACGGTGATGAGTGTAGGCCGGAGTGCTGATGGGGTTTTAGTTTTATCGAAATTTTCAATTAAGCATGATAATGGAAATAATTGGTTGTTTTTGATTAAAGTATTATAATGTGTTTTTTAACATAATTCCTTATCCTTTAATACAGAATGGATCAGTACGGATTTCCGCAAACAAGTTTACTGAGAATTATAGAGAACAATATAAATCAAATAAAAATAATTTGTTCTTCGTGAATGAACTATATTATGAATCTAATATATATGATATTGGTTATTTCGATAACGTTTCGATAATAAAAATTTATAGCGGAACGTTTCGATAATCCAAGATGATGAGTGTGAACAGAAAGGCAGATGTGGTTTCAATATTATTTAAATTTTCAGCAAAAATTTAATAATGGATAAAATATCGGTTTCACTATATTTTGTTATGTACAGTGTATTATTGTACATTGATTTTACTATATTTCACTTTCAAATTTGTGAATGTCGAATAAGTGACTTTGCCTTTAAAATAAGTCTGATTATAGCGCTTTTGTTGTATTTGTTTCACGTTTGTGACTATCACGTAATAGATTCATTATCAAAATTATGATAATTATAATATAAATCTAGATTTATGCAATCCTTTGGGTAATTTTATGTAGTATTCGTAAGCGCATCCCCATAGCTCTAAATGAGTTCATATTGGAACTATTAAAGACTAGCGATGTCTAAAACGCACAAAACATTTTCAGTATATTTCTTTGAGCAAGCAATGCTTATTTCTACATAATTTGTCAATTTGTTTTTGCTTAATTTTAATAATGTTGTGCACCTACGTACTTGTTATTAATGTTATTTATTATTACTAACTGTAAATAGACAAATAAAACAATATAATTTGAATATTTATTTTTTATCATAATGTTAAGTATACGTGCACCTATCGTAATCATTGTTACCAACGGTTTATCAAAATAGCACACAAACTACGCATAGTATTACATTACTTATTTCATTGTTAACGTCATATAAATCCTTTTATTGTATCACTCATGTATTTGCACTAACAGCAATAAGCAAGTTTGTTCCTAAAACTGCGTGATATATTAAAATGCATTGAGCCATCCTACTTATTAATAATACTATATAAAGCCTTTGAATGACAAAAAGGCAATTGGAGGCGTAGATAAATAAGCCACTAAATAAGTTAGTGGTTGCGCAGTAGCAGTTGTGTAAACTTAGTCTGTGACAATGACAATGGCTTATCAAATATTGCAAATAAAATAAATCAATATCAAGGGTCTTCTTTGTCAATACTGAACGGCGCTACAATGTATTATTTGGTAGCGGTGAACCCTACATATTTTGGTGGCAGCGGTGGGATCCTAACATATTTTGGTGGCAGCGGTGAGATCCCAATATATTTTGTCGGCAGCGTAGGGCTCCAATAATATATATTTTTATATATGTATATAAATATATGCGTGTGTTTTGTATAACACTAACTCTAAAATTTGATTAAATGAAGGAGAATCAATCGATCTTTACACATTCCGAAGTGGTGAGCTGCAACAACCTTGTATGCAGTGAATTCTCGAAATTCACTTTGCATAAATATGATACAGACTGCAAATTATTCTTGATATCATATCAGAAAAGAAAAAATACAAGTTGAAAAAAGAAAATAAAGATAAGTTAATTGATAGCGCAATAAAGTCATTTGGTACCAGTATTGCATTCCCTAACTGCGATGCACATTCGTGCTTCAACGTACGACAACGCTTCGGAATTTAAGCTTACCTATGGCTTTCGGGTCAAGTTCTAATTAGTTTCACGAACATTTACGAGTTCGTTTAATCCCTTAAACTTATTTATGGCCCGTTTCTGTGTAGTGAGAGAAGCGTCACGTGAATATAGACCGAGTGAAAACTTCGGCCCGATGCGGGAGTTATAACGCGAACTTCCCGCTGCGTCGTTGCGGTGTTGCGGTCAAGTTTTGCTTATCGCATTATTATCTAAGCGAGCGG
The DNA here is from genome assembly GCF_003426905.1 of Ctenocephalides felis. Classification (NCBI taxonomy): domain Eukaryota; kingdom Metazoa; phylum Arthropoda; class Insecta; order Siphonaptera; family Pulicidae; genus Ctenocephalides; species Ctenocephalides felis. The sequence continues at coordinate 54,399,208 of NW_020537758.1, forward strand.
CAGAGAGAAATTTATTAGAACTGCATAATTTAATTATTGGAGTTATTGTAAGAAATGGGGAGACAAAACTTGGATAATCTGCTCAAAACCGAAATGCTGCTACTAGCGTTCATTCATTGGTTTTTAATTTTTTTAAATTATATTTTTATAATGTAGGTTAAATATGTCAATGGTTTTATTGTCATTACTTTTTGTTATTGTGATTTTTTAGATTAATTAAGCATGCCCGCGGAATATTACTCAAAACAAGAATGTAACATTTGCAAGTTTAATTAAAAAACTTTTTAAATATAACTCTGTTTTACCTGATTCTATAACTTTTCGTAGAGTACTGTAAAAATCGAAAATAAAAATTGATTCATATTTTTACGTTTCACGACCATCTGTACATTTTGGCATACCTTAGAAAAAATGTGAGGTATATGTGTGTATATGTGTATGTGTTTTGTGTGGATACAATTTTTTATCGGCGATTTTGGCCGCAAGTATCAATCGATTTAGATGGCTCTCGATTTGTACTGCTGGGAAAACGTGCTGATCAGATTTTGGAAAAGGGAAGTCCAGCCATTTCAGAGATATGAAGCAAAAGGTGTGCAAAATAGCAGGTTTTGAAAAAACTGTGCATTAAAAACGGAATTAGACGACGGAAACGGATTGAAGAAATGACTGTTTCTGAATGAACAGTGCATCTGATTTAAATGATTAAAAAAATATTCTATTTGGGTTGACAAAATCAACTACATTTTTGCGAACGCAGCTTCAACAGTTTTGGAGATGCAGATTTTTCTTGAAACATGACATTTGTTGGTCAAATATATTTTTCACAAATCATTATTAATCTTCTAAATAATGAATAGGAAAACTGGTAGAAGGGTAGACAGGTAGAAGGGTTGGCAGGTATAGTTGCAGAAGGTAGTGAGGTAGGCAGGTATAGGCGACCTCACTACCAGTAGGCTAGTGAGGTAAATAGATAGAAAAGTAAAAAACAGACATACAGATAAACTGGTAGAATGATAAACAGGTAGGCAGATCGACTTGTAGACTGAACAAGTAGGCAGGTAAACATGTGGTGATCTCGACAGGTAAACATATGGACAGCTAGACAGATGGGCGAGCAGATAAGTAAATAAGGGCAATGGTAGTTAGGTGAACCGACAATATATAGCCTGTAGTCACACAGGTAGATTGGTAGACAGATGGGAATTAAATAGGTAGAAAAGTAAACATGTCGTCTGGTAGACAGATGGACTAATATATGGAAATAGACAAACTGGTAGACAATTAGACAGGTGGTAGATATTGTATAAATAAAAAAATATTATGAATCACATTGATTGCACTAATTGAAAAATGCATGTAACTTGTCACAACGCAAAATGACAAAGAAAACTACACTATGCACATATGCATGTATCAATATCTAAAAATATTATATTTTTAATTCGGTATTTGATACTTTACAATTCATTGAAAATTACGTAAATTACTTAGTTTAAACATAGATTAACAGCTATTTTAAGTTATAATATATACAGTTTCTGTAAAAAAAATTATGGTATTGGAAGTTATATATTTTTCGAATGCATAAAATTATTGTACATTTTATTAAATTAATTGTTAATAATACAGGATATGAAGACGAATCATATATGAATTACAATTAATTTCAAGTTTTCTTAACCCTCCGTCGGTCGGCGTGGTCTGGCCAGACTTTTTTCGACTTCAATTAAAAAAAAAATACTTCTAGTAATCCTATCGACTTGAAATTTCTTGACTTTTCCTAAAATTTCATTAGCTGTCGATCAATGAAAAAATCAGGACGAAAAAATGTACAGAAGGATAATTATAAGGATATTAACTTTTTTATACTTCGAACGGTCGGAAAGGTCTGTCTAGACCACCCATACATTTTGTATGAAATATACGCTTCTTGATATATGTAAACCAGTATTTTGTCTTTTTTCATGGTATTTTCTATTCAAACTGCGTTGTTTATATTCTTCGCTATGTGTTCTAACATGAATGTTAGTATTTTCATGACGAGAGTTCTTTGAAAACCTACCAAACTTATTGGTAATCGCAAACACTGAAAATCGGATGAGTAATGCACACATTCATTTCAAAGGCGCCGAAAAAGAATAAATATTGTTTTTCATTGATTTAAAACAGAAAAATAAACAAAAAAAGCAACGATGTTTTTATATTTCTTGATTTTTTTATATAATCGTTAATACATGAGACACCAAAAACTCATTTATCCCATATAAATGCATGTAAAATGAATGGTGGTCCAGCCAGACCTTTCCGACCGTTCGAAGGTGAAAAAATATCCGACCGACGGAGGGTTAAAATATTGATATTTGATAGAAAAAAAATACAAGAATCTTATCTTTTACAACAAGAACCTCAGGTTTTATGTGCTTTGTTCGACTATCAACTCTAACAACATTCGAAGTTTCAACAAAATTGCAGGAAAAGAAACCTGAAGTTTTACTTGTAAGTCAACACTTTCCACTCGGGAGTCGGACTGCTAGTCGGTAAGCTGCGCTCGAAATATTATAGTGCTATACATATCTCTCAACTCGGATTTTTTTTGTATCAATTTTTTTCAAAATGTGGTAATATTGCTTTCAAATACAGTTATTATGATAATAAAATAGAAATTATTTAAATTAAATTCATTATATTCAAAACGCAATATTTGTATGTTCATAGTTGCAAGGAATTCATTTGCGTACTATATACTTTTTACAATAGATTATCCCTTTGAACCTGAATAAATTGCTTATTGTGAAAAAGGGAGAAATAATCCAATTAATCAAATAATACAATTGTTAATTGTACCATCTGACACGAATAGAAATTTCCATAATTATTTAAATAACATCTCTAGTAAAATTTATATCTCAAATAATTATGGGGCTCATAAGCTAATAAATTAATTTTGTTATATATTTATTTATAAAATTAATAAATTAATCAATAAATGAATGTAATAGTGAATTAATTTCAAAAGAATGAAAAAAAAATATTGTAAGTTTAGTTTGCGACGACACGATTTGCCGCCAGAGCGGCGGCACGATTTACCGAGCAGAACGGTAAAACATATTATGCCGCCGGAGCGGCGACATCCGAGCGCAACGGTAATATGACTATGCCGCCGAGCGGCATCCGAGTCGAAAGGGTCAAACAATGCGAATACCATTAAAATATTACAATGAGTGCAAGATACATGATATAAAACATTTTGTGTATCATTTGCATTTGAATATTTTTTTATAACTCCTAATGACTTAAGGGGGTTGTTCTTTTTTATTTTTCTTTGTTTCGGTTTTGAGATTTTTTGATATTATGAAAGATAAAACCCTTAGAATCATTTAAAAAAAAAATCATCTCAATATCTATTTTTTTGACGAAGTTATAGATATATATATCTCTATATGTATGATCCTCTGAAAGCGTTTTTTTATCGCTCCACGAGCTATTGTATGCCAGATTCCTCTTTTTCATTATAATACCTCATGCACATGACCTGTTTAATGTGTCAGCATCCTTGAACACCATGGTGTATTTAGTACATTAAATTAAATGGTGTATTCAGTACATTATATTAAGAACTTTAAATACGTTTTTCTCAAATTGACTTTTTTCAATGCGGTGCCACAAATTTAAAAAAAACTACAAGTCGGATCGACTTGCATTTTTTTTAAATTTGTTCACCGCTGCAATACCGAGTCCCCCTACCTCAAACAACTTGATAACATTAGGCAAAAAAAATTTGCGAAGCTTCTAGCCCCAAAAAAAGGCCTTTTTTGACACTTTTTTTAAAAATAGCTGCCATTTTTTTTTCTTCTTGCTTTTTTTCTTTTATTTTGGTAGGGGGACTGGAAACAAACTTCTTCTTCAACGTAATTTCTTTTTTTTTTGTTTCGGGCGATGCGCAACGGATTTATCTGTGGCACCGCAAAAGAGATCGATTTTGCAAGACCGACTTTGGCGCCCCCTGGTTAAAAAATGACGGCGCAAAAAGAAAAGAAGAAAATCACGTAATATTCTATGATTTTGTAATTTTTATTTAAAAAAACCGCATGTCTCTATGATAAATACATTTCGAGAAAAAACAAAAATAAATACCTTGCATTTTTTGTAACGAAAAAAGAACAACCCCCTTAACAACTTATTAAACAGCTGACTAGCTGTTGAAGTCAGTGTTTGACGCGAAGCGAAGACAAAATTATATTCGAAATTGTATGTAACTACTTTTACCTTACGGAAAGCTTCAAAAAGTCGTGTTATTTTTATTGTGAATTATAGCAGTTCATGTAGTTTTATCATATGTTGTCTATTATGGAAATATCAGATTTTGATATACGATAAATATTTACTGTTCCCAACGTCCGCTTAACTTTCGCATGAGTTACGTTGTCGCACTATCGACAGTAAATATCCTGTGTCTGTATCTCTAATAAAACTTAGTCTGATCGTCCATCGGATAGTTCATGATTTATTATCACATAAAAATTCAACGGACTGTGCGCTAACGTTTTTATGGAGATTTATTCGATGATCGAAAACTTTTGTTGTTTCATCTGCTGCCATTGAAATTACTAACGGAGTATCGACTATTTCTTCCCTCTGGGGGTGCATCGCATATATCGGAATAATTTAAATGAATGCGACATTTCGACGCTTTTTGTTGTGACCGAAAGCATTTTGTTTTATACTTTAAATGCAGATGCAGAATATATTGGGGTGGAATAGATAAGGGGTGTGTAAAGTGTAAAATTTGTCAATCTGTTTGCTATAGGATTCTTGAAATTATTGAGAATTTTTTGTTCAATTTGATAATTTAGAACATTTAAGTGTTTGTGTTTTGTCTTTTTATAGCGTCAAAAAAATTTCTAGTTGATATATTCTGCAAAAATCCAGTTTAATATTATATGCTTTGAGAATATGATGGTAATTAATAAATGTTAATCATAATGGCCATTTTTGTTGAAATTCTTAATTATCCAATGAAATTATGATTCAAGTAGTTTTATTGGTTTTCTCATCGCAACTGAGAGAACCAAACTTGAGTATATTGCATATATTTAAAATAAAACTTTCCTCTGGTATAGAGTTGGGCGGAGCACAAAGGTCCAATTGTTTGCTAATTATACTGTGAAAACTAAGCCAATTATTTCATACAACCATTACCTAATTGTTCTCAGTAAAATTTCTAGAAAATTCATTATTGTACAAATGAATTTTCTTGCTAGTTTTCTAACTACTTTTTTACCCCAAACACATGTAAGCTTCTATGGAGATTATATAACAAAACTAATAAATCTAACCTAAAAACTAGTGGTGCATATGGCATAGTGCCTTAAGGCCATTTCTTTCCAGTATCGTAATTCATGATTTTTAACTTTTTGACATCTTTGAATAAATTCGATAGTTCTTTTTCAAAAAAAAAAAACTTTCAAAAAATTTTGTAATTTAAGAAAAAAACGACTCTTCTGAATATTGTGAAAAATTCCATATAAGTGAAATATTTGGAAACGATAAATTTGTGCTTATCATTAAAATATCTACAAAATATCTGATAATTCGATATGCATGTGTCTAATTGTCATTTTTGACCGCCAAAATTTCCCAAAAAAGTTTTTTCTGGATCTACGAAACTGCTTTTACATGCATTCACATACATATCATTAACTTCGTAAATGCAAGTAAAACGTTTTTTGATTCATTCAAATTTGTTAATGCGTGTTCCCAAAATCGTCGTCAAAAAACTGTATCCGCATACACACAATCAAACACACACACAAACATACTCAAATACATCCATTTCTTAAGGTATGCCAAAGTTATCAGAAGGTTCTGAAACGCCTAGACATGCAAAATTTTATTTCTTAATTTTGTTTGCAATTTTGCAATAACATACAACAAGGGAGGTGAATAACAGGACGCATTTCTAAACAATTAAATAATGTATTCGTAAAAATTATATTCATGTATTGAATATTAAACAACAGCGCTCAAAACCAAAAAAAACTAGCAACAAAAAAATTCTTCTGTGAAAATCTTGACAATGTGGCCTATTAACTTGTGATAGCCACAATGCTTGGTTTAAGGCGATAGTTAGTAATACATCTTTTGCCCTCTACTTTAAAATAGTATTATTCAAAAATAACATACTTTATTTGCTTAGGTTGTAAAGCTGTTTACCCACAAAGCTTTAAACCGCTCAATTTTTTTAAATTTAATTCAATTTGGAAATATGGTACTTTATTGTATCTGTATTGCTAGAAGATTTTACTTTGTTCTATAACATAATTAATCAAAAGCTACAATATTCAGTAGAGATTTGTGTTATTTAATAAGGGTTATAAGACCACGTTTTCTTAGATTGTATAATATAATTTCAGCATAGAATTTCTTTGAATCTGCAACATACACCATAGGTAATTATTATTCTGAAACCATAATATAAATTGCATTTTTCTTTAAATATTCAGTATTTTATTACATTGAAAAGATGAAAGGAGAATTATTAACACCGAAGAAGCGATACAGCGTTGAAACCAGTAAAAAAGGAATAATAATATTTTTCCGCGGAGCAAAATCAAATAAAAATTTTCATACTCCGGTCACGTATTTGTATAAATGGAAGGACGTTATAACGATGGAAAAACTTTAACTCAATTTGACGATGAGTTTTCTGGGGGTTACTTACAACTTGGATTGTCTTATTTTAAACTTAACTGGAATATGAATTTCAAAAATAAAGAATGTATGATCAAAAACTTTGACAGATAGAACTTTATTGACAACTTTTTTATTTAATGGCGTTATATTTCATACTAAAGCGATTTTCTTTCACAAGTAATTATAATATTTCGATGCTGTCCGATGAATATATAATTCTAATATTCTGTTAATGGAAGATTACTATGTAACTCATAATTTTTATGCTAATGAGTATGTATATAAATGAAAATTTATTATGGTTTTATTAAAATATTGCTGACAAGTTGAAGTTTTTAAATAAATAAATAGCCTCTATAACAGCGGTGGGAAAACCTCTAAGAAAACTCGTGATTAAAAAGCATATATTTTTAATTTTCTATTCTATAAACCTGTTGGTATTTTTGACATACTTGAACGAAAGAACATATATTGATTAAATGTCGAAGATTTTATCCAAATCCCTCTTACTTGGAGTTTAAAACGACAAAACCCATAACGAAAATTTGCAAAATTACTTTACAACGTTATTATTCCAAAATTTCTTGATGAAATAACAGTAAAAACTCATATGAACAATATACCGTAATACACAACCTTTTAGTACTTATTTAACTTCTGGACTAAACTATTCTATCATCAAATATCAAAGAATGTTCGAGTTGTGAACCTCCAGGCTGAAATTCAATATCTGTTCCAAACAAAAATGAAATCAGAAAATTGTGAAAGGAAACTTCAGATATAAATTTGTACCAGATTCCTCTTATAGCTTGGCGTAATAGAGGATGGTCTATTTATGGATTTTCTAATTAAAATTCCAACAGTCTGCTCGCTATCGGTAAACGTATATTTTGTACTAAGTTTAGAGAAAATTTAATTTAGATTTGTTTATTGGATTTATAATTAACAACTAAATTTATTTGTCTGGCGTAAATATTTTCTTGGCATTTTTATATACTTTTTACCGAATATTATAATAAATATATATTTTTATGTGATATATGCATTTAAAAATATTACTATGAGATATGATTTTTTATATCTAGTTTAATGTTAAATGAATATTTGAAAAAGGTTTTTTTAATACAATATTGGAGCACTTTTTTATGTTAAATGATATTTTAAATTTTTTATTATTGATCATTGATCAAATTAAACATCCCATAAAATATTTTTTGAACAACGCAACAGTTGTAAATTATTGTTAAATGTATATAATTACTAATTCTAGTTTTAGAAACAATATTAATAACCCTCCGCAGGGTAATTTATCTGTTTACGTTTCAGGGTTTTTGAAGATTTTGAAGCATGCGAATAAATTTGGCAATTTTTATTAATTTTTTTGAGGTAGATATCGTGATTATATAGCACATACTAAAATATGGCTCTACAAGTGCTTTAATTTTTAAAATTCATCAAAGTTTAAAAAAATGACCAGAGTTGTTTTGACCTTTCATCTACGTTTTTTCAAAAACTGCTGAATCGATTTAAAAAATTTAAAAATCATTTGATGTAATTTGATAAGGACTACTATATCGTTTGTCAGTTTTGTGCGACGATAAGTTGAGTCATTTTTCTGTGATTAACAAAAAAATTAAAGAATTTTGTTCACGTTCTAGCCAAAAATCCTGATTCAAAAAAAGATGTTATTTGGAAATCGTGATGATCAGTTTTGAACAAAGATTTCTTCATAAATAACTGTTGAAACTTTTTTTGTTTCGTTGATTTTTTTCCGGTGTTGATAGATATTATGGTTCTAAAGAATAAAGAATATACTAAAATATTACGGCCTTACGACAAGACTTTTTATTTTGAAAAAAAAAATCATTGAAATTTGAAAATATATGGTAGTCAGAATTTGTGTCAAAATTCGCTTTTGTGATGTGATCAGTCAAAACTTTAATTTCCCACGAAAGCCATTGGAATGAATACGGCAAAGAGAAACTGTATTAAAATTAGCAAAAATTCAATAGATCAGACTATAAATCTACAATATTTCTGTAGTAGTGTGAAAAATATTACCATTATTTTAAATGATTAAATAATATCAAGGACTACATACATGATATATGTAATCATGACAGTATTTTCTTACAGCAGATGCTTTTAATATTCCACAAAATAATTATTGAGGTTATCAAAAATAATTTTTGATGTTTTTTATGAAACTTAACATAGCCATTTAACACATTTCTTGCACTAAACACACCTACAACAACTGGTTGAATTATATCAATTTATTAATATTTGGACTACTATAATTAATATTATAAATTACAATTTTAGGATCTACAACTATACAACCACATGTCTGTACACTATAATTAATATAATTACAAATTATTCATATGATTTTCAAAAAATTCAATTGGAAATCGCAATGATTAGATTTAAGTAAAAGCGAAAGCTTCATTTTTAAAATAAACAGTTAATAATTCCATCTAAATAGCTAAATCTCAATTTCGATTGATTGAATTTGCTTTCAGGCAAAATGCCGCTTTCGACTAATCTTCAACTTCAAGTTTTGACTAAAAATATCACACAGTATTTCAAATGAAATGAACAAAATTAATAAAAGTTGACCGCAATAACCGAAGAATGGTCACGGTTTGCTTTAGGTTCTAGGATTTATGTAAAAAGCTCATAATGGTATGAGCATTTTGCAGACTGCATAAGATACTTTTTTACAATCTTTTTTGTAATACTTATAATCAATAGAGTATATTGTAGTATAGAGCATACATGTGCATGTGTATATTTACTTCTATGATAATGTAATATTTAAATAGAATATGCGTATTCAATATAACACATTTCCAATAGAGCATTGGCGACCATTGCAAAATTCTGAATATTGCTTCTGCTCCATGCAGCGTCCTTTAGAAATATATCATAAAAAACACTCTCCTTTACAATTCCCGTTTCTGGCTTTGTGCGTAGGAAGGCGAGAGAGATAGAGTTGAATTTGCATCCGTTTTCGAAAGAGTCCTTTCCCAAAACGTCCGGAAATCACTGCAATAGTACCAACGCGAACGAGAGATCGTACTTCCGAAGAACATCTAACCGAAATATACGCGATATAAGGATATATAGTCCTTGGGGATATGGAATTACTACAATATACTGAAAAATCATTTCGTACTATTTGAACGGTCGAGAAATGGAAATATGCTCTATATGTGATTGAAGTGATCATTTGCGAATTGGTTAGGTCGATGAGGAGTAGGTATAGTTCGATATGTAGTATTTACTTCCATTTTGCTCATATTTGCATATATTTTCATTATATATATATATATATATATATATATATACAATTACAACAAATACAATTTGTAAAGCTACTTAAATAGCTGAATACCAATACTATTTACACAGCACTTGAATACATCGTGAAAGTAATCCAATTTTAATACAATATGATTTGTTTTTGTTGAAATAAAAATTAACTAGTTGTGTATGACATCGTACCTTAAGACAAATTGCTGGAACTTCTCGTACCGTAACGACATGTTAGAGGAATATTAAATGTTTTAACAAATATAAATATTGTACGATTGTTTAATATTTATAAGAATTGCATAAACTGAATTGCAAATTTGAAATTATTTTTTTAAAGAATTTTAGAGCATTAGTCAGAATTGAATTAATTTTTTTTAAAAAGCAATTATTTTCTTAAAGCAAGCAGAAAGTCATTCAAATCGGACACTTAGTTCTCTCAGAAACCTTTATCTCAGTATCTCCAAAATGGACCTTCATTTGCCAAAAACTAATCAGCACATCTTTATTTCAATAGAGGTCGAATGTTTTTTGAACAATTCAAATCGGTTGATCCGTGCGCCCTAAAACGTGGCCGAAAGTATGCGAACATACAACACACATACACACTGACACACACACATCGATTTTTTCTGAGGTATGCCAAAATTAGAAAACTTCAAAACGTTAAGATATGCAAAAGTTTTCATTTTCGATTTTCGGCCCATTACTATAATAACCCTACTTTCCTACCCTAATTTTTGAATAAAAATATTTCATGTATTTGCATATCTTCATTTTTTCATTATTGTTGTATGTTCATTTTTTCTATTTGTGAAAAATGAGCAAGCTTTACTACATAAAATATTTCCAATTTTATGTTTTCTTTATTTTGAGCAACGTAGAGACGCTTAAATTAAGAAAAATATTTAATATCAAATTTAGATCGGTATATAAAGTCGCTGTAATAACGATTGGTATCATAATTTACAAGTATTCTATTTTTAAAATTGTTTAATTTTTGTAAATATGATCAAATATATATGAAATAAGTCTTTTATATATCATTTGCCAAATAAAAATAGCATTAAAAAGCTCAATATGATAATTGAAAGTTTTAGAACAATTTTTTTTATCTGAAAGTTTACAACTTACGTAATTTTTATCGAGGAATTTTAAAATCCATATTCGTCTTTTACCTAATTTAGTACGATATCAACATTCTTTTGCATATTAAATTAATTATAGGCGTTAAATATATTATTAAAATCGTTGCATAAAATAAACGTCTAGGTTTTGAAGTTTGTTTGAATATTTCTGATTGCATTTTGCAAATGATAAATATTAGCAAATATAGGGTTATATTTAAACGTTTATTTTTCTATTAGTTTCTTAGTCTGAAACTAACAAGTATTTTACTGATTTACCATTTCATAATCCTTATTAAATGCGTAGACTTTTTAACCGAGGAAAAGTCCACCAATTTTGAAAATTTTAAATTCATAGTTAAACAAATAGTTTTAGTTCTAGAAAACTCGGGGAAGTTGTATCATTCTATTTGACCATTGTCTTGAAAAATTATTTATTGGTGCAGTTCCAAAGTTTAAATGAATAGAAATCTTAAAAATTTACTACACTAACCGAAATATGGTCAAAGTTTGACCAAATTGTAAGTTATTCTTCAAAGCTCATAGTTTTTAAACTGTATAAGATATTTCGTGATAGTTACAAACAATACAGTCGGTCAAGCTTCGGCTTGACCTTGAGTTCTCGGACACCTTGCATATACCTAAAAAATATAATTTCCTTAAATATATGCAGTATAGCATTTATCCTATATTAACTTCCCATGTGCCCCACCAGTTGTATATATATTTACTTTCCAGAGGTTTGTGAACATTTTGGCATACCTCAGAAAAAAATGGATATGTGTGTACATGTATGTATGGATACAATTTTTCGTCCACGTTTTCGGGCGCACGGATCAACCGATTTGAATGGTTCAAACAACATTCGATTTCTATTGACAGGGAGATGTGCTGATTAGTTTTTGGCAAAGGTAGGTCCAGCCGTTTAGAAAATACAAGACAAAGAGTGCAGAAAATACAAATTGAGTTCTTGAAAGATGGGAACATCTGATTTGAATGATCCAAAAAACATTCATTTCGTAATAACGGGGAGAAGGGGTGATTAGTTTTTGGCAAAGCCAGGTCCAACGTTTCAGAGATATAGAGCTAAATGTGCAAAAAATGGCAATTTTTGAAAAAACTAAGCGTCCGACTTGAATGATTCAAAGAACTTTTTTCTTGTTTCACAAAAGAACTGCTCTTGGAAAACAAAATTTTGGATTCAATTTTTTTTTTCAAAAAATTTTTTTTTCAAGATATATTTTTTTTGTATATAGAAAATAATTCTGATGTTAATTGTAATTTTAACTTAAGTTTTAATATGCTTTAAATAAATATATTCAACTTTGCAATTCAGTTTATATAATTCTTATAAATATTAAACAATGTTACAGTATTTATTTATAATAATCTATTTGAAAACATTTAATATTCTTCGAACATTTCGTTACGGTACGGAAAGTTCCAGCAATTTGCATTAAGGTACGACGCCATACACACCACTAGTCTATTTATGTAACAACAAAACCCAATTCCCAACAAAATCCAACTACTTACTTAAAAAAACTACTTACTTATGGATGGAATCCATACACCACTCTGCTAATAAATGAACTTTAGGCTTTACAACGTACTTCTAAATAATTTTGACTCCATACATAACTAGCAATACGATTAGGTCTATGAGCAATGATGGTAAAACATTGCGTGGGGCTCCAAAATCTCCAAAAGAGCCATCGTTTCCGTTTGCCATACATCGCTCCCCGACGGATGATTTCGTATGCGAACTGCTACCGCAGTAAACAAAATGGCTGGATCTTCCGCCATAGATAAATTATGCACGGAGCGTATTTTATGAAATGGTCCCTTTTTTGCGCTCATTCGGCCTAACTCACCCCCCACGACGAAAACCAAAACTCTTGGATAATTCTTTGTGTGCTTTTCTGAATTCCAGATTGAAATGCAAATTTGATTGAAGCTGATTAGAGGGTATTATTTTCTATCGGACAAACAAAGATAAATCATATTATAAAAAAAATACAATACTATATGTTTTAGTTTCATTTTTATACCAATAAAAATGACTAAATTGGAAAGCATATAACAGAATGATAAGAACTATACTTTTATGTTTTAGTTGTATGGAACACCAATTGGTTGTTATTCTGAGGTTTTTTACCAAATGTACAACTTTTTAATACGTTATTTTAAAAATCACAACAGTGAAATATTGTCGAAACTTATTTGTTATCGAAATTATTGCGATTGCAAGTCTTTCAGCAAATCATTACTCACATGGCATTTATTGTCCTTGTTTCAAACAATCCATTAATACTTGAAACTAGATATAATGCAATATTCAAAAGCTGTTGATTATCGCATTCATATATTTTCTGGTCAAAGATATTGACTTGAGATTTAAGCATATATTGTAAGTGATGAAACAAATACTAAAGAACAAAACCATTTCTATTGGATTTTTCATATTAAATATGGTTTTATTTTTATCCTTTGTTATCGTCGCGTTCTATAATTATATATACTATTTTTCCAACACATTTGTGAACCAAATTATTATTTGCGTCAACATTGTTTGTTATAATAACCCTCCTATATCAATAACTTATTCATTTTTTATGGAATTACTGATGTACATAGTCTTTTTAATCATCTGAAAGGCTACCCATGTACATATCTGTAGCATTTTTAATATAATTGCAGTAGTGATGCACAACAGCATCAGAAAAATTAGATGTTCATTTTGAGAATTTTTAATTGTGAAATTTGCATTTTTGAACATTTTTGAGAACATTTGAAAAATTTGAGTATTGAAAAAATGCAAATTTTGAAAATACTGATATTTTTTTTAAGACTTTGAAATTTTTAGAAAACTAAAATTTCCCTTTTTTACAATTTTGAAAATTTTTGAAAGTATTTTATACCCATTCATATACCCATCTCTTTTTGAACAATTCAAATCGGTTGAGCTGTGCTCCCAAAAACGTAGACAAAAAATATATAGACATACACAAATTTGTACTTGTTTTGGTCACAAACCTCTGAAATGTAAATAAATGCAAAAAATGGCGATATCTGGCGATAACTTACTTACTCTATGGGAAGTTAATAATGTTCATAAGCTTATCATTTGTATTTGTATTTTTAATACAAAATTTTCAAACGGTGGTATTGGATATAGGGGGAAGTCTCCGAGTGCCGTACACCTAACCTTATTTTAAATAAATCAAAAAATATTTTACGTAATGTTTATTAAATTATGACTTATGTTAGATAACAATGTTAGAAATCAAACTAAATTAACAAAAACGCAACCTTTGCTAAAAAAAATTAATACCATCAATCAAACTTTCGTAACAAAAAATATAATTTTACAAAGTGGCGCCTAGGACCGGACATTTCAAAAGAACCAGCATTGAACACATGATAATTAATACTGCTCTACTTTATGAGGTCCATTGCAGTTGTAATACTGAAGTCGGATAGAAGTAATATTAAAGTTTCGAATTCATCAAATTAATCCACTCCTAGATTTACATCCATTCGTTGTTTCGAGTATAATTGATCTTTCCCAAGATGCGTCCTGCACTGGTAGTAAAATTCTTGCATGTCGGCGCTTCAAAATTCAATTGCAAGTTAAGTTGAACGTTATGTAGCCACATTGTATACGTCAGTATATATACACATGGAACGACCTCTGTGCTGCTTTGTGCCGGGCCATTCAGGAAACTATGAAGGAAATGCACGAATTGCAAACGAAGGCACTTGCCGCTCACTCGAGCAAGATGCCAGAAGCTCGTTATCGGAATGAGCAACGTGCTTATTGTACGATTTTTCTCTTTAGCGCTCTGTACGATCGTGTATATTCTTATATTCGTTAAGCAGTTTTGACTTTAGACTTTTGATAGACGTTCTGCATGAATTGCATCTGGAATAAGGGTACTCGAATAATTTCAATGAACGAACGACACGAAATGATGACTCGTGCACATCTGTGATGTTAAATTGAGATCAAGGCTTATGTTGCGTTTGATGTGCATGCGCATAAATTTCGAATGTGCACATTCTTTGATCAGTATCTGTGAAACAAAGGGTTGATGTAGATGAAAATTGTATATTGTGACATATGTTAATCTATATAAGAATCTATAAATTACATGAAGATTTTTCGTTCTTGTCGTGTCTTGAATTTGTTAAGAGGAAAAACTGTATCTATAATTTAAGCGATTTTTTCTAAAATAAAATATTTATTAACTTGCCGTAGGGTAAGTTATAGTAATCGCAAAATATCGAAAATGAAAATTTTTATATATCTCAAAACCTTCTGAATATTTTGGCATACCTTAGAAAAAATAGATGTGTATGTGTGTGTGTGCGGATACAAATTTTCGTCGACGATTTCGGGAACACGGATGAAGCGATTTGAATAATTCAAAAAACATTCGATTCATATTGATAAGCAGACGGGCTGATTAGTTTTTGGCGAAGGCAGGTCTAGCCGTTCCGAAGATATGGGGTAAAAAGTGTCAAAAACGGTACCGATTTGAACAATTCAAAAAGCTTTTTGCTTGTTTTAACAAGATGAAGAACTGATCAAATTTTCATGAAGGCAGGTCTAGCGGTTTCGGAGATCTATTAAAAATAGTAAAAAAATGCCATTTGGCCGTCAAAAATGATCATTAGACATATGCACATCAAATTATCAGATACTTTATAGAGATTTTAACAATAAGTATAAATTTTGTTTGCATTCCTATGGGTTCCGTACCAATGTTTATCCGTTAGACGGCGACGCGACGCGACCCGACGCGACCCGACGCTTACACGCTTCGATATTTCGTATCTATGCAGTTAAAGCAGTACGATTGCTTTGAAAAGTTCAGAATTTCCAAAATATTTCAAAATAATTTTTTCTTCGAAAAGTCTTTTTTTTCAAAAAAAGTAAATTTTTGCCAAAAATTTATTGTTTTTCAAAAATTTAATTTTTTCAGAGTAATTTTTTTTCAAAAATGTTAATCTATTTAAAAAAAAAAATTTTTTTGGTACGGGAAGTTCCAGCAATTTGCCTTACGGCACGATGCCATTCGCCCCACTAGTTTTAGTTTAAAATGTTATAAGTTTTAATAATAAAAGTATATTTGAAATAGAGTAGGTGCTGTATGGAATCGAGTGTGCAAAAATATGAGGACTGCCAACTCTCTTCAGATTCTTTTACCTGATATGCCAAATAAAGAGAAAACCCATGGTGTTCGTCGAATTACCCTGTATGTAATCTTGGATCTAACGCTATTTGGATATTTTCTGCCAAATGTGGTTTTAGTTTTTCGACCAAATCATCAGTGTTTCGCAAAATCACGATATATTACATCGATTTCGCTTCTAAAATTTATTACCTGCACCGACAGTTTTAGCGCTTTTCTTTAAATCAAACATTGACATATAAGTAAATCTAAACAATATTATATATGATGTGAATACGAATAAAAGTATACCATTATTAGATTTATACTGGTTACGTCGAACGCTACGACGCATGGAAGCTTGGGTAAAGTAAAAAGGCAGGTCTAGGAAAATTCGACCGAAACCGAAGCTAGCAACATTGGTTTTCTCTTTATTTGGCATCTCAGGTAATAGAATCTGAAGAGAGTTGGCGGTCCTTATATTATGCATACTCGATGCCCTACAGTGCCTGAACTAAAAATAGAAATAAAAATATGTATAACCAGCGTGGGGTAAAAAGAACCACCTAAAATTTACTCTGGCAAGGTGTGAACAATAAAAAATTGGTAAATAGAAAACGAAGTTAGTTAAAAAATGCGATTTTATAAGAGAATAATTAAATTAGCACTTACTCCAACTCTAATGAAGAATATTTCTTGCTGTTATGTATGGTGTGATTTTTGTACAAAATGTATCTACAAAATTTTTATTTTGTATTAGTTGAATAATGTAGCTATTATTTATTTATTATAAACAATCTATAATGAAATTGGAACTTTTTGTTTTCTATTATTTATAAATTGGAGATAAACAATTTCGTACTTCTTCTTAAGACCCAACCAACCTGTTGAAATTTAACAATTATTCGACAAGATATTTTTGATTTAAATTCATGACTCGAGATATTTGATATAAGATATTCTTCTTAAAGTCCTTTTAATGTTCATTTAAGTTTTAAAATTTCATTCGATATGCTTAAATATTTTATGACAAATTTTGCTTTTTACAGCTTAAAAATTTCCGGATATCATTGCGATGGAACTCGCTTTGGTACTTAAAACCGATAATAATAGAAGTTTTTGTCTTTGATCCCTGCGATTATTCTTTTGTATGTACTACTTTGAAAAGAATCATATTCCTCATTCTTTATTCTTCGTAATCCTCATATCGCTTTCGCAAATCACAGCTGGCATAAGGGCCTTCAGCGTCGTATTCTTTTTCGAATATCAATTTTATTATAGTGATTTGCAAAAAATGTGATCTTTTGAAAACTGCTTTACTTTAATATTACTGCTCGAATGAGATATTGTTAAACGATGGTACAGAAGTTTCCAAGAAGAGTAAAATCGTTTTCTGAATATTAATTTATAATTTCCAATGACATTACGTATAAGACACAATGTATGACATCTAATTTTTAAGAGACTTTATAGCTATATTATTTAAATAATACTTAGTTATCCATTTTAAGGGAAATAACAGCTACGTCATTTAACCAATTCTGAGTACAAGTTCATTAACACATTTTTAACAAAGGTTACATTATATATAACACTAGTTTGGTTTCTTATTAGAACTATTAACCATCAGAGATGGAATCACTATTAACCCTCCGTCGGTAGGAGTGGTCTGGCCAGACTTTTTTCGACTTCAATTATAAAAAAAATACTTCAAGTAATTCTATCGACTTGAAATTTCTTGACTTTTCCTAAAATTTAATTAGCTGTCGATCAATGAAAAAATCAGGACGAAAAAATCTACAGAAGGATAATTATGATATTAACTTTTTCATACTTCGGTCGGAGTGGTCTGTCTAGACCACCCATACATTTTGTATGAAATATACGCTTTTTGATATATGTAAACCAGTATTTTGTCTTTTTCTGGTATTTTCTATTCAAACTGCATTTTATATATTCTTTGCTATGTGTTGTAACATGAATGTTGGTATTTTCAGGACGAGAGTTCCTTGAAAACTTACCAAACTTATTGGTCATCGCAAACATTGAAAATCGAATGAGTAGTGCGCACATTATTAACAATTTTTTACCCGTACTGCGTTCGAAATTTTTTTTGGCAAACCTGTAGTGAAATTATATTTTCAACTTGAATTTTACAGCTCATTTCAAAGGCGACGCACCTCATTTCGTTTTCATTTGAATTTCACATTCACTTCGAAGGAGCCGAAACAAAATAAATATTGTTTTTCATTGATATAAAACAGAAAAATTAACAAAAAAAAAGCGACGAGTTTTTTTATATTCTTTGATTTTTTTTATACAATATAATATAATATACATTTTTTTATTATAAGCAAGCTCAACACATGCAAAAGATGGTAAGAAAAAGAAAAAATCAAAACTATAAAAATTTACTAGTAATAATCGTTAATATATAAGACACCAAAAACTCATTTATCTCATATAAATGCATGTAAAATGAATTGTGGTCCAGCCAGACCACTCCGGCCGTTCGAAGGTGAATAAATATCCGACCGACGGAGGGTGAATACAATTTATTACTTGTAAAATTACATTTTTTACATTAATATGATGTTTTATTTTTTTATTTTAATATTGTTTACACCTTTGTAAGTGCAAAAGTTCACTTAGTCCTTTTTACCCGCTCCACATGCAAGCTTTTCAGCAAATAATGTATTCTGAAAAAATATATTTAATAAAATATGCTAAACTAAATAATACTTCTCAAACCCAAAAATCTAGCAATTTAAAAAAAATACTTTTGTCAAAATGTGGACGCTTATCTCCTGATATCGAAGTCACCCGGCTGATTTAAAATCTTTTGCTCTCTACTTTAAAATAGTATTTTTAAAAAACACTATACTTGACTTGTTTTGGGTATAATGGTGGTGAAATTCTTTAAGCGCTTTAAGCCCTGTTCTACCCAACTATACATAATACTTACAATTAGTACTTTGCTTTATTTGCAAATAATTACAAATAAGAAGTTTCTTCTTTGAGTATAATAAGAATGCAAATTTTAACGATTTCGGGAATAAACAATTTCGGACCAACCGATTTGAATAATTTAAAAACCATTCGATTTGTATTGATAAGAAAAGTGCTGATTAGTTTTTGGCGAAAGCAGGTCTAGTCGTTCCAAAGATGCGGGACAAAAAGTGCCAAAAGTCCTAACTCAGTTTTTAAGAGAACGGTGCGTCCGATTTTCAAAAAACATTTTACTTAACTGATTAAACTTTTGGGAAGGCAGGTCTAGCGGTTATAGACTCTCAATAGAAATAATCTAAAACATGCAATTTGGAGGTCAAAAATGTTTATTTGTTTATTGTACATAAAATTTCCAGATTATCAGATTCCATAAAATTTCCATAAAATTATCAGATATTTAATATAGACTTTAAATTTTTTTGGGTTCCAAGATTTTTAATTACGGGACGGGAAGTTCCAGCAATTTGCCATAAGGTACTATGCCATGCTCCTAAAGGTATTAATATAATTACACAATAAATATTTATTCAGAACATTTAAAGTTTTTAGTATTTGTGGCAAATTGCTGTGAATCAACTGATTTTGTTTCAGAATAATTTATAATATTTCTATCTCACTTACTAAATATGTAATTCCAATAAAGTAAATTAAATCGGTAAGTTAGTAAATTAATTAGTAAATTAGTATCGGTAAGTCTCTTAAAAATTAAATGTAAGGAATGGATCATTTGAAATTATAAATTATTAAGTAATATTTCTATCATTCTTTGCAAAAAAATTAATAGCCATTATGTTGTCTTAATATTGTTAGTTATTAATAGCAATTATGTAGTTAATAATATCGATTTACTATCAAATAGTTCTTACTTTTGCAAAGTTTTGTTCTAACATTTAACTTATTGGTCAGCGAGAGAGTAGATAAAGCGAACTAGCGACCCTCTGGGAAACCTTTGAAGGGGCAAAATATCCTGACTGGACGCTGTAAGCAGTTTAGCTTTTCCCTATCAATTTGCAATCCTTAACTTGAGCGCACGGTAATATCCTGGGCAGGGTTGGGCATTTATACATATCATGAAAAATTCTGCATAAAAAATTTCATTACAAATATTAAGGCGAAATCTATACCTTCCTAATATACGGAGGACCATTCTTAGATACTATATTTAACTTTGCTTATGATGTTCAAGAAATGACAAACTGAACGTACTATTTAGTTTTTGCTAAATGCAGGTCTAGATGTTTTGCTGGTAATAATTTTTATCGAATATTTATTAGTAATGCAATTGTGGTATTGGAAATTCCAGCAATTTGTCACATTTTATATTAGTTCGACAACAATTCAAATATGTTCTATAAGTTCTTGTGACTTACCTACATCGGTTTTGTAGAAGTAATATAATTACAAGCAAATTAGGAAAAATAAGAAAGATAGGATGCCTCCATTGTGTTATTCCTAAGTGGAGAAAGTCAGACAGAGATTACATGGTCAGGTCTGCAGGCCATTTTCTTTTGAGCCTTCAACTTGTATTTTTATCCACAAATGGTTTTAATAGTTTATTAGTATGCGCTAAAATGTTGTGAAGGTATGCGCAGACCTTTTACCTGGTGAGGTCTTCTATATATGGTATCTTTAGGTCCTGATAGTCCTGAACCATGGAGCTTCGACTAAGGTTTTGAGAACTTTATTTTGCATTCTCTGCATCTTGGCTATTAGTAATCTGCTAGCCGCATCCCCACAGCTCTATGCCGTAGGCCCACACCGGTTTCAGCACTTCATTATAGATTACAAACTTTAATATTAGGTGAAAGTTTTGAAATTATTCAGTTAGTTAAGAATAAATAATACCTTCAAAAACTTCTTTTTTATTATTTTGAATTCATTGTTCAGAAAAACCTACAAAATTTACTTATGTATCCATAGAATTATTGAACGCAAAGTTAGCTTATTTATATTTTTTTTACTAAATTGTGAAGAAGTTCCAAGGTATTAATTGACTTATCTTTAATGCGAATGCGAAAAATCACGATAAAGAAAACAATAAACAAATTTCGCGTAGAGTAAACATACACAGGAAATAATAAAAATAAATCAGAAAATCAGTTTTCCCAAATTTAAATGTTCATACTAATACCCTTGGTAATACCACATATCAAGTGTTCACTTTTTCCCCCCAAATTGCTCAATTACATTACTCTATATTACTCAACCCTTATAAAGGTGGCTCGGACTGAATGGCCGTTATAGCTTTAGGTTTATATCACGCGTGGGTCCCCCTCTCATACCCCAACGGTGTTTGATAGTGACCGCCTTCAGTTTGGAGGGTTGTGCGGGTTTCGACATCACCCCCTTCGTACTTTTATCCCGGCGGTAATATATGGTTCGCACACTGAACATGAGCTGCGAGCGGACTAGCCGCACTGGTCACTATAGTAAGGGGTGATATAGAGAACAAATTATGTATTTTTACGATTTTGCGACAACTACAATTGTACTTGTAAATATTTTTTTATTTGATTTATTTATGAGCAATCATATTCTTGCCAACTTTAATCCTTATCGTCAAAATAATTTCAAATATTTCAAATATTTCAAACATTCAAATCGCATGTTTCTTTCTCTCAAAAACTACTATTTTTGCCATTATAACTCCAAAAACTACTATTTTTGCCATTTTAACTCTCAAAAACTACTATTTTTGCCATTATATCTCCGAATTGGTTGTACCTATAATTGCCAAAAACTATCAATGTTAATCGAATCTTTTTCGATTTTTGGCCAAATAGTATAACTTACCCTTTTGTCTTATAATTTTAAACATTGTTAATTGTATATTTATTATTGTAATAAAAGTATGCTAAATTTTTATATTTGTTACTAGTTGTGCCTTAAGAGAAATTACCGGAACTTTTTGCATCGTAAATGTATACAAATATGATTATAAATACTGTAACTTTTATTATTCGTATTTCATATATCGAATATAAGAGCTAATAAATTGGACGATGTTTTTATGTTTACTGGAAAATTATTAGAACAAATTTTAATGAAGCGCAGTTAGAATAAAGGATCAAATCTCATATTTCTAAAAATCATAAAAACTGAATTGCAAAGTTGACATTATGTATTCAGCTTTATAATTTTAGCTAAAGATAAAAAGCCGAATTATTTTCGAAATTCAGGAAAAACATTCTTGTAAATTAAAAACAATTTTTTTTGAAATTTAGAACAAAAAAAAAATTGTCTTCCCCAAAAACTAATCGTTTCATTGCAAAGTTAACATTATTTAATTAGCTTTATAATTTTAGCTAAAATTAAAATCAAATTATTTTCGAAATTCAAAAAAAAAAAAATTCTTGTAAATTAAAAACAATTTTTTTTAAAAATTTAGAAATAAAATAAATTGCCTTACCCAAAAATTAATCGTTTCTTCATACTGTCAACAAGCAAAATGTTTTTTGTCATTCAAATCGGATGCTTCTTTCTCTCAAAAACTACCATTTTTGCAAATTTAACTTCGTATCTCCGAATCGAATGGACCAAAACTAATCAGCATATCTCCCTATCAATATGAATCGAATGTTTTTTGAATTATTCAAATCGGTTGATCCGTGCGCTCAAAATCGTGGACAAAAAATTGTATACATACATACACACACATTCATTTTTTCTAAGATATGCCAAAATGTTTAGAAATCTATGAAACATAAAGATATGCATAAATTCATTTTTGATTTTTAGACGAATACTATAAATTACCCAACCGGAAGTTAATTATCAAATTTTAATGATAACATGTTAAAAACACGTTAGTTTATGACGTTTTTAGGTGAGTAACATTTGTGTTAATTATTGTAATCGTATAGTTAGTCATTGAAGTATGTTCAATTATTAAAGTAAATGGATAAAAACTGTGCATAGACCATATTTATTGAAAGATATGAGAGCCAGAACAAAAATAATCATTCAGATATGACTCAATTTTAAATTGTCTATACACATATCTTTTACAAGTGATGTCAATCATAACTCATACTTTTGATGCTTGGTGCAAAAGATTTTACTTGCTTTCAGTTGTATAGGTATATAATATCATCCATGCAATAATATGTATATGCGGCTGATTTAACTACATTTAGTATAAGTCATTATTTTTTCTTTCCAATACTTCAATCGTATTATTGTTATTCTGAGTATTCTTCTAAAAAAAAGATTTGCTTGGACTGTATCTAATTTTCGAAAGATTTCTTGTTGTCCCTTAGCGCCCTTTGACGTGGCGTCATGTGATAAGAAAATGCGACCGTAGTTCTTTAGGATATCCTGACCAGTTTTTGCGCGGTCAACCGACGTCTGACTTTTACTTTATCTGTTCATGAACATGCATTTATTTTTTGCTGAAACGAAATATTTGTGTAATATATTTATTGTGTTATCTAATTCATTTTAACACAGCCAAAACTACACCTTAAGGAATATAATCAGATTAAACATGTTTTAATTTTTGATTTAATTATTAGGCATGCTTTAAATTACTAAAATAATTCAAGTTTTGATTACTTATTATTGAATATTGCCTGAGGTTTCTTGTTCTATAATAATAAGGTTCTATACATAATTTGTTTGACTTACGACAAAAGAAAAACTTAAGAAAAGATTTACCCGTAAAATTTGTATTTTGCATTGGTTGAACAATGTCGCAAAATTCTTTTAAAATTAAAAATAAAACATTGGATCCCCTGGCTGCCCCATTTTACCGTCCCTATGGAGTAAAAAATGACAGGTGACAAAAAAGAAATTTTAGAAAAATAATGAAAAACACCTTGTTTGATAAATGTTATAATTACTTATAGTCAAATTTGACCTTTGCGCCCCGCCATACCCAATATATTTTTTGACCTTTTGGTAAGAACAAAAAGTAAAATCCCAACAAATGATAACCTGATTGAAGTTACGTTAATCACAATATGATACATTAATTTGCTAAAACGTTGAAATAATTTGTGTATGACTATATTAAACATATGCTATTTGAAATCATTGCAAACAGAGATTAATAACAAAGCCATTTAATCAAAACTAGAATAACATCAATGGTAATGATAAAGAGAGCAATTCAAATTTACAATTTTTTTAATAAGAATTTATAAGTCATTTCAGGCTACCATTAGTTCCAAATATTTTGCAAAAGAGCAATAAGTATGAATAAGGAAGGTGGAGAAAGAGCAACAATATTATGTTAAATCTACTATATTTTTTAACTTCCCTTAGGGCAAGATATAGTAATCGCAAGAAATTAAAAATGAAAATTTTTTATATATCTTTACGTTTCAAAACCTTCTGAACATTTTGGCATACCTTAAATGTATGTATGTGTGTTTGTGTGTGCGGATACAAATTTTCGTCGACCATTTCGGGAACACGGATGAAGGATTTGAATAATTCAGAAAAAAACGATTTGTATTGATAAGGAGACATGCTGATTAGTTTTTGGTGAAGGCAGGTCTAGCCACTTCGAAGATACGGTGCAAAAAGTGCCAAAGATGGTAACTAGGTTTTTAAGAGAACTGAGCGTCCGATTCTAATAATTCAAACATTTTACTTGTATTGACAATATGAAGAATTGATCAAATTTTCATGAAGGCAGGTCTAGCGGTTTCGGAGATATAGTGAAAAAAGTAAAAAAAAATGCCATTTGGCGGTCAAAAATGATCATTAGGCATATGCACATCAAATTATCAGATATTTTACAGAGATTTTAATAAGTATAATTTTTTTTTACATTTCTATGGGTTCCGTACCAATGTTTATCCGTTAGACGGCGACGAGGCGCTTACGCGCTTTGACATTTAGTCTCTATGCAGTTAAAACAGTACGATTGCTTTGAAAAAAAAATTCAGAATTTCCAAAATATCCAAAATATAGAAAATATTTTTTTTTTCAAAAAAAAGCAAATTTTTGTCAAATTTAGTTTCTCAAAAATCTAATTTGTAAGAAGTAAATTTTTTTCAACAATGTTAATCTTCTTAAAAAAAATAATAATTATTGTAACGGGAAGTTCCAGCAATTTGTCTTAAGGCACGATGCCATGCGCCCCACTAGTCTGTAAATTGTTTGAAGTATAATTTTGTGGCGGGAATGGCTCAGTCAGTAGCATGCCCGACTCGCACTTCAGTACTATTCGGTTCGGATCCTGGCATTGACATAGAATTGTTCTCATTCATTTCTGCTAACCATTCTCTATTTTTTCAAAAAGGCAGGTTATGATATATGATTAAATAGGGTCAAAACAAAAGCAAAAACTTAAGTAAATCTATGACAATTTTTCTAAAAAAAAATATCAAGAAGTTTTAACTATTTCATATTTATTGCTCTGATACAACCCTGTCCTTCTCTAATGTTATATATCACGGTCGCATGCATAACACATTTATTTTATTCGAGAATGATTTTTTTTTTCTACATCAACATCGTATGTTTTGTACATGGTCGTATATTATGTGCTGTCGCTGCGAGATACTTTATGAATTTCATACTTTGTAAGCCGAATTGAAATTGGATTGGTGTTCGTTTTCCTTCTGTGTTAGATTTCGGTTTCCTATTTTCGTGTTTTCATGGTCCGACGATATGTGGTTTGTTGAATTATCGTCAATCCGATCGTTTTCTTTGAGGACCATTTGCACGTAATTTGAAACCATCGACATAAATGATATTTATTTTCTATAATGTACATTTAATGATTTGATTATTAATAAAATGTTTTCAATTATTATCAAAAATTAAATAGCATACGCTGTCTTTTTAAACCCTTAATATTCATAGCCCAATAAATGTCATAATTACGTTTTGCATATGGATTTTAAATAATTGACTAATTTAATTGGATAATATTTGTGGTTATGTGGACATAAAATATATTCTATATAGTTATTTGTGGGCAGGGCGGGGCACAAAGTTAGAATTTGACTTATATTGTTAAAAATGCAATTAAAAGCAATTATATAGTGAAAATCAAAGCAATTAAATCCTAACAAATAACAGAATAACCGATATCAAACTATGAACTAGTTTACTATTTTAAGTAAAACCCCCCGCTAATCAGTCCTTTAAAAATGAGTTTTTTGCAGTTTTTCAAAAATTTGTCACCTGGTCTATTTTATCCCATAGACTGGGTAAAATGGGATAGCCAGGTGGCAAACAGGCCCAAGCCTTATATTTAATTTAAACATATATTACGAAATAAAAGCTACATTATTCAACCAATGCAAAATATCAGTTCCATGCGTACATTTTTAACAGAAATAACACTGTATATAACCTTGATCTGTTATTTTGTCAGAAATACTCATTAGCAAATTTGGAATAACATTTATTAACTTCCCGTAGGGTAAGTTATTGTAATGAGCCGAAAATCGAAATTGAAAATTTTTACATTTTTCGACGTTTTGAAGGTTTGTGAACATTTTGGCATACTTCAGAAAAAATGGATATGTGTGTATGTAAGGATACAAATTTCCAGTCACGTTTTCGGGCGCACGGATCAACCGATTTGAATGGTTCAAAAAACAATCGATTCTTATTGATAGGGAGAAGAGCTGATTAGTTTTGGCAAAGGCAGGTCCAGCCGTTACGGAGATATGGGGCAAAGAGTGCAGAAAATAGAAATCGAGTTTATCTAAAAAACATTCAATTAGTAATGATTGGGAGAAGTGATTATTAGTTTTTGGCAATGGCAGGCCCAGCCATTTCGAAGATAAAGACCTAAATGTGCAAAAATTGCAGTTTTTGAGAGAACTAAGCGTCCAATTTAAATGATTCAAAGAACTTTTAGCTTGTTTTAACAAAATAATTGATTTTGGAAAAAAAAAGTTGTATTATTTTTGTTTGTTTAGTTTTTTTTTGTATATCGAAATTAATTCAGATTTTATTTTTAATAATGACTATAGTTCTAATATGCTTTAAACAAATAAATTCAACTTTGCAATTCAGTTTATATAAATCTTATAAATATTAGACAATGTTACAATATTAATAATAATCTATTTGAAAACATTCAGTATTCCTTAGTAAGGCAATTTGCCTTAAGGCACGATGCCATACACCCCACTAGTTTAATTTATATTTTGTAATATTATTATTTTAACAAAATTTATTTTTTTATTCACTAACTTCTATTGGTTACATTCTTGCCAGGGTACAACTTCAGTTGGGGGCTTTTTTACCCCACTCACGTGTAAGCTTTTATATAGTTTATATAAATAAAGTTTTAATTCTAACTTAAAATTAACTTTATATCTTGTAAAACAATTAAATAACGTACACTTGAATCTCGAAAATATACTAAAGTCTTGTATAATAAACAGCAGTTCTCACAACGAAAAAAAACTAACAATAAAAGAAAATACTTTTGGTATGAATTTTCAACCATTGACGTTTATCTACCGCTAGCAACATCGTACGAATCAAAATTATAGCTGGTTACATATATATTTCCCCCTACTTTCAAATATTGTTGTTAAAAAAAATTTAAGTTTACTTGTTTTGGAGATATCGGTGGGCCCCGTTATACCCTATATCAATTAATAATGATTTAAAATTTTGCGTACCAAAAGAAATTTGCATTTAAATCGTGCAATTAAAATATAATAACTTCAAATTTAATTAAAACTATTTGAAATTAGGTATATAAATATAATCCACAAAGTAAATTTAAGCACTATAAATTACTCTGTGCAATATAATATTTTATTACCGCATTAACTCAAAATAATATCAAAGTTCCGTTTAAACTACACATTTGAGAAGAAAATCTTGCCATAATTATAGCAAAGCTTTATATTCCCCGGAAAAGTGTAATTTACTATAAATCATTTGGAATTATATTTTAATTGCGTTCCCATATTATTTTCTATAATATATTGCATTTCCAGCCGCAAAGGATGCATTACTTGCTTGCCATGCATTTAATCTGTTTAAGATGGAGAAATATGCGCAACCCGCGTTGCCTTAAAAATAATCCCAGAAAAAATATAATAATGTATCGTAAAGTTGACATGTACTCGGAAGCATTTATTATTTAAAAGTAAAAAATCATGTTTTTCACCCACGAATCTCATTGTGAATGGAAGGCTGGTCGTATTTCCACGCACCGTCAAAGACGTGCTGGTTTACATTTAAATAATGTTTATTCAGGGGGATTAGAAGTACATTCAGTCAAAATAGAATTTTGAGTTTTTTGTTATTTCTTTTGTATTTAAAATTGAAAACCACCAATTATCAGTGTTATAAAAATTTTATTATTTTACAATTAGAATATACATGGTGAAAAAGGAGAGATGGGAAACGAAGAGATCCACTTTTGAATTTTAAATAAATTTTGATATATTATTTGATCAATTTAGCTGTATCATCAGGTTGAACAAGAAAATTATAATGTAATAACATATTATTAAATACTGTGAATAAAATATTTATCAACACTTACTTTTGACATAAATCTTACTTCATTAATTTCTGTTTGGCTTAGTATAATCACATTTTAAGCAACAGGCTTGAAATACAATTACTAAATCCAATTGTAAGATATGAAATAGAAAAACATGATCTTTTACAAAATAATGAATATTATATGCTTAAACCGTTCAGATTGTTGAGTTTTTTTTAGTTAAAAACAAACTTATCTTATTTGAATGCTGATTAATTAAGTTCTATAATTTTCTGATTATATATAGATTTAACAGATTGAAATATCACTAATATCTATACTGTCCGTTAATTGTAAAACTTTGATCCAAAAGCACAAATTTTGAGTCTGAATAGCATGACTAGTTTTATTTTCAATTTTTAGTTATTATTTAGACAATCAAGGCTTATAGAATCTTATAATACAAAACTGGTTTTATAGAGTCTTATAATACAAAATAGGTACTAAAACGACTAATCACATAAAGTATATAATGTACATGATGAACATGGCTAGTTTTTTTTTTAATCAAGACTTTAATATCTTATTTACAACATTGATAGGTGCACATTTACAAAAAATACAATAAATTAAATAGAAAATGAAATTTGTATGATTTAAACTTGACTTATAATTAAACTTGACATTTCCATACGTTATTCTAAGGTTAGAATTTTAAGTATTACCCTTGTATATTATACGATATAATTAAAAATATAATTATTATCGGTTCAGGTAATTTTAATATTTTTTTATCTTTTAGTTTACCTGATTTTAGAATATTGTATTAAAAATAGAGAGACAATAACTCGCATGAGCTTGAAATATATTTAAATTTAGTTTTAAAGTGCTTAATTTGATTTTTGGAAAAAAATATTTGTTAAATCGAAAAAGCAATTGCTTGAATATAAGAGTAAAATAATCCTCTACAAATCTTTTATAATGCATAAATTATTTGATGCGTTGGTAAATGATTTTTATTGTCAATTAAAATAATTGATTTTTTTTACTTCTAGCGCTATTGTTTAGTATTTGATATCTAAATATACGGAAGCCAGAGCCTTGTTGTAACAGTTTATTTTTAATTAGTATATCTTGAAATACATATATAAAATTTCTACCAAACAAAGATTAATATATGCTTTAACGATTCCTCTACCGAGTACAGTAAAAATAATTCTATAATTAATTTTTATTAATTATTATTCTCTAGGAAAAGTACGGTGATACAACCTACCCCGTGTTTGGGGATAGTTGAAACATTTACCGGGGCAAGTTGTAGCGACAGTAATATCTCTGATTAATTAATTAATAATTCGTCTATTTTTAAGTGAATCGACTTGTTGCTTAGTAATTATTATCAAAAAGCAAGGTAACCCATGATTAATATAATAAAAATATAGTGTCTCCTGCTATAGAAATTTGTATAATAAATCAACGTACACTACAATTAATACAAATAAAGGTAAATGATATATTGTTTTTTGTAACCTGTCTCCTGTATTACAAACCTGTCTTCTGTCCTCCGATGATTTGTTTAGAATAATCCCAGGTGTGATTTTTCTACATTATCAAGACATTTATTTAAACAATTTAGCAAGCTCAAAAATTGTTGCATGTTGTCAAAGATAGATTTTGAAGCAAATTAAGATGTATAGAATTTACAAATATGTAGTAGATGCTAAGAACGCGAACTGAATATTTATGATAGTACAACTATACATTGCATGTCAAAATTGAAGGACTGCACAGTTCTGTAAATTGCGTCGGTCTGTGAGACTGTAGCAATAAGAAATGTCAAATTTGATCATTGTGCCATGCAATATAATACATAAAAATATTCATTTCATGATTATTTGCTATAAATACTTGGCATGTGATTCGTTATTTCATTTGCGTAATACTCAAACTTTCCTAAATCAATGGTTTGTGAACGCCTATGTAAAGTAGGTTTTCGGTTGTGTATTTTCAGTATTTTCTTCGTCTTTATATGGCCTCCGGCAATTTTTACCCTCTTGATGTGTCGTGACAAGATTTATAAATTCGTGCTTCTTCACTTTCCCCAGACATTCCCCTGACTTTTGTTTCCTACATGTCAATTCACACTCAATAACCGAAAAAGCGACGCCTTTGAGCTAACTTTGTTTAATTTAATTAGGATCTTGTTTAATGTCTGCTTTTTCAATTTTAATTAAATGAACTATATGTATATATGTGTGTGTGTGTAATCTACACTAAAATAGTAAATTTTACATTAATAAAATAGGGTTGACTCATTGTTTTGTTCTTAAGCGAATCATTAATAATCTATTATTTTTTTTATAAATTACCCATTAGTAGTAAGTTGTATTTTCTATATATTTTCGAACTATATATTTTTATATTTTGCCTACAATTTAAATTTATTATTACAATAGTATTCAAATAAAGTTTAAAATGTAATGTATGTTATACAATTTTAATTATTTTAATGGATTGAATTATATCATGATTGTTTAAACTTTAAGTATCATTTGTTTTATTGCCTGAAACCATCAATTTACTACTTGGAAATTGTTTATTTAAATAGTATTGTCTAGTGTTATTTACTTATTTATATTAATTTTTGTTTTTTTTGTTACAGGTATGTACGAGAATTTTAAATGGCAAGCTATACTTATTTGATCATATATACAGGTAATGTAAAATAAAAGTCGTAATTGACATTCACATTTTGACTTAAATTTTAAAATTCGACACAGATTTTAATATACAATATATAAATAATGTTTCTTTGTTCTTAGACTACTAATTATTTATATCCCAATTAAAATGATCAACATGATTTTGAATTTTAACAACTTTTACATCACGAAGAATTTCTGTTTTCAGCATAGTAAATTTATAACAAATTGATTCATTCAAGATTTTTCAATTCATCTAATAATGCAAAAAAATAATTAAGATTAATATCTGTATTAGGATAGGGTATGTTTCGAGTCTTAGTAGGGCTCTTCCTCAGTGCTACATTTAAGTATATATGTCATGTCATAAATCTTTTTCGATATTGAATATTTTTATATTACTTTCACCATTAATTTTCATTATTGTTTTAAAAATATGTTAATATTTATATCTTGAAATTTTTTTATATAGCACTGAAGATGATTCAGACCAAGACTTGAAACGAATGCTATCCTAATAAAAACATTTTTCTTCATCAAACTCTTTGTATTATTGTATGTATATCTAATATATATATATATATATATATATATATATATATATATATATATATATTTATTATGGTGGTGGTCCTTAATATAGACATTTTTGAATTTTCTTGCTCCCGAGGGCTCAAATGATTCCAAATTGATAAAAAACTATTTTCTGAAAGTTTTAGCTCCAAATATTAACATTTATATAGTGCGCAATTCAATCAAACCGCGTATAGAAATGGCATAAAAAAAATTTAAAAATAAAAAAAAATTAAGTACAATTTAGCGACAAATGAATTAAAATTGAAAATTCGTGCCATTTTTTATTGAAAATTCGGCGCTCTGCAAAATTTTTGAAAATTTTTTCATGCTATTTCCATACAAAACTTTGATAGAATTGCGCTCTATCTAAAAGTTTATATTAAAAGCTAAAATTTTCAGAGAATTGTTTTTCATCAATTTGGAACCATTTGAGATCTTGGGAGCAAGGAAATTCGAAAATTTCCATATTAAGGACCACCCTAATATATATATATATATATTATATATATATATATATATATATATATGTATATATATATATTACCTCATTACCATTATAAGGGTACATCAAGATATAAATCATTTCCACCTTCTCATAAAAAGCTCCTATCGAAAATCCGATCAGCTTTTGAATACTCTTAACCATTTATGGGAAATTATTTATTAGAGCTCTTGATATTATTCAGCATATTGATCGCACCCACTGCATTATTCTCGACTGCGGTGTGTATAAAACTGAATATAAATAACGTCGGAAAAACATAATATAATAGAATCTTTAAATCTAAATATTTTCTCCCCTGAGATATGTGAATTATGGAACGGATTTCCGGGTAATGCTCATCTTGAACTTTGCATATAAAGAGCTTTCCATCCAATGCAGAGTGGCGCAATATAAATAATGTACCAAGAACCGTGCTATATCAATAAGGTCGTTTGATTAAGTTAAAAGGGGGATTTGAGGCGATATTTTTTTAATTAAAGTCTTATTGGCCTTTCTCACATCTGTAAGATGTTGCGAGAATTCTTACTCAAGAGAATTTTAATAAAGTGCAAGGATAAGACGGTATTTCATTATGCTATATTTAATTACGTTTGTAAAATATTCGGGGAATGTATTTCGTAAATATCTCTTTGAGGTAAAACACTCAGATAAACATCATAATAAATTAAATTTATTATTAAATGAAATACCTGTCGTAGGACTTGAAGAATTCAGTCTTGGCATTTTTCTTTACTGGGTTTATAAACTATTATATGTATTCAATTTTATATAAAGCTACTTTTACAAATATTTTAACCATAATTATGCTAGATACTGCTGCATTTACTCTAAATTATATACTAGGAAAGAAATAATAATTAATATTAATCTTGATGGTGTGATGTGACACTTACCATGAGAAGTACTGCGCTTTCTAAATATCATATTTGTCAGGTTCTTTATTTACTTCAATAGCTGTCTCATCAGTGTTTTGCTGAAACTGTTCATCTTTTCAACGTTTCAAGACCTCCTTAGTATTTTAGCATGCCTTATTATTAGATAAAATGTATGCGTGAGAATGTTTTGATATAGTTTTTTGCCTACAATGTCGAACGCTCAAATCAACCGATTTGAGTGATTCGAAAAATATTTTCTTCGAGTTGACTGGAAGATGTGTTGATTCGTTTTTATAAAGGGAGGTCCAGCCGTTTCAAAAGTGCATAGCAAATAGTGCAAAAAATGGCATTTTGAGAGAGACCGGCGCATCCGATTTGATTGCTTCATGTTGACGGGAGACTAAAGCAAAAATATGTCGAAGATATGTAGCAAAAAGTTAAAAAATCTGAATAGTATGATCCTATACATATGCTTACAGTGGTGCGCTTCAGTAAATCTCGGTTGCTCAGTCATTCTTAGGCTTGGTTTTATAGATAGAAAAATTGATCGGGTTCAAATTCTGTCAACGTATTTGTTTTGCATGTCTAGTTATGTTTGTATAGTTACATGTTACAGAATATATTTAAAATTATCAACTTGCATATATTTTGCAAACAGAAAATGGTATATTGGAAACAAAATGTTATGAATATTGAATACGGTTTTCTTATGCACGATGAATTATGGGACCAGGTATATAAGTAAGTTCTTAAAGGGCGATACCATAAAGAAAAAAAAAACAAATATTTATAGATTTTTCTTTAATTCCAAACGTTTCGACATTCAATTTAATATCATCAGTGGATCTAAAAACAGTGAAAAAATTGATATAACCGTGCAATTATAAGATTTATGGATTGGTATAGAAACTATAAATATAATGAAAAAACTAGTGGGGCGCATGGCATCGTGCCTTAAGGCAAATTGCTGGAACTTCCCGTAACAAAAATTATTTTTTTTAAAAAAGGTTAACATTTTTGAAAAAAATTTACTATGAAAAAAATAGATTTT
>NW_020537758.1:54434658-54510889 GCF_003426905.1 Ctenocephalides felis
CTTAACAACTTATTAAACAGCTAACTAGCTCTTGAAGTCAGTATTTGACGAAAAGCGAAGACAAAATAATATTCGAAATTGTATGTAACTACTTTTACCTTACGGAAAGCTTCAAAAAGTCGAGTTATTTTTATTGTGAATTATAGCAGTTCATGTAGTTTTATCATATGTTGTCTATTAT
The DNA here is from genome assembly GCF_003426905.1 of Ctenocephalides felis. Taxonomy (NCBI): domain Eukaryota; kingdom Metazoa; phylum Arthropoda; class Insecta; order Siphonaptera; family Pulicidae; genus Ctenocephalides; species Ctenocephalides felis. Next base: position 54,434,840 of record NW_020537758.1, read on the forward strand.
GGAAATATTTTGATATACGATAAATATTTACTGTTCCCAACGTCCGCTTAACTTTCGCATGAGTTACGTTGTCGCACTATCGACAGTAAATATCCTGTGTCTGTATCTCTAATAAAACTTAGTCTGATCGTCCATCGGATAGTTCATGATTTATTATCACATAAAAATTCAACGGACTGTGCGCTAACGTTTTTATGGAGATTTATTCCATGATCGAAAACTTTTGTTGTTTCATCTGCTGCCATTGAAATTACTAACGGAGTATCGACTATTCCTTCCCTCTGGGGGTGCATCGCATATATCGGAATAATTTAAATGAATGCGACATTTCGACGCTTTTTGTTGTGACCGAAAGCATTTTGTTCCATACTTTAAATTCAGATGCAGAATATATTGGGGTGGAATAGATAAGGGGTGTGTGATGTATAAAATTTGTCAATCTGTCTGCTATAGGATTCTTGAAATTATTGAGAATTTTTTGTTCAATTTGATAATTTAGAAAATTTAAGTGTTCGTGTTTAGTCTTTCTTAGGCGTCTATTTCTTGATGAAATAACAGTAAAAACTCATATGAACAATATACCGTAATACACAACCTTTTAGTACTTATTTAACTTCTGGACTAAACTATTCTATCATCAAATATCAAAGAATGTTCGAGTTGTGAACCTCCAGGCTGAAATTCAATATCTGTTCCAAACAAAAATGAAATCAGAAAATTGTGAAAGGAAACTTCAGATATAAATTTGTACCAGATTCCTCTTATAGCTTGGCGTAATAGAGGATGGACTATTTATGGATTTTCTAATTAAAATTCCAACAGTCTGCTCGCTATCGGTAAACGTATATTTTGTACTAAGTTTAGAGAAAATTTAATTTAGATTTGTTTATTAGATTTATAATTAACAACTAAATTTATTTGTCTGGCGTAAATATTTTCTTGGCATTTTTATATACTTTTTACCGAATATTATAATAAATATATATTTTTATGTGATATATGCATTTAAAAATATTACTATGAGATATGATTTTTTATATCTAGTTTAATGTTAAATGAATATTTGAAAAAGGTTTTTTTAATACAATATTGGAGCACTTTTTTATGTTAAACGATATTTTAAATTTTTTATTATTGATCATTGATCAAATTAAACATCCCATAAAATATTTTTTGAACAACGCAACAGTTGTAAATTATTGTTAAATGTATATAATTACTAATTCTAGTTTTAGAAACAATATTAATAACCCTCCGCAGGGTAATTTATCTGTTTACGTTTCAGGGTTTTTGAAGATTTTGAAGCATGCGAATAAATTTGGCAATTTTTATTAATTTTTTTAAGGTAGATATCGTGATTATATAGCACATACTAAAATATGGCTCTACAAGTGCTTTAATTTTTAAAATTCATCAAAGTTTAAAAAAATGACCAGAGTTGTTTTGACCTTTCATCTACGTTTTTTCAAAAACTGCTGAATCGATTTAAAAAATTTAAAAATCATTTGATGTAATTTGATAAGGACTACTATATCGTTTGTCAGTTTTGTGCGACGATAAGTTGAGTCATTTTTCTGTGATTAACAAAAAATTAAAGAATTTTGTTCACGTTCTAGCCAAAAATCCTGATTCAAAAAAAGATGTTATTTGGAAATCGTGATGATCAGTTTTGAACAAAGATTTCTTCATAAATAACTGTTGAAACTTTTTTTGTTTCGTTGATTTTTTTCCGGTGTTGATAGATATTATGGTTCTAAAGAATAAAGAATATACTAAAATATTACGGCCTTACGACAAGACTTTTTATTTTGAAAAAAAAAATCATTGAAATTTGAAAATATATGGTAGTCAGAATTTGTGTCAAAATTCGCTTTTGTGATGTGATCAGTCAAAACTTTAATTTCCCACGAAAGCCATTGGAATGAATACGGCAAAGAGAAACTGTATTAAAATTAGCAAAAATTCAATAGATCAGACTATAAATCTACAATATTTCTGTAGTAGTGTGAAAAATATTACCATTATTTTAAATGATTAAATAATATCAAGGACTACATACATGATATATGTAATCATGACAGTATTTTCTTACAGCAGATGCTTTTAATATTCCACAAAATAATTTATTGAGGTTATCAAAAATAATTTTTGATGTTTTTTATGAAACTTAACATAGCCATTTAACACATTTCTTGCACTAAACACACCTACAACAACTGGTTGAATTATATCAATTTATTAATATTTGGACTACTATAATTAATATTATAAATTACAATTTTAGGATCTACAACTATACAACCACATGTCTGTACACTATAATTAATATAATTACAAATTATTCATATGATTTTCAAAAAATTCAATTGGAAATCGCAATGATTAGATTTAAGTAAAAGCGAAAGCTTCATTTTTAAAATAAACAGTTAATAATTCCATCTAAATAGCTAAATCTCAATTTCGATTGATTGAATTTGCTTTCAGGCAAAATGCCGCTTTCGACTAATCTTCAACTTCAAGTTTTGACTAAAAATATCACACAGTATTTCAAATGAAATGAACAAAATTAATAAAAGTTGACCGCAATAACCGAAGAATGGTCACGGTTTGCTTTAGGTTCTAGGATTTATGTAAAAAGCTCATAATGGTATGAGCATTTTGCAGACTGCATAAGATACTTTTTTACAATCTTTTTTGTAATACTTATAATCAATAGAGTATATTGTAGTATAGAGCATATATGTGCATGTGTATATTTACTTCTATGATAATGTAATATTTAAATAGAATATGCGTATTCAATATAACACATTTCCAATAAAGCATTGGCGACCATTGCAAAATTCTGAATATTGCTTCTGCTCCATGCAGCGTCCTTTAGAAATATATCATAAAAAACACTCTCCTTTACAATTCCCGTTTCTGGCTTTGTGCGTAGGAAGGCGAGAGAGATAGAGTTGAATTTGCATCCGTTTTCGAAAGAGTCCTTTCCCAAAACGTCCGGAAATCACTGCAATAGTACCAACGCGAACGAGAGATCGTACTTCCGAAGAACATCTAACCGAAATATACGCGATATAAGGATATATAGTCCTTGGGGATATGGAATTACTACAATATACTGAAAAATCGTTTCGTACTATTTGAACGGTCGAGAAATGGAAATATGCTCTATATGTGATTGAAGTGATCATTTGCGAATAGGTTAGGTCAATGAGGAGTAGGTATAGTTTGATATGTAGTATTTACTTCCATTTTGCTCATATTTGCATATATTTTCATTATATAACAAATACAATTTGTAATGCTAGTTAAATAGCTGAATACCAAATACTATTTACACAGCACTTGAATAAATCGTGAAAGTAATCCAATTTTAATTCAATATGATTTGTTTTCTATGATATTAGTTTTTGTTGAAATTTAACTAGTTGTGTATGGCATCGTGCCTTAAGGCAAATTGCTGGAACTTCTCGTACCGTAACAACATGTTCGAGGAATATTAAATGTTTAAACATAAATTATTATAAATATTATAACATTGTTTAATATTTATAAGAATTGCATAAACTCAATTGCAAATTTGAAATTATTTGTTTAAAGAATTTTAGAGCATTAGTCAGAATTAAAATTAAAATTTGAATTATCTTCATTATACAAAAAATAAATAAATTGAATTATTTTTTTTGAAGCAATTATTTTGTTAAAGCAAGCAGAAAGTCATTCAAATCGGACACTTAGTTCTCTCAGAAACCGCCATTTTTTGCACATTTATCTCAGTATCTCCAACACGGCTGGACCTGCATTTGCCAAAAACTAATCAGCACATCTTCATTTCAATAGAGATCGAATGTTTTTTTGCACAATTCAAATCGGTTGATCCGTGCGCCTTAAAACGTGGACGAAAAATGCCGACATACAACATACATACACACTCACACACACACATCCATTTTTTCTGAGGTATGCTAAAATGTTCAGAAACTTTCAAAACGTGATGATATGCAAAAATTTTCATTTTCGATTTTCGGCCCATTACTTTAACAACCCTACTTCCCTACCCTGATTTTCGAATAAAAATATTTCATGTATTTGCATATCTTCATTTCTTCATTATTGTTGTATGTTCATTTTTTCTATTTGTGAAAAATTAGCAAGCTTTACTACATAAAATATTTCCAATTTTATGTTTTCTTTATTTTGAGCAACGTAGAGACGCTCAAAGTATATAAAGTCGCTATAATAACGATTGGTATCATAATTTACAAGTATTCTATTTCTAAAATTGTTTAATTTTTATAAATATGATCAAATATACAGTAGAACTCCAATTATCCGAACTCCGACTATCCGAACTCCAATTATCCAAACTTCGACTAACCGAATCGCCGATTATCCGAATCACTTTCAGAAAAAAAAATGTCCAAAAAAAGTCTAAGTGCGCTATTATTCTTCCACCAGCGAAGCCAGTGTAGACACATTATTCGTTTTGATTTGACGGAGATGTTTACAAAACAATAATTTTTATTTCTAAACTTGTACATCTTTTTTAACTCGTTTAAGTACATTTTTTTTATACTTAAAACATGTGAAAATGTCATGTTTCTTTCATTTAATTAAATAAAAAAATAGTGCAATATCAAAATGTAACTTTTTTTCTCTCCAATGGCAATTTTTTTAAAAAAACTCCGATTATCCGAATATTTGATTATCCGAATGGGTCCCGGTCCCAATTAATTCGGATAATTGGAGTTCTACTGTATATGAAATAAAAGTCTTTTAAATATTATTTGCCAAATAAAAATAGCATTAAAAAGCTCAATATGGTAATTGAAAGTTTTAGAACAATTTTTTTTATCTGAAAGTTTACAACTTACGTAATTTTTATCGAGGAATTTTAAAATCCATATTGGTCTTTTACCTAATTTAGTACGATATCAACATTCTTTTGCATATTAAATTAATTATAGGCGATAAATATATTATTAAAATCGTTGAATAAAATAAACGTCTAAGTTTTGAAGTTTGGTTTGAATATTTCTGCTTGGATTTTGCAAATAATAAATATTTGAGTTAAATGCAAATAAAATGTTCTATTAAATATAGGGTTATATTTAAACGTTTATTTTTTTATTAGTTTTTTAGTCTGAAACTAACAAGTATTTTACTGGTTTACCATTCCATAATCTTTAATTGAACTTTTGCCAAGAAAAAGTCCACCAATTTTGAAAATTTTAAATTCATAGTTTAACAAATAGTTCTAGAATTCTCTGGATCATAATATTCAACTATTGTCTTAAAAAATAATTTATTGATGCAGTTCCAAAGTTTGAATGAATAAAAATACTGAAAATTTCCTACAATAACCGAAATATGGTCACAATTTGACCAAATTGTAAGTTATTCTCCAAAGCTCATAGTTCTTAAACTGTATGAGATATTTCGTTTCTAATTTTTTCATGATAGTTACAATAAATACAGTCACTCCGCTTCGGCTTGACCTTGAGTTCTCGGACATATTGTATATAACAAAAAAATATAATTTCCTCAGAAAAATAAAATAAAACATTTATCATATAATATTTATTATCCATTTAACAAGATCCAACTACTTACTTAAAGGAACGATGAAATCCATATACCACTCTGCTAATAAAATTACTTTAGGCTTCACAACGTACTTCTAAATAATTTTGACTCCAACATAACTAGCAATACGATTAGGTCTATGAGCAATGATGGTAAAACATTGCGTGGGGCTCCAAAATCTCCAAAAGAGCCATCGTTTCCGTTTGCCATACATCGCTCCCCGACGGATGATTTCGTATGCGAACTGCTACCGCAGTAAACAAAATGGCTGGATCTTCCGCCATGATAAATTATGCACGGAGCGTATTTTATGAAATGGTCCCTTTTTTGCGCTCATTCGGCCTAACTCACCCCCCACGACGAAAACCAAAACTCTTGGATAATTCTTTGTGTGCTTTTCTGAATTCCAGATTGGAATGCAAATTTGATTGAAGCTGATTAGAGGGTATTATTTTCTATCGGACAAACAAAAAAAAAAATCATTTATTATACAAAAGTACAATACGATATATGTTTCTTTCTATACCAACGAAATAATTATCAAAATGGAACAAAATGACAAGAACTATACTTTTTTATTTATATTTTATGTTGTATAGCACCGATTGGTCGTTATTGCTGGTTCTTCACCAAATGTATTTGTTTTTTGTAAGATCAGGAAAATGAGATTATATGCTTTGACTGTTTAACAACAGTGAAATATCATCAAAACTTACTTGTTATTGAAATTATCGCGGGTTGTAAGTTTATCGAATCATTCTTTTCATCCAATTTATTGTTTTCATTTTTAGACAAGTTTATTATACTTGTAACTAACTAGATATAATGCAATTTATGAAGGCTTTTGATTATTATTCATATAGTATCTCGTCAAAGATATTACCTTAATATTTAAACATGGTAAGTGCTTGAACAAATACTAAAGAACAAAACTATCTCTTTTGTATTCTTTATATTAAATGTCGTTTTTTTCCATCCACCGTTATCGTCGCATTCTATATATATATATATATATATATATATATATATATATATATATATATATATATATATATATATATATATATATATATATATATATATATATATATATATATATATATATATATATATATATATATATATGTATATATATATATATGTATATATATATATATATATATGTATATATATATATATATATATGTATATATATATATATATATATATATATATATATATATATATATATGAGGGTTATTATAGCAAGTAGTGTTGGAAAAATAGTATATATATATATATATATATATATACTATTTTTCCAACACTACTTGTTATAATAACCCTCATGTATCAATAGCAGATTCATTTTTTTTTAATTGTTGACGTACATAATATTTTTGTTCAGCTGAATTTGAACCAATTTACATATATGTAGCAATAAATAGTATTTAAATCTGTCTTGCCTACAATAATATTTTTGAATGTAATTATCTCAAAGATATATAGCAACTATGAATAATAAAATACAAACTTACGTTTCTTAAACAGCACGATATTTTCAAGTGTTTGATTGGCTTTTTTATTATAATTATTAGCAAGTGAATTAAAAGCATTTGGCAGTTTTGAATATTGAAAAAATACTGATACTAATACTTTAAATAAATAAAATACTTTTTAAAAATACTGATGTTTTTTGAGGACTTCGAAATGTTCTGGAACCTGACATTTTTTATTTTTTATCTTCATTTTCGAATTTTTTGAATGTGTTTGATACCCAATCATATTGTATGATAAAAATTACAAAATATCTGATTTTCGACCGCCAAATGGATTTTTTTAAATGAAAATTTCTGGATTTTTGAAATTGCTGGACCTGCCTTTGCAAAAACTCTCAAAAACCTAAACTTAACGGTTGCAACGACTGTTTCCAAAAACTAATAAGCCTGTCTCCTTATCAATATTAATTGAAGCTTTCCGAATAATTCAAAAGTGCTTCCAAAATCGTCGACGAAAAATTGTTTCCATGCATACATACATACTACATACACCCATCCACACATAACCATTTATCTAAGGTATACCAAAATGATCACAAACCTCTGAAACGTAAATATATATATATATATATATATATATATATATATACATATATATATATATATATATATATATATATGCAAAAAATATTAATATTCTCGACGATTACTATAATGTCCCCTATGAAAGATTATCATTTGTGCGATTGTATTTTTAGCACAAAATTTTCAAACGGTGATATTGGATGCAATCAGTTTTGTGCATGATGATTAATACTGCTTTACTTTAAGGTCCGCTGCAGTTGTAATACTGAAGTCTGATAGAAATAATATGTAAAATAAAATAAAATTAAAGTTTTGAATTTATCAAATTGATCCACTCCCAGATTTACATCAATTCGTTGTTTCGATTATAATTGATCTTTCCCAAGATGCGACCTGCACTAGTAGTAAAATTCTTGCATGTCGGCGCTTCAAAATTCAATTGCAAGTTAAGTTGAACGTTATGTAGCCACATTGTATACGTCAGTATATATACACATGGAACGACCTCTGTGCTGCTTTGTGCCGGGCCATTCAGGAAACTATGAAGGAAATGCACGAATTGCAAACGAAGGCACTTGCCGCTCACTCGAGCAAGATGCCAGAAGCTCGTTATCGGAATGAGCAACGTGCTTATTGTACGATTTTTCTCTTTAGCGCTCTGTACGATCGTGTATATTCTTATATTCGTTAAGCAGTTTTGACTTTAGACTTTTGATAGACGTTCTGCATGAATTGCATCTGGAATAAGGGTACTCGAATAATTTCAACGAACGAACGACACGAAATGATGACTCGTGCACATCTGTGTTGTAAAATTGAGATCAAGGCTTATGTTGCGTTTGATGTGCATGCGCATAAATTTCGAATGTGCACATTCGTTGATCAGTATCTGGGAAACAAAGGGTTGATGTAGATGAAAATTGTATATTGTGACATATGTTAATCTATATAAGAATCTATAAATTACATGAACATTTTTCGTTCTTGTCGTGTCTTGAATTTGTTAACAATATTATGACAAAGAGGCTAGAAAAAACACTATCTATAGCTTAAGCGATTTTTTCGAAAATTGAAGCGCATGGCATCGTGCTTTAAGGAAAATTGCTGCTACTTCCCGTACCAAAAATTTTTTTTTAAAAAAGATTAACATTTTTGAAAAACAATTACTTTGAAAAAAATAGATTTTTATGAAACTATACATTTTTGACAAAAATTTACTTTTTCATAAAAAAAGACTTTTTGAAAAAAAAAATGTTTTCTTCATTTTGAAATCTTTTGGAAGTTCTTAACTTTTTTTCAAAGCAACCGTACTGCTTTAACTGCATACAGACGAAATATCGACGCGAGTAAGCTCCGCATCGCCATCTAACTGATAAACATTGGTACGGAACTCATAAGAATGTAAACAAAATTTATACTCATTGTTAAAATCTCTATAAAATATCTGATAATTTGATGTGCATATGACTAATTATCATTTTTGACCGCCAAATCACATTTTTTTCTTCTTTTTTCACTAGATTTCGGAAACCGCTAGACCTGCCTTCATGAAATATAATCAGTTTATCTTATCAATACAAGTTAAATGTTTTCTGAATTATTAAAATCGGATTGCTTGAACACTAAATTACCGTTTGTTGCACTTTTTGTCCCGTATCTTCGAAATAATCAGCACCTATCTTTATCAACAGCAATCAAATGTTTTTTGAATAATTGAAATCGGTTGAACCGTGTTCCTGAAATCGTCGACGAAAATTTGTAATGGTATATAAAAATTTTCATTTTCGATTTTTTTGCGATTACAATAACTCACCCTAAGGGAAGTTAATAAAATGTTTATTTCAGTTTAAAATGTTAAGTTTTAATGATAAAAGTATTTAAAATTAAAATGATCTAAATTTATCTTACATATGCATATCAATATCATATACATCTATTTTGTAAGGTAGAGCAGCTAGGCTTGAAGGTGCGCGGGTAAGAATGTCTACTGCCGATATCTCTAAAACACGTAAAGTTTAGAATTTTTGAACAACAATATTTGAATGTAGAAGTTAAATTATGTATAACCAGCATCTTTACAATCTTTACACCGGCAAGATGTGAACAATGAAAAATTGGTAATAATTGGTAAAAATAGAAAACTAAGTTAGTAAAAAATGCGATTTTACAAAAGAAAAATTAAATTAATAGCCATTCCAACTCTGATGATAAATATTTCTTACTGTTATGTACGGTGTGACTTTTGTAAATGTATAAACAACATTTTTTTTGCATTGGTTAAATGATTTTTTTTTTATTTACAACCGTCCAGTTAAGGACATTTAATAAATTTGTGGAATTTACAATTGTCGGCCGTAAAGGGACATTGTATACTAAAGGGGCATGTTGGAAAAACAACTCAATAGTTGCTTTCCTATTCCATATCACAAATTAAATAGCTATTATTTCAATAGAATTAAATTTCAATAGAATTTCAGACTTCATCTCAAGACCCAACAAACCTGTTTACACAAAGACAATTTAACAATTATTCGACAAGATATTTTTGATTTAAATTTATGACTCGAGATATTTGATATAAGATATTCCTCTGAAAGTCCTTTTAATGTTCATTTAAGTTTTAAAATTCCATTCGATATGCTTAAATATTTTATGACAAATTTTGCTTTTTACAGCTTAAAAGTTTCCGGATATCATTGCGATGGAACTCGCTTTGGTACTTAAAACCGATAATAATAGAAGTTTTTGTCTTTGATCCCTGCGATTATTCTTTTGTATGTACTACTTTGAAAAGAATCATATTCCTCATTCTTTATTCTTCGTAATCCTCATATCGCTTTCGTAAATCACAGCTGGCATAAGGGCCTTGAGCGTCGTATTCTTTTTCGAATATCAATTTTATTATAGTGATTTGCAAAAAATGTGATCTTTTGAAATCTCCTTTACTTCAATATTACTGCTCGAATGAGATATTGTTAAATGAAGGTACAGAAATTTCCAAGAAGAGTAAAATCGATCGATTTCTGAATATTAATTTATAATTTCCAATGATATTACGTATAAGATCCAATGTCTTACATTTAATTTTTAAGAGATTTTACAGCTACATTATTTAAATGATACTTAGGTAGCCAGTTTTAGGCAAATAACAGCTACAATATTTAACCAATGCTAAATACAAATTTATTACCACATTTTTTACAAAGGTTACACTATATATAGCCCTAGTTCAGTTCCATATCAGGAATATTTACCATCAGATATGGAATAACTATTAATATAATTTATTACTTGTCAAATTACATTTTTTACATTAGTATGATATTTTCTTTTACTACTTTGATATTGTTTGAACTTTTGTCAGTGTAAAAGTTTAGTTAGTCCTTTTCACCCTGTCCACATGCAAGCTTTTATAAATGTTTTATATTAACAATATATATTCTAAAACAATTGAATAACGCATTCTTAAAAATCATAGTTAGATATGATTCAAAATTTTGATAATGTAGACGCTTATCTCATGATATCAAAGTCATCCGACCGACTTAAGATCTTTTACTCTATACTTTAGAATAGTATTTTTAAAAAATACTATACTTGACTTGCTTTGGGTATAATGAAGGCGGAACTCTTTAAGTCCGAACCTTTAAACCCCGCTCTACCCTACTATACATAATACTTAATACTTTGCCTTATGTGCAAATAATTATAAACAAGAAGTTTTATATTTGAGTATAATAAAAATGCAAATTTCGACGATTTCCGATCATCCGATTTAAATAATTCAAAAAACATTCGGTTCGTATTGATAAGGAGACGTGCTGATTAGTTTTTGGCGAAGGCAGGTCTAGCCGTTCCAAAGATACAAGGCAAGAAGTGCCAAAAATCGTAACTCAGTTTTTAAGAGAACGGAGCGTCCGATTTTAATAGTTCAAAAAACATTTTACTTGTATTGACAAGATGAATAACTGATTAAATTTTTGGGAAGGCAAGTCTATCGGTTATGGACTCTCAATAAAAATAATTTAAAAAAATGCAATTTGGCGGTCAAAAATGTTTATTGGACATATGTACATCAAATTATCATATATTTTATATAGACTTCAATAATGTGTACACATTTTTTTTCTGTACCAAGATTTTTAATTACGGGACGAGAAGTTCCAGCAATTTGCCCTAAGGTATGATGCCATGCGCTCCTCAAGTTAATAATATAATTACATAATAAATATTTAATCAGAACATTTGAAGTTTCTAGTATTTGTGGCAAATTGTTGAGAATCAACTGATTTTGTTTCAGAATAATTTATAATGTTTCTATCTCACTTACTAAATATGTAATTCCATTAAAGTAAATGAAATCGGTAGGTAAGTAAATTAAGTCGGCAAATTAAATAATGTAGCTGTAAAGTCTCTTAAAAATGAAATGAAAAGAATGGATCTTATACGCAATATCATCTGAAATTATAAATTAATAAGAAATATTTCTATCATTAATTGCAGAATAATAATAGCAATTATGTTGTCTTAATATTGTTAGTTATTAATAGCAATTATGTAGTTAATAATATCGATTTACTATCAAATAGTTCTTGCTTTTGCAAAGTTTTGTTCTAACATTTAACTTATTGGTCAGCGAGAGAGTAGATAAAGCGAAATAGCGACCCTCTGGAAAACCTTTGAAGGGGCAAAATATCCTGACTGGACGCTGTAAGCAGTTTAGCTTTTCCCTATCAATTTGCAATCCTTAACTTGAGCGCACGGTAATATCCTGCGCAGGGTTGGACATTTATACATGTCATGAAAAATTCTGCATTATAGACATTGAGGTGAAATCTATACCTTTCTAGTATACGGACCATTAGTATATAGACCATTCTTAGATACTATATTTAACTTTTCTTATTATGTTCAAGAAATGACAAACTAAAATGGCTGTTTTGCTCGTAATAATTTTTATTGAATATTAATTAATAATGTAATTGTGGTATTGGAAATTCCATCAATTTGTTGCATTTTATATTAGTTCGACAACAATTCAAATATGTTCTATAAGTTCTTGTGATGATCTGACTTACCTACGCCGGTTTTGTAGAAGTAATATAATTACAAGCAAATTAGGAAAAATAAGTAAGATAAGATGCCTCCATTGAGTTATACCTAAGTAGAGAAAGTCAGACAGAGATTACATGGTCAGGTCTGCAGGCTATTTTCTTTTGAGCCTTCAACTTGTATTTTTATCCACAAATGGTTTTAATAGTTTATTAGTATGCGCTAAAATGTTGTGAAGGTATGCGCAGACCTTTTACTTGGTGAGCTCTTCTATATATGGTATATTCTATTCTATTTTCTATATATATGGTATCTTTAGGTCCTAATAGTCCTGAACCATGGTGCGTCGACTAAGGTTCTTAGAATTTGATTTTGCATTCTTTTCATCTTGGCTATATGTGATTTGCTAGCGCACCCCCACAGCTGTATGCTGTAGGCCCACACCGGTTTCAGCACTGCATTATAGATTAAAACTTTATTATGAAGTGAAATTTTTGAAATTATTCAGTTAGTTAAGAATAAATAATACCTCCATAAGCTTCTTTTTTATTATTTTGAATTCGTTGTTCGGAAAAAACCTACAAAATTTATACTCAGGTATCCATAGAATTATTGAATGCAAAGTTAGGTTATTTTTGTTTTTATTAAATTGTGAAGAAGTTCCAAGTTATTGACTTAATAAATCGAAAGCAATAAACAAATTTCGCGTATAGTAAACATATACAGGAAATAATAAAAATAAATCATAAAATCAGTTTTCCTAAATTTAAATGTTCATACTAATACCCTTCCTAATACCACATATCAAGTGTTCACTTTTTCCCTCCAAATCGCTCAATTACATTACTCTATATTACTCAACCCTTATAAAGGTGGCTCGGACTGAATGGCCGTTATAGCTTTAGGTTTATATCACGCATGGGCCCCCTTCTCATACCCCAACGGTTTTTGATAGTGACCGCCTTCAGTTTGGAGGGTTGTGCGGGTTTCGACATCACCCCCTTCGTACTTTTATCCCGGCGGTAATATATGGTTCGCACACTGAACATGAGCTGCGAGCGGACTAGCCGCACTGGTCACTATAGTAAGGGGTGATATACAGAACAAATTGTTATGTATTTTTACGATTTTGCGACAACTACAATTGTACTTGTACATATATTTTTATATAATTTATTTTTAACCAATTCGTAAAATCACATTTTTGCCAATACTATTCCTTATCGTCAAGATCATTTTAAAAATTTCTATTATTTTAAATACTATTGTATTTTAAACTTAAGGATTATTGTACATTGTATATTAAGGCAAATTGCTGGAACTTCTTCCACTGTTATGAAATATTCGAAGGATATTAAATGTTTTCCAATAGATTATTATAAATACTGTAACTTTCATTAATCGTACTTTACAGATCGATTGTAAGAGCTTGTAAAATGGACGACATTTTTATATGCTTATATGAAAAGTAAAAAAACTAAATTTAATAAAGCACAGTTAGATGATAGGATTTTATCTAATATTTCTAAAAATCATAAAAACTGAATTGCAAAGTTAACAATATTTATTCAAAGAACATAAATGAGCTTTAAATTTTGTTAAAAAATTAATTTTTTTTTTGAAATTTTGAAATGAATAAAAAAACTAATCGTTTCTTCACACTATCAACCACTGTCAACTATCAAATTTTTGTTTGAATCATTCAAATCGAAAGCTTCTTTTCTCAAAAACTACTATTTTTGCACATTTAGCTTCGCATCTCTGAAACCGACCTGCCTTAGCCAAGAACTAATCAGCACGTTTCTTTTTCAGTAAGAATCCAATGTTTTTTGAAATATTGAAATCGGTTTATCCCTGCGCCCGAAATCGTGGACAAATATTGTATCCATGCATACATACATACACACACATTTATTTTTTCTAAGGCATGCCAAAATGTTCAGTCAGAAATCTATGAAACGTAAAGATATGCAAAAATTCATTTTCGATTTTTGGACGAATACTATAACTTACCCCACGGGAAGTTAATTTTGAAATTTTAATGATAACGATAAATTTTTATGATGTTTTCATATGAGTAACTTTCGAGTAGATTATATTATTATTGTGTTGTTTTCTCATTTTATAGTATATTCAATTATTAAAATAAAGGGATAAAAACTGCGAATAGGCTATATTTACTAAAATATGTGACAAATATATTTACTAAAATATTTGAACAAAAATAATCCTTTATATATTATTTCTATAATAAATAAATAAATAATTATTCATATATTAAATCATAAACTTAATTTTATTGCCTATACTCATATCTTTA
This sequence comes from Ctenocephalides felis, assembly GCF_003426905.1. Lineage (NCBI taxonomy): Eukaryota > Metazoa > Arthropoda > Insecta > Siphonaptera > Pulicidae > Ctenocephalides > Ctenocephalides felis. Next base: position 54,449,864 of record NW_020537758.1, read on the forward strand.
ACGAATGATATCAATCATAACTCATACTTTTGATGTTCGGTACAAAAGATTTTAATTGGTATCAGTCGTGTAGTTCTATAATATCATCCGTGCCATAATATGTATATGCGGCTGATTTAACTATATTAAGTATAAGTCAGGAAACAATAGATCACCTGTTTTGGGAATGCAACTTATTCCAAAACGAAAGAAGATTATTAATAATAAATTTACTCAAAGAAAATGTTATTTTCCCAATTAATGTACAAACACTAGTAGCTAGTAATAATTTAAAAATTTATAAATATATATTTAAGTTTATTATTGATACTAAAATTAATTTATAAGTTAATTATTCAATAAGAATTTGTTGTAAACAATTATATGAACGGCATCTGGCCTTATGATGTATAACAAAAGCCAATAAATAAAAAAAAAGTACAAGTCAATATTTTTGCATTCCAATACTTTAATCGAACTATTGTTATTTAGAATATTCTTTTAAGAAAAATTTGCTTGGACTGTATCTAATTTTCGAAAGATTTCTTGTTGTCCCTTAGCGCCCTTTGACATGGCGTCATGTGATAAGAAAATGCGACCGTAGTTCTTTAGGATATCCTGACCAGTTTTTGCGCGGTCAACCGACGTCTGACTTTTACTTTATCTGTTCATGAACATGCATTTATTATTTGCTGAAACGAAATATTTGTGTAATATATTTATTGTGTTATCTAATTCATTTTAACACAGCCAAAACTACATCTTAAGGAATATAATCAGATTAAAAATGTTTTAATTTTTGTTTCAATTATTTATTTTTTATTTAGATTTAAATTACTTAAATAGTTCAAATGTTTGATTACTTATTATTGAATATTGCCTGAGGTTTCTTGTTCTATAATAATAATAAGGTTCTATATATAATTTGTTTAAATGTGTATGATAAAATAAATATCAAATTTATATTTTGCATTTGTTGAACAATGTAGCTATTAGTTTGCAAAAAAATTTTGAAATTCAAAATAAAACATTGGATCCCCTGGCTGCCCCATTTTACCGTCCGTATGGAGTAAAAAATGACAGGTGACAAGAAAGAAATTGTAGAAAAATAGTGAAAAACACCTTGTTTGATAAATGTTATAATTACTTATAGTCAAATTTGACCTTTGCGCCCCGCCATACCCAATATAATTTTTTACCTTTTGATAAAAACAAAAAGTAAAATCCCAACAAATGATAACCTGATTGAATTACGTTAATCGCAATATGATATATTAATTTGGTGAAACGTTGAAATAATTTGTGTATGACTATATTAAACATATACCATTTGAAATTATTGCAAATCGAGATTATTACAAAACCATTTAATAAAAGCTAGAATAACATCAATGGTAATCATAATAATAAAAGAAGCAATTCAACCTTAAAAATTTATTTACGAATTTATAAGCCATTTCAGGCTGCTATAAGTCCGAAAATTTTGCAAAAGAGAAATATATATGAATAAGGAGGGTGGAGATAAAGTAATTTTATTTTAAATTTACTATAATTAAATAATTTTTGAAGTATAATGTTATGGCGAGAATGGCTCAGTCAGTAGCGTGCCCAACCCACACGCCAAGATTATTCGGTTCGGGTCCTGTAACTGACATAGAATTGTCAGTTTTCCATTCATTTTTGCTTGCCATTCTCTATTTTTCCAAAAAGGCAAGTTGTGAAATATGATTAAATAAGATTAAAACAAAAGCAATAACTTAAGTAAAATCTATGACAGTTTCTCTAAAAAAAAAATCAGTAAGTATAAGTTTTTCAACTATTTTATATTTATCGTTCTGATACAACCCTGTCCTTCTCTAATGTTATATATCACGGTCGCATACATAACACATTTATTTTATTCGAGAATGATTTTTTTTCTACATCAACATCGTATGTTTTGTACATGGTCGTATATTATGTGCTGTCGCTGCGAGATACTTTATGAATTTCATACTTTGTAAGCCGAATTGAAATTGGATTGGTGTTCGTTTTCCTTCTGTGTTAGATTTCGGTTTCCTATTTTCGTGTTTTCATGGTCCGACGATATGTGGTTTGTTGAATTATCGTCAATCCGATCGCTTTCTTCGAGGACCATTTGCACGTAATTTGAAACCATCGACATAAATGATATTTATTTTCTATAATATACATTTAATGATTTGATTATTAATAAAATGTTTTCAATTATTATCGAAAATTAAATAGCATACGCTGTCTTTTTAAACCCTAAATATTCATAGCCCATTAAATGTCATTATAACGTTTTACATATGGATTTGAAATAATTGACTAATTTAATTCGGTAATATTTGTGGTTATGTGGACATAAAGTGAATTATATAGTTATATGTAGCGTAGGGCGGGGCACAAAGTTACAATTTATTGTGAAAATAGCAATTAAAAGCAATTATATTATGAAAATCAAACTAATTAAATCCCTACAAATAACACATATCAAAATATGAACTAGCTAACCATTTTAAGTAAAACTCCCCGCTAAGCAAAAATTGTGAAAATGTGTTTTTACAGTTTTTCAAAAATGTTTAAAAATGTATCGGTGTCATTTGGTATATTTTATTCCATAGACGGGGTAAAATGGGATAGCCAGCTCAAAGTCTTATTTTGAATTTTAAACATATATTACGCAACAAAAGCTACATTATTCAACCAATGCAAAATATCAGTTCCATGCGTACACTTTTTACAGAAATAACACTGTATATAACCTTGATCTGTTATTTCGTCAGTAATATTCATTAGCAGATTCGGAATAACTATTAATTAATTCATATTTTGTAATATTATTTTTTTAACTAAATTTACTTCTTTATTCACTAGCTTCTATTGGTTACACTTTTGCCAGAGTACAAGTTCAGTTGGGCCTTTTTACCCTACCAACGTGTAAGCCCTACCAATTTATATAGAGTTTATATAAATTGCTGAATATAACTTAAAATTATTAAAATATCTTGTAAAACAACTAAATAACGTACACTTAAAAAATATAATAAAGTCTTGTATAATAAACAGCTTCACAACCAAAAAACTAACAACATAAGAAAATACTTTTGAAATGAATTTTCAAACATTGTATGTAGTTTATCTCCTGATAGCAGCATCGTGCGAATCAAAAAATATTGTTGATTATACATCTATTGCCCTCTACTTTCAAATATTGTTGTTAAAAGAAAATTAAGTTCACTTGTTTTGGAGATATCGGTGGTAGACATTTTTGCCCGTGTAACTTTAAGCCCTGTTCTTAAAATTAATAATAATTTACCATTTTGTATGCCAAAAGAAATTTGAATTTAAATCGTTCAATGAAAATATCAAAACTTTAAATTTAATTAAAACTACTTGAAATTAGGTATAGAAATATAATCCACAAAGTAAATTTAAGCACTATAAATTACTCTGTGCAATATAATATTTTATTACCACATTAACTCAAAATAATAATATCAAAGTTCCGTTTAAACTACACATTTGAGAAGAAAATCTTGCCATAATTATAGCAAAGCTTTATATTCCCCGGGATGGTGTAATTTACTATAAATCATTTGGAATTATATTTTAATTGCGCTCCCATATTATTTTCTATAATATATTGCATTTCCAGCCGCAAAGGATGCATTACTTGCTTGCCATGCATTTAATCTGTTTAAGATGGAGAAATATGCGCAACCCGCGTTGCCTTAAAAATAATCCCAGAAAAAATATAATAATGTATCGTAAAGTTGACATGTACTCGGAAGCATTTATTATTTAAAAGTAAAAAATCATGTTTTTCACTCACGAATCTCATTGTGAATGGAAGGCTGGTCGTATTTCCACGCACCGTCAAAAACGTGCTGGTTTACATTTAAATAATGTTTATTCAGGGGGATTAGAAGTACATTCGGTCAGAATAGAATTTTGAGTTTTTTTATTTCTTTTGTATTTCAGTTTGAAAACCAACAAAATAATTTTCATTGTTATTACCTTACAATTAAAATATACATAGTGAAAAGAGGGAGCTGGGAAAAGGTTCAAATTATTATTTTAAAGAAGTTTTTATGAATGATTGATATATATATTATTTAATCAACTCAGCTGTATAGTCAGGTTGAACAACAAAATTTTAATGTAATAACATATTATTAAATATAGTGAACGAAATATTTATCAACACTTACTACTGTCATAAATTTTACTTCGGTAGTTTCTGTTTAGTTTATTATAATCACATTTTAAGCAACAGTCTTGAAATACAATTACTAAATCGACCAGACATCCAATTGTAAGATATGGAATAGAAAAACATGATCTTTTACAAAATAATGAATATTATATGCTTAAACCGTTCAGCATGTTAAGTTTTTTTTAGTTAAAAACAAACTAATCTCATTTGTATGCTTATTAATTAAGTTTTATAATTTTCTGATTATATATATAGATTTAACAAATTGAAATATCACTAATATCTATACTGTCCGTTAATTGTAAAACTTTGATCTAAAAGCATAAATTTTTTTATGCTAGTTTTTTTTTCAATTTTTAGTTATTATTTAGACAATCAAGGCTTATAGAATCTTATAATACAAAACTGTTTGCTTAGGTACTAAAAAGAACAATCACTTAAAGTCAACTCAATAAAAGTTTTTTACCTTAATTAATTAAAGCAAGTTTAGTACAACAAGTTATTATTTAATTGACTACACAGTATATTAATTATTTAATTAATTTGATTAAAACTGAATCAGTTAAAAGGTTTAGACATCTCGTCATTGCTGGACCGAAAAGCTCATATAATTCTGAATTTATATAAAAAACTAACATTTATTCATTTTTTCTAATTGTTATATTTAAAGAATTTTGAAATTTAATTCTGCAATTTGTATGATTTAAACTTGACATTTCCATACATTGTCCTAAGATTAGAATTTAAGCAGAGATTTTATTACCATTGTATATTATACGAAATAATTAAAAATGTAATTATTATCGATTCACGTAATTTTAAATATTTTTTACCTTTTTTTAGAGTGCATATTTAAATATTTGAAATAAATATCATTATTTGTGAAATTGTAAGAGTAATTGCATTAACATAAAAGCAAAACAATCCCCATGTAGAAATTAATATCGGTACAATATATTACCAATATCGGTTTTCTGTGGCCGTGATTGCCTATATTGCAAAAATATCGGCGAACGTCGGTTCTGTGATGATGTCAACTAATCGATCAGGCCGACATTAGCCGATATTGAGGCAATAATCTCTATAAATGGCCTTGTCCAATATTGGTCTCAAACTAAAATAGAAATATTGATGCAATATTTTTTATCATCGGTTAATAAATATTGTCCTCAAATAGAAGAATAAATATTGATGCAATATTTTTTATCATCGACTGATAAATATTGTCCTCAAACTAAAATAGAAATATTGATGCAATATTTTTTATCATCGGCTGATAAATATTGTCCTCAAACTAAAATATAAATATTGATGCAATATTTTTTTTCATCGGCTGATAAATATTGTCCTCAAACTAAAATATAAATATTGATGCAATATTTTTTTATCATCGTCTAAAAAATATTGTTCTCAAAGTGAAATATGAATATTAATGCAACATTTTTATCATAGGCTAAAAAATATTGTTCTCAAATTGAAATATAAATATTGATGCAATATTTTTTATCATCGGCTGATAAATATTGTCCTCAAACTAAAATATAAATATTGATGCAATATTTTTTTATCATAGGCTAAAAATTATTGTTCTCAAAGTGAAATATGAATATTGATGCAACATTTTTATCATAGGCTAAAAAATATTGTTTTTAAATTGAAATATAAACAGTGATGCAATATTTTTTTATCATCAGCTGACAAATATTGTCCACAAATTGAAATAAAAATATTGATGCAACATTTTTTATCATCAGGTATAAAATATTATCGTCAAATTGAAAAATAAATATTTATGCAAAAAATTTTATCATCGGGTACAAAATTTTTTATCATAAGCTAATAAATATTGTCCTCAAAATAAAAAATAAATATTGATGCAACATTGTTTTATAATTGACTATTAAATATTGTTTTCATGTTAATAATAAATATTGTTTCCCACAGTAGAGGTTTGTTTTCTTGGGAAAATCCACATTGCTAATTATATGTTTTGTCGATTCTTGTCATTCTGAATAAAATTAGCCCAAATTTAAAAAAAAAATCTTAATTATTGTTATTATATTTAAAATAAAAAACAAAAGTCTTGTCTGGGATCGAACCTGAGACTACGAGGCTAAGAGCCAGCAACGCTACCGCTTGGCCATAGACTCGCACAGAATGAAAGCAATATACGCGAGACATAAGCCTTTGAATATTTAACCATGTGATTTTTCACGAATATTCAATACTACAAGCTAAAAGGTTACAGATACGTAAAAAGGTTATTCGGACAAAAGATGTAGAATAAAATTACGAATAAAATGATCTATAATTCAATATGTGTGTTCATATAATTATTTTCAGATTTTTCAATTTTTCTTGAATTTTAGCACTGCAACTCGCCCATAGGCCAAACCGTTTGAAATACAAAGTTGTGATATATGGAGAAAAAATTAAAAATTTTGAGACGATTCTAACAATGTATAATACTTTACATGGTTTATTTATGACAATATGAATTTGGAATTTTTTATTAAATTACAGGACTCTGACTAGCTTATTTTCCAAACGGTTTACAATACGAAGATTAGTTATATGAGAGAAAAACTAAGTATTCTAAGACAAATTTAATAATATATAATAATATATATTGTGATTTCTTTACGAATTTATTAAATATCTTGAATTTAATAAAGCTATGAGTTTTCTACTTTTTGACGCGGACGAATACGTTTCTAGTAAATTCGATGATTGACGCGCATTAACACAACAAAATGGTTGATGCATAGAGAAAGCGGTAGCGTCACTTAGTGAAATGTATTTTTTGTTCGTTTGTAAATAATCAAATTATGTTTTAATTTAAAAAATAGTGATAATGTGTGTATGTGTGTAGGTTGTGTTATGAGCTATAAGTTGTAAATAAAATATAACAGTGAGAAGTGTTGTGTCGTGCTGAAATGAAATGAAAAAGCTGAAATTTTTGAGAATATTTTCAACAAGATTTGCATGTCTTCAATAACATTTTTACACTAAGATTTTCCAATTTGATCAGGAGTTTAACAGCGTTGAGAAATCTGCCGTATATATTATGTGAAATATATTATAGACATCAAACATAACATAACCTAATTTCTGGCAAGGATTATTTTACGAGGTTATACTACCAGGTGAATGCATATAATACTTCTCAATATTATTCTGTCTATACATTTAAAACTTATACTTACTTATTTTCAGGAAATAATAATATAGTAGAGAGAAAAAATTTCTATACTTTCATATTTATAAAAGGTAAGCTTCAATAGTTGCTATAATATAATTATTTCCTTCTGCATTTAAAACGCATTCTTATTTATTTTCAGGTAATATTGTTGTAAGCGCAGAAAATAGAGAAACTGGTTTGCTTAGTAGTAAAATTTTATCGAAAAGGTTTTCATCAAAAGTTTGTAACTAAATAAGTTGTAGAAAGGAAAGATATAAATTTTGACAGAATAATCATAATGTTTGATAATAATAAATGCAATGTAGAATGTCAATAAATCTGTACATTTGCATAGCAAGATTCTAGACTATGATATGAAGTCATTATTTTTTAAGGTAAAAGTAGAGTCAATTACATTTTACAATCTCATTTTAACGCTTTCATAAATTATTTATATTGATAATATATAATGATATATAATAAATATATTAACAAGGAATACAAGGTTTTACATGACAATACAAACTTGGACAAAAATATTTTGGGGTTATGGTTAAAAAAGTTTCCCAGTCACTGTTCTAGACGATAAGATAAAAGTTATCATTTCTAAAGGAAAGAGTTAAGTCAATCCTATTTTACAATCTCATTTCAATGCTTTCATAAATATTTCATATTGAATAATAGATATAATAAACAAGGAATACAAGTTTTAAATGACAATGCAAACTTGGTCAAAAATAATTTGGGGTTATGATTGAAAAAATTTCCCAATCACTGTTCTAGACGATAAGATAAATTTCATAACCTCATTTCAATGCTTTCATAAATATTTCATAATGAATAATATTTATATTAACAATGAATACAATATGTTCAGATGATGTACAGTGTTTTATCGAATGACGATGTTATAAATAGTTAAATTAATTTAATTTTGTTGCTGTTATTCGATTTAAATTGAGTATATATGTATGTCTATCTGTATGTAAGTAGATGTGTATGTATGTGTATACGTATGTATATATATGTGTATATATCTGTGTGTATATGTATATAGATATAAATATACAAATTGTATAAAGCCGATTGGCGTATAAATAAATAAATAAATAAATAATTTACTTGATATATATCAAATGTAATGTAGGTTTCCCAATGACTGTTCTAGATGATGAAATAAATATTTCATAATGAATAATAAATATATTAACAACGAATAAAATATGTTCAGGTGCTGTACAATATTTTATCGAGTGACGATGTTGTAAATAGGAAAGTTAATTTGCCTTTGTTATTGTTATAAAAAAAAAAATACTTGATATGTATTAATAAATATCCATTAAAAATAATCAATATTCATGACACTTTTGTGTTTTATGAATAATCATATTTTTAATGCAGTTATATATTTGTATCATTGTTTATATTTAATAAATGAATTTCCACAAAAACATTTTTAATAAATTTACGTTAATGTTCATTTCAGGTGTTTTATTGTTAAATAAATGATATTGATTTATGCGTTATATTATTTTCAACTTCAAATCTTCAAATATTTGTGTAATATTTCAGCATCAGTTATAAGTTTCAGAATAATTCAATAATTAATAATTCTAAATGTTTACCAGCTCTCTGTCTAATTGTACATTACCTTACCAACATTCAACAATTCGTAGGCAACATTGGTTCCAAATTTCCAAATATAGACCAATATAGACCAATTGTTGGTTTACCTATATGGCCTCAATATAAAAAATGTTCAATTTTTATGACCAGCCGATATTGGTTTCAAATTTGACCAATGTAGATTGTATATTGCTTGTAGATTCAGACCATATTAATTTCTACATGGGTCCTCTTTAAAAATTTTATATCACATAAACTATTTGATGCATAGGCAATTGATTTTCAATGTAAATTAAATAATTGATTTTTTTTTGCTTTTAGCGCTATTGTTTAGTTTTTGCTATCTAAATATAACCCTCAAATAGGGAGATAGGGGCTTGTTGTAACATTTTATTTTTAATTAGTACATCTTGAGATCAATAAACAATATTTCTAATCGTAAGAAATAAAAATGAATAGATGATATAACGATTCCTCTACCAAGTCTAGTAAAAATAATTCCATAATTCGTTTTTTATTAATTATTATTTTCTAGGAAAAGTACGGTGATACAACCTACCCCGTGTTTGGGGATAGTTGAAACATTTACCGGGGGAAGTTGTAGCGACAGTAATATCTCTGATTAATTAATTAATAATTCGTCTATTTTTAAGTGAATCGACTTGTTGCTTAGTAATTATTATCAAAAAGCAAGGTAACCCATGATTAATATAAATAAAATATATAGTGTCTCCTGCTATAGAAATTTGTATAATAAATCAACGTACACTACAATTAATACAAATAAAGGTAAATGATATATTGTTTTTTGTAACCTGTCTCCTGTCTTACAAACCTGTCTTCTGTCCTCCGAGGATTTGTTTAGAATAATCCCAGGTGTGATTTTTCTACATTATCAAGACATTTATTTAAACAATTTAGCAAGCTCAAAAATTGTTACATGTTGTCAAAGATAGATTTTGAAGCATATTAAGATGTATAGAATTTACAAATATGTAGTAGATGCTAAGAACGCGAACTGAATATTTATGATAGTACAACTATACATTGCATGTCAAAATTGAAGGACTGCACAGTTCTGTATATTGCGTCGGCCTGTGAGACTGTAGCATTAAGAAATGTCAAATTTGATCATTGTGCCATGCAATATACATAAAAATACTCATTTCATGATTATTTGCTATAAATACTTGGCATGTGATTCGTTATATCATTTGCGTAATACTCAAACTTCTCTAAATCAATGGTTTGTGAACGCCTATGTAAGGTAGGTTTTCGGTTGTGTATTTTCAGTATTTTCTTCGTCTTTATATGGCCTCCGGCAATTTTTACCCTCTTGATGTGTCGTGACAAGATTTATAAATTCGTGCTTCTTCACTTTCCCCAGACATTCCCCTGACTTTTGTTTCCTACATGTCAATTCACACTCAATAACCGAAAAAGCGACGCCTTTGAGCTAACTTTGTTTATTTTAATTAGGATCTTGTTTAATGTCTGCTTTTTCAATTTTAATTAAATGAACTATATATATATACGAGTATATACGAGATATATATATATATATATATATGTGTGTGTGTGTGTGTGTGTGTGTGTGTAATCTACACTAAAATAGTAAATTTTATATTAATAAAATAGGGTTGAGTCATTGTTTTGTTCTTAAGCAATTCATTATTAATCTATTATTTTTTTTATAAATTACCCATTAGTAAGTTGTATTTTCTATATATTTTCGAACTATATATTTTCATATTTTGCCTACAATTTAAATTTATTATTACAATAGTATTCAAATAAAGTTTAAAATGTAATGGTATGTTATACAATTTTTATTATTTTAATGGTTTGCATTATATCATGATTGTTTAAACCCTAAGTATCATTTGTTTTATTGCCTGAAACCATTAGTTTACTACTTGGAAATTATTTATTTAAATAGTATTGTCTAGTGTTATTTACATATATTAATTATTGTTTTTTTGTTACAGGTATGTAGGAGTATTTTAAATGGCAAGCTCAACTTGTTCGATCATTTATACAGGTAATGTAACATAAGTGAATACGTGAAATAATAAAAGTCGTAATTGACATTTACATTTTGACTTAAATTTTAAAATTCGACACAGATTTTAATATACAATATATAAATAATGTTTCTTTGTTCTTAAACTACTAATTATTTATATCCCAATTAAAATGATCAACATGATTTTGAATTTTAACAACTTTTACATCACGAAGAATTTCTGTTTCCAGCATAGTAAATTTATAACAAATTGATTCATTCAAGATTGTTCAATTCATCTAATAATAGTAAAAAATAATAAGGACCAATATCTGTATTAGAATGGGGTATGTTTCGAGTCTTAGTCGGGCCCTTCCTCAGTGCTACAATTAAATATATATGTCATGTTATAAATCTTTTTCGAAGACTTGAAACGAATGCTATCTTAATAAAAATATTTTTCTTCATCAAATTCTTTGTATTATTGTATGTATATCCAAAAAAAACACACACACACACATATATATATATATATATATATATATATATTAGGGTGGTCCTTAATATGGACATTTTAGAATTTTCTTGCTCCCAAGGGCTCAAATGGTTCCAAATTGATAAAAAAACTATTTTCAGAAAGTTTTAGCTCCAAATATTAACATAGTGCGTAATTCAATCAAACTTCGTATAGAAATGGCATAAAAAAATTTAAAAATAAAAATAAAATTAAGTACAACTTAGCGACAAATGAACTAAAATTGAAAATTTGTGACATTTTTATTGAAAATTCGGCGCTCTGCAAAATTTTTGAAAATTTTTTCATGCCATACAAAACTTTGATAGAATTGCGCTCTATCTAAAAGTTTATATTAAAAGCTAGAATTTCCAGAGAATTGTTTTTCATCAATTTGGAACCATTTGAGATCTTGGTAGCAAGGAAATTCAAAAATTTCCATATTAAGGACCACCCTAATATATATATATATATATATATATATATATATATATATTACCTCATTACCATTATAAGGGTACATCAAGATATAAATCATTTCCACCTTCTCATAAAAAGCTCCTATCGAAAATCCGATCAGCTTTTGAATACTCTTAACCATTTATGGGAAATTATTTATTAGAGCTCTTGATAATATTCAGCATATTGATCGCACCCACTGCATTATTCTCGACTGCGGTGTGTATAAAACTGAATATAAATAACGTCGGAAAAACATAATATAATAGAATCTTTAAATCTAAATATTTTCTCCCTGAGATATGTGAATTATGGAACGGATTTCCGGGTAATGCTCATCTTGAACTTTGCATATAAAGAGCTTTCCATCCAATGCAGAGTGGCGCAATATAAATAATGTACCAAGAACCGTGCTATATCAATAAGGTCGTTTGATTAAGTTAAAAGGGGGATTTGAGGCGATATTTTTTTAATTAAAGTCTTATTGGCCTTTCTCACATCTGTAAGATGTTGCGAGAATTCTTACTCAAGAGAATTTTAATAAAGTGCAAGGATAAGACGGTATTTCATTATGCTATATTTAATTACGTTTGTAAAATATTCGGGGAATGTATTTCGTAAATATCTCTTTGAGGTAAAACACTCAGATAAACATCATAATAAATTAAATTTATTATTAAATGAAATACCTGTCGTAGGATTTGAAGAATTCAGTCTTAGCATTTTTCTTTACTGAGTATATACACTATTCTAATTATTTAATTTTATATAAAACTACTTTTGCAAATATTTTAATAATAATTATGCTAGAAACTTCTGCATTTACACTAAAATATATGCTAGAACAAAAAAAACACTTAATACTGGTCTGAAAAGGGTCTTTGGTGACAATTACCGTGGAAAGTACAGATAATATTTCCAAATATCATATTTATGTATTTTTTTTTTTACTTGAATAGCTCCATAAATTTTTAGTATTTTGCTGAAATGCTTCAACGTTTCAAGATTTCCTTAACATTTTGGCATACTCTAAAAAAATGGATGTATTTGTATATGTTAGCGTTCGTACTTTTGGATACAGTTTTCCGTCTACGATTTCTGGCGCACGGATCTACCGATTTGAGTGATTCAAAAAACATTTGTTTTGTAGTAACTGGAAGACGTGCGAAGTCGTTGCAAAGAAACAAATAAAAAAGTGCAGAAATGATATGAGAGAATGAAGCATCTAATTTGATTAATTGAAAAAACATGCGATTCGCGTTGACTGAGAGACGTGCTGATCAATTTTTGGCAAAAGCAGGTCCAGCTATTTCGAAGTTATGGTATAAAAAGTGCAAAAATTCGATTAGAATGATATAATACTTACGCTTAGAGTCCTGAGCTTCAGTAAATCTCCCTCAGTCAATCTAAGCAAGTTAGTACTATATTTAACTTCCCGTAGGGTAAGTTATTGTAATGGGCCGAAAATCGAAATTGAAAATTTTTACACTTCTCGAAGTTTTGAAGGTTTCTGAACATTTTGGCATACCTCAGAAAAAATGGATGTGTGTGTGTATGTATGTATGGATACAAATTTCCAGTCACGTTTTCGGACTCACGCATCAACCGATTCCTATTGATAGGGAGATGAGCTGATTAGTTTTTGGTAAAGGCAGGTCCAGCAGTTACGGAGATAAAGAGCAAACAGTGCAGAAAATAGAAATCGAGCTTTTGAGAGAACGGAGCATCCGATTTGAATGTTCTAAAGAACATTCAATTAGTAATGATTGGGAGAAGTGTTTATCAGATTTTGGCAAAGGCTGGCCCAGCCATTTCGAAGATACGGTGCTAAATGTGCAAAAAATGACAGTTTTTTTTAGGGAACTAAGCATCCGATTTAAATGATTCAAAGAACTTTCTGCTTGTCTTAACAAAATAATTGATTTTGGAAAAAATATTTTTTTGTTTAAACTTTTTTTTTCAATTTTTTTTTCAAAAAAATTTTTTTTTGTATATCGAAAATAATTCAGATTTTATTTTAAACTTTGACTAAAGTTCTAATATACTTTGAACAAATAATTTTAACTTTGCAATTCAGTTTATATAATTCTTATAAATATTAGACAATGTTACAATATTTATAATGATCTATTTGAAAACATTCAGTGTTCCTCGAACATTTCGTTACGGTACGGGAAGTTCCAGCAATTTGCCTTAAGGCACGATGCCATACACCCAACCAGTTACGCTTGTGTTTATAGATAAAAAAGTTAAAATGCGTATATTTTGTATCATTTTTATGTTTTACGTTTATGTAGTTACATGTTATAAAATATATTTTTTATTATTCACTGATTGCATATAATATACGTATAGAAATTGATATATTTGAATCAAATTTATGTTGCAAATATGGGATCTTTTAATACACGATAAAATATTAGACAAGGTCCTTTCATTCTAACAATACATATCCTATTATATATATATATATATATATATATATATATATATATATATATAATCGATGTCGTCTAATTTATCTCTTACATTTTGTTTGTAAAGTACGAACAATGACAGTTTAATATTCATTTATTGATCAATTTTTGTTGAATGATTATTTTTATTCTTTTATTATAGCAATTAGCTTAAAGGCACAATGCTATACACCACGAGTTTTATTTTGGTCGTTTGTTAAAATTAAATGCATGGTCGAGAGATTGGTAAAAAAGTAGTGATGTGTACGATCACAAATATTTAACACACACTAGCAAAAGTGTTAATAACCTCATAATCCTGTGCTCTCGCATATGAAATCAAAATGAAATAAATGATTTATATGATGCAATTTAATTCCGCATGTAAATCTCTTCTTCCCCTATATGTCTACTCTAATATCTCCAGGGGGTTCTCAGCTGCTATAAAAGAATATTCCTATGAATAACATTCATATGCTCCTCCTTAGGTCTCGATAAGGATTACACACTTGATCTCGTGAGACGATCAAATAATCAGCGTGCGGTCTCATTTCCGACCTCTTGTCTCGTCGTCGGGCGCGGAGGGCTTGGAGGGCCTGGCGGGCCTCGTCCTCCGCGGGGTTGCTCGTCCTAATCCAATGACTGAATTGCGGTTGTTTCAGCCGCTAACAAATCGTGCGTACTCTGGCGAACTGTACAGATCACTTTGCATATCAAAAAGGCGCACACGCATTACGCAACTCCCCAGATTACACAATGAAAGGGTTTCGTATAATCTAAGCGGGGTTCCAGTCGACGTGAATTATATGAATTGTATATAACGATGTGGAATATTACTCGAACTCGATCTCGATCTCGAACTCAAACGCAGACGTAATTGTATTTGCGAAACAAAGAGTTATATCAGAGTACTCACTAATGCGTATTTATTTATTAATTCGTAAGCAAGCCGTCGTTTATTATGGTCATAATTAATAATTTTGATAAGTTATCTAACGCAAAATTAATTCGTAGTATATTCAGTTTCTGGTCGCACCACAATGCTAAATTCTAAAATAAAATCAAATGGAAATACAAGCACAAGTTTAAATGGAATAGAGCGGGGCACAAAGATTAAGTTTGACTGTCAGTAATTGGGCTATGGAACTAAATGAACTACATCACAACACTTAACAAACAAGCAACTATCGAACTATGTTCAGTATAATTCTCAGTTAATGCATAATTATTGAAATATGTTTTTAGCGATTTTTCTAAAATTTGACATCTTTATCTTGTCATATGTTGGGTGAAAACGAATAGCCAACGGGCAGAGAGATACAATGTCTTATTTTTAATTTAAATGAAATTTTACGTAATAAAAACAAAATCTTTTAAGCTATGCAAAATTTTTAATAAAAATTAATATTTAAATAGTTTTTACTTTCCCGTAGGGCAAGTTATAGTAATCGCAAAAAAATCGAAAATAAAAATTTTTATATATCAACGCTTTACAGGTTTCTGAATATTTTGGCATACCTTAGAAAAAATTGATGTATTTGTGTGTGTGTGTGCGTGTGGGTGTGCGTGTGCTTGGATACAAATTTTCGTCGACGATTTCGAGAACACGGATGAAGCGATTTGAATAATTCAAAAAACATGTGATTTGTATTAATAAGGAGACGTGCTGATTAGTTATTGTCAAAGGCAGGTCAAGCCGTTCCGAAGTTATGAGGCAAAAAGTGCCAAAAACGGTAACTCAGTTTTTAAGAGAACGGTGCGTCCGATTTAAATAATTCAAAAAACTTCAAAAAAATGTTACTTGTATTAACAAGTTGAACAACTGATCAAGTTTTCACGAAGGCAGGTCTAGCGGTTTCGGAGATCTAGTAAAAAAGTAAAAAAAATGGCATCTGGCGGTCAAAAATGATCATTACACATATGCACATCAAATTATCAGATATTTTATAGAGATTTTAACAATAAGTATAAATTTTGTTTACATTCCTATGGGTTCCGTACCAATGTTTATCCGTTAGACGGCGGCGCGGCGCTTACGCGCTTCTATATTCATCTCTATGCAGTTAAAGCAGTACGATTGCTTTGAATAAAAATCCAGAATTTCCAAAATGTTTACGTCGTAATGATCAAGGTGATGGCTGTTTATACATTTTTGCCATCTACTTTCCAATATTAGACAATAGATAGTTCCTAGCTTTGTTTGTTTTTGAGATGTCGGTGTCGGACCTTCTTATCCGCCGACCTTTAGCCCCACTTTGGTCTATAATATTCGTTTTTTGTAAAGTCTAATAAATCACTAATCAAGCTTCAACTTTGCCAGAATCGAAAAGCTTTCTTCTTCACACCCAAAAAGATTTCGCGCCTACATTATGGTCACCATGGTCACCTTTTAATTCGTAGTGTATGAAGAGTATTTTGATAAACATAAATACTGTTTGAAATAAACAGCGCATTTTTCGAAGAATTTTTGAGAAAAATCATACAAGTCAATTCATGTTATTTAAGTGAACAATAAATACATGATAACGTATTATAGATGAACTAGATACTCGGCTTATATGAAAGATTTATAAGTCGTGTATTTTATAGGATAACGATTTGTGATATTGAATATTGCGCATTAAGTTGTGTGAGCTAAGTTTTCATTGCGGATGAAGTCTGGACTTTATTCCGGATCAATTAATCCGGTCTTGGGCGTACGGCGAAACTTCACTGCGAAAGTCAGTCGTCGCGATAAAATACAATAATTTCTTAACAGATGAGGAGGCAATTTCAAAACTTATATTAAATCTTCGCCCCGTACAACGAGTGTGCGAGATGCTGGAATAAATCCGTTAAGATTTACAAGCGAACGGTTACTGAGAGAAACGGATGTATCGCCATTATATCTTTTATTGCCATAGAATAACAATTGGTGAACATTTAAGGAATTATATGTTTATAGGATTTAATTTATACAAATATTATCCTGCTTCAAATTTCATTATTTGCAGTACCCTATGCAAATTGACAAATTCTGATTGCAATGAAAGAAGCTGCTCTTTTACTTAAAATTAAAATGTAAAATATAATCAAGTAAGTAACTAGTGGGGCGCATGGAATCGTGCCTTAAGGCAAATTGCTGGAACTTTCCGTACCAAAAATTATTTTTTTTTAAAAAAAGATTAACATTGTTGAAAAAAATTTACTTCGAACAAATTAGATTTTTGAGAAACTATAAATTTGACAAAAAATTACTTGATATATTTGAAAAAATGTTTTCTTTATTTTGACATATTTTGGAAATTATGAAGTTTTTTTCAAAGCAATGGTACTGCTTTAACTGCATAAAGACGAAATGTCAAAGCGCGTTAGCGCCGCGGCTAACGGATAAACATTCGTACGGAACTCATAGGAATGTAAACAAAATTTATACTTATTATTAAAATCTCTGTAAAATATCTGATAATTTGATGTGCATATGTCTAATGATCATTTTTACCGCCAAATGGCATTTTTTTTTTACTTTTTTCACTAGATCTCCGAAACCGCTAGAACCGCGTTCATGAAAATTCGATCAATTCTTCATCTTGTCAATACAAGTAAAATGTTTTATTATTATCCGAATTATTAAAATCGGACGCTCCGTTCTCTTAAAAAACCGAGTTACTATTTTTAGCACTTTTGCCCCGTATCTTCGAAATGGCTAGACCTGCCTTCGCCAAAAACTAATTAGCACGTCTCCTTATCAATACGAATCGAATGTTTTTTGAATTATTCAAATCGCTTCATCCGTGTTCCCGAAATCGTCGACGAAAATTTGTATCTGCACACACACATACATATACGCACACACACACATACACGCACACATATACACATAAATCCATTTTTCTAAGGTATGCCAAAATATTCAGAAACCTCTGAAATGTAAAGATATGTAAAAATTTTCATTTTCGATTTTTTTTTTGAATAACTTACCCTACGGGAGGTAATTATTAAGTAAGTGTATTTTGACTTAATCTTTGAAAGTTGCAAGAGATTAATAAATATTTCAATTTGCTATAGAACATTAAATAGTGAAAACCTATTACAGGTTATACAATTCGGATGAATTTTCGAAACAATTCTTTTCTGCAAATGGTTTAAATATTACACATTATTAAAAAGTGAACACTAGAATATATACGCATTATTTTCTAAAAGCGCATCCAACTAATACATTGATTAATTTTCATAATTAAACAATTAATCGCCAATAATATTTTAGCAAATTATTTCACACCAAAAACTCTATTGCCGTATAAGATTTCTTAAAATTGCTATTTTTTGCACATTTAGCTCTGTATCTTCGAAACCGCTAGACCTGCATTTACCAAAATTACCACTTCCCGTCATTACGAATTGGATGTTTTTTGGATCATTCAAATCCGATGCTTCGATCTCTCAAAAACACATATTTCTGTTTGGTTTTCTGCATTCTTTGCTCCGTATCTCCGAAACGGCTGGACCTGCCTTTGCGAAAAACTAATAAGCACATCTCCCTATTAATAGGAATCGCATGTTTTTTGAACTATTCAAATCGGTTGATCCTTGCGCCCGATAACAAGGACGAAAAATTGTATCCATACATACCTACACACACACACATCCATTTTTTCTGAGGTATGCCAAAATGTTCAGAAACCTTCAAAATGTGAAGAAATGTAAAAATTTTCAATTTCGATTTTTGGACGATTACAATAACTTACCTTACCCTAGGCGAAGTTAAAATTTTCATGGAATTTTATTTATCAGAGAAATATGTTGAATCTAACTCAAAAATAACTACACAATTAAAACAATTAAATAACATGTACTTAAAAATTATTGTAAGGTCTCGTATGCTAAACAATGATGCTCACTGCCAAAAAGCTAACAACGAAAGAAAATACTTTTGATATAGATTTTCGAACATGACCGTTTAACTTCTAATAGCGAAGTTGCTTAATTTAAAGCGATGGCTGTTTACACTTCTTTTGCCCTCTACTTTCAAATATTGTATTTGAAAAATGTTTAGCTTTACTTGTTTTAGAGATACTGGTGGTAGACCTTTTCACTTTTGAGTCCCCCATGCAGAAATATACTAGGATATATGTCAAGTTGTTTGATATAAAAATAACATACATGCTTTGATACGTCGTACAATATGAAAACAAGCTGATTAATATTTTTTTCATTTTTATGAGTTTAAAGTTACATGTATATTAATACTAAATCTAAAACACCCATTCGATTCCTTTGAAACGTTTCCATCGTTTATTTAAGAGCACGTACTCGTAGGCCTGACGACAGCTCTTTAAGAATACGGGTAAAAGGTTTGAAAAGCAATAAGAACAAACGTTAGATAAACCACATTAGATAAGACAAAAGATTTGAGAAAACACAAAGGATGTAGGTGCACTTATAGACTTTGATGGCGGTGTTTGCTGCCAACGATATTGCTCGATTGTCGTGTTAGGCCCGAAATTGTTTTCAGGAATATGTTGGAGCATAATTTTCTGCGAACTTACAGGCGGCGCAATAAACTTTTACTATGGGATTCTGAGATAAACGCAGATATCATTCAGGAAAATGTTTGCTGCCGAGTTTAAAATGCTAATGTTTTTGAGATTAACAACAAAGGGTTTGGAGAAGCTTAAGAGGATGTTATGTACGTAATTATTTAATAATTTAATAGTCTTCGTAAATAATCGTTGGATTCGGGTATTTCAATATATCAGTGAAACTCATTTTTATTATTTTTCCGAAAAATAAATAAGTTTTTGCCAGAAAACGAGTATAGGTATCTTTTGTCAGAGACCGAGACTTTTTAATTGTATGTTTTATTTCAAGTCATTCTGAATCCTTTAATGACAAAATTCGACTTTTTGTTAACATAACTGGTTTGAAAAATTTAACAACGATCGGTCAAGCTTTTTTTTAATTATCACATAAGTGTAAAATTTTTCTCTGTCATCTCAAATATGAATTATTTTATTATTATATTTTGGTTATATTGATCGATTGTCTGCTATTATACTTTAAATTGCAAATAATATCAGTAGGTAGAATATTAGGTTTTGTAAAAATATTGACCAGTTACATTTACCTTATGGCCTTGAAGAATATTCTAAATTATTTTGGAATGATCGTAAATGTCAAAATTCTTAAGCTCGAACGATATGAAAAGTCTTAATTATTATTTGAATATGAAACCCTCACTCATTTGCTATTAATATACAAATTAATTAATGTAATTTTATGCACAAAATAAAAATTTACAATTTGTGATATTGTGCAATATGAACTAAATAAATTATAGTATTAGTTTTTTATTTATTGTGTACATGCTTACATTGTTTAAACTGATTAATTATACGTGAGTTTTTACCTTTTTTAATAATGCGACCAAAAAACCACAAAATTTATTGAAAAACAAGTAGTGTATGGCATCGTCTCTTAAGGCAAATTGGTAGAACTTCCGATACCTTAATGCAATATTCGAGGAATATTAAATGTTTTCAAATAGGTAATTATAAACAATGTCAATTTCATTATACTTATTTCATAAAAATTAAATATACAAAACTGAATCAATCTGATTTAAAATGAAGAACATTGTCTAATATTTCTAAGTATTATAAAGTAATCTTTAGAACTTTAGCTAGAATTAGAATTAAAATCCGAATCATTTTCCGATATTATAATAATTTTTAAATTAAAAAAAAGAAAATAAAAATTCTCTCCACAAAAGCAATTGTTTCCAGCATTTGCCAAAATCCAATCATCACTTCTCCCCATCATTACGAATCGAATGTTTTTTGGGTCATTAAAATCGGTTGATCCGTGCTCTTGAAAACTGACTTTTTAAGCACTTTTTGCACTATATCTCCGAAGCCGCTGGACCTACCTTTGCCAAAAACTAATCAGCATATCTCCCTATTAATAGGAATTGATTGTTTTATGAATTTTTCAAATGGGTTCATTCATATGCCCAAAACTGTCGACGAAATATTGTCTCTACATACACACATACACATGCATTTTTTCTGAGGTATGCCAAAACTCTAAGCGTGAAGATATGCAAAAGTTTTGATTTTCGATTTTTAGCCCATTACTATAACTTACCCTACGGGTGAGTAATAGGATCAAAGGTTTCCTTTTATAGCAAATATCACCTAAATACAAATATTTCATGAGTTGTGTAACAAATGTATCTCAAACGTATTCAATCAATTAAGAGCTTATGCATGCACATATAAAAATCCATAATATATTTTACTCAAGTACACATAATTTAAATCTAAATTTGTTACGTTATGTTATACAGATCAATAAAGTAAATTGCGTAATAAAAATGCAAACATACATATGAGATATTTTGGTCGAATTGCACGGAGAAACATATAAAATAATATAATTTTACCCATTCGTCCAAATAAGAAGATAAAACAAATCTTTTACTATACTTTTTATTGCTGTTTTCCTCTCTGGTACATTTTCTCTCATGTCAATTTTGTGATGTATTTATATGTTATGTTCCGCACTGACAGGCTATTCACGAATACACATCGAAAACATTTCAGAATAACAGTCTGGCAAGGCGGGTTCAACAGAAACCTATATATATATATATATATATATATATATATATATATATATATATATTTATATATATATATATATATATATATATATATATATATTTATATATATATACGTATAATTTGACTATCACAGATGCTATATAAAAACTTATGGTGAAACATATTTTCTATATTCATTTATTAATTGTCATCCGGTCTTTATTTAAAGCTGATAAACATTAATATTTTTAATAAAATTTATTCAAATAGTTTATTTATATATAAAGGTAATGGTAATAATAATGAGTATCATTTCGAACTATGACCAAGCTCAATTATTCTGAAAGTACATACTATTAAAATGATTAAAATAAATTGGGCAGACCAGGACACAAAGGTCCAATTTGACTTTAAGTAAATATACTGACAAAATAGAAAAAACTCCATCAGACCAATAAAACATATCAAACAAGCTACTATCGAACTATGTTCAGTAAAATTTCCAGTTAATTCAAATTCAATTTTTATAGAATTTGCACTCTGTCCCTTTTTACCCCATGTGCGACCAGGGGACAAATAGATGCAATATCCTATCTTCAATTTTCTTCTTTATTCTCCTAATTTTCCTACTTCTCTTCTTTTCTCCTATGATAAATACAAATTTTATGGGCACATTTTTCCAAAGATCACACTGTATATAATCTTGATTATATATTAAAATATATATTTAAATAAAAAAATGAATATAATTGTATATGTTTTATCTTTTTATGTTGGGGAGAGTACAATTTGATTAAACTGAAGGCACAAATTTTTAGTGAGCTTAGTTTGGTATTATTTGATTTGGTATATTATTATTTGCAATAATATAAGCAACTATTTTTAAATTCAGCTCGAAAAGAGCTTGTTACTAATGAAAAGCGTCAAAACATTCCAAGCAGCACATAAAGTATAAATCGACTATTACAAAAGTGTACTTATGAAGTAAATTTGTTAGTTTATTTTGAAAAAATTAAATAGATCCTTATAAAAATAAATTATGTAGGTCTGCAAAAATACATTATTTGTTATCATATAATTCTTATTTTATATCAAGTCTTTTCATAACAATGTTTTTTGAAACATGCTTATTTAAAACTAGAGTAAAATATAATATTATAAACGTGATGTAAATATGATAAAAATCATCAATATGTAAAATTATTTTGATCGGCATATTTCTGTATCTATTCACGCATAGAAAATTTTATACTATCAGTCATGAAACCCAATGAAAGATTTATCTGTAAAAGCGCATGAAAATAATCGGGAAAAATATATATTTATACCAGTTCGTAAGCATGAATATAAAATATGTGCGTTGAACTGAGATGCCAAGGCGGTGGAGACGCCGATCGGTGCGAATTCCTGGAGCGTTGTGCGAATATTTCAACTTGAACGAAAACAGACTGGGATACAATTCCTACGCGTGATTTCGCGATGCCAAGTCGTGACTTCATGTCACTAGATATTTCAAAGAAAGGATTTGTGTTTGAAAAGTTATTTTTGGGTTTTGGATTGACTGGTAACAGGATTGTAGAAAAAGAAACATCTATACTCGGCAATGTATATTACTTGGGTTAAAAAGCATTTGAAAATTTTAAATGTTATGCGAGGTACTACTATTTGGTACTCAATGTTTTCAATTGAATATTTAGCATTTTGCAAAGACTAAAATTTAGCAGAGCTTTTACAATGGATGTTTAATTTCAATGTCATTTAGTGAGAATACTCATAAATAATTTCAATATAGTAAAATATGTCATTTTGTTTATATTCATCAAAGTACGAATTTATTCAACATTGTTTTGATAATTCTTTCAATTAACATTTTCATTGATCATCTAGTAGATATACTATTTTTGTGAATTTAGGTTCACTAAATATGTTTTTCAGCGGTACATCATAGACTTTTTTTTTAATTTTCAACGAAAAACAAAGATATTTTATTTGATATTAACAGTTTATTAACTTTTAAAGTTTATGTTTTCATAAAAAATCCGATTCGGTAATTTTATGTTTTCTCGACGTTTCAAGCCGTTCTGAATCGAATGAGACCAAATTTGGAAAAAGTATGTGTGTGTGTATGTCTATGTGAACAGATTTTTTGCCGTAAGTCGACGTTTTCTCAAAAACGGCTGGAAGGATTTCAAAAATTTGAAAGCCATTCGATGTATCTCAATGAGGACTATTGTTTGAGAGTTTTGTGACACGATCTGCCGAGCGGTTTCTTTGTAGTTTGCAAAAAAGTGTTAAACTTTTCGTCTACATTTAAGCTCATACTACCGAATCGATTTCAAAAAATCAAACTTTTCGAAGATTTTAGTTGGGAATGATACTGATTAGTTTTAGGTAAAAATCTACCGAGTCGTCTTCTTGTAATTAACTGTTAATAAAAAAATGAAAGGCGATTTTTATGTAACTTTTTTGGCGATTATTTTATTTCGTATTTAAAAAAATAAAGTGATCTCTCATACCGCAATGTATTCTGTCCATAAATAGTTTCTCAATTTATTAATTCAATTCAATGAACCAAGAAATTCAAATTCCTTGAACTCGATTCAACTAAATCCCGTCTCAATACCTATAATAAATGAATCAGCAGTCGCTTGCACGCAAAAATAAACCAACCAGAAAATAATATGGAATTATAAAAAACTTTGTAAATTAGTATTAACTCAAACTTCAGATCAGTATTAACCCGAGAAGCCACCAAAACGTAGTAATCGACATTGAAGTGAATTGCATTTAAAATGTATTCACAGAATTACTATATTAATTTTGTCCAAGTTTGAGCTTAATTTTATAATAAATTTAGTTACCAATTGTATATATTATTTTAAATACATTTATAGATAATTTATAGTAGAATAATTTAAAAAAATATTTTTGGTTTACAAGAAAATTCCAGAATTAGATGACAAAATCTAGAATATGAGCATAATTGCTAGATTTATGTTGTTTAAATTTGAGCTTAATTTTGCAATAAAATTTGTTTATGACTATATATTATTTTATATAAAATTTTAAAGAATTTATAATAAAATTATAAAAAAATTAGTAAAATTATTTGAAAAACCTTATGCTGAAATTGTTTTTCAAAATCGGTACTCCGCAAATAATTCTTACCAGACAGTATAACATGATTTACGTAGAATTGATTGCAGATATTATTTCCATTCATTCGTGGATCCGTGAAATTTCCATCGAGCAAATTCACTTTATACATCGGTATATATCTAAATTTACATATCAACTATATGTTTATCTATATCTCCATATCCATACGACCGAATACAAATGTCCCTGGGCTAGAACTTATCCGCACAGATAGCTACAATTGCGCCATGGTATAGGTTCTATTAAACGTAGTCCGAGTTAATTGGATGGCGACCCCGTTGTTACTGTAACGAGTGCCAGCGTAGCATACCAATCGCCCGCTCTCGGTTCATCCGTTGATTCGATTGAATAATGAAATCACTTGTAACAAAGCGCAAAATAAATCTCACTCGGACACAAAAATCAGCAATGGACCAAGCTTTTGACCTATTCCAATTGATTGTTATTAGATTGTTGCGATAATTCTTCAGGGTTTATGCTGAATCTAATGGGGGTGCACTAATAAGGCTTCAAGCGTAAATATGTGCCATCGATTCAATATGCAATTATGTAGAAACTTTTATGGGTTTGAAAATTTATTAACTTCTCGTTAGATAAGTTATTGTTTTAGAATTAAAATGTTTTACATTTTTTCGCGTTTTGAAGGTTTCCGAACATTTTGGCATACCTCAGAAAAAATGGATGTGTGTTCGTGTGTGTATGCATGTATGGATAGATTTTTTCGTCCAAGTTTTCGGGAGCCAGGATCAACCGATTTGAATGCTTCAAAAAACATTCGGTTCCTATTGATAGAGATGTGCTGATTAGTTTTTGGCACAGGCGGTTCTAGCCGTTTCAGAGATACGTAGCAAAGAGTGCAAGAAATAGAAATCGATTTTTTGAAAGATCGGAGCATCCGATTTGAATGATCCAAAAATTATTCAATTTGTAATGACTGGGAGAAGCGGTGATTAGTTTTTGGCAAAGCCGCGGGTCCAGCGGTTTCGGAGATACAGAGCAAAATGTACAAAAAATGGCAGTTTTTGAGTGAACTAAGCGGCCGATTTAAATGATTCAAACAACTTTCCGCTTGTTTTAACAATATAATTGCATTTAGAAAAAAAATTCGAAAATAATTCAGATTTTAATTTTAATTATGACTCAAGTTCTAATATACTTTAAACAATTATTTTCAACTTTGCAATTCAGTTTATATAATTCTTATAAATATTAGACAATGTTATTAGAGATACGTGATAAAAGATACAAAAAATGTCAAATTTGAGATCTTGTAGCATCTGATTAGTGTGATTCAGACACTAATAAAATTCGTTTCGTATTGACGTCATACGGCAAAGGCAGGTCGAGTCGTTTATAAGAATCGGTGTAAAAGGTGAAAACACTGAAAACACGACATATTTTGAAAAAAATCGAGAATCCCATTTCAATGCTTTCAAAAATTTTTTGCTTGTATTGATGAAATGGAGAATTAAATGCATTTTTGCAAAGGCAGATCTTGGAGTTTTTGCTCAACTTTTGTATTGAAATTGACATTTGTGCTCGATTTTGATCTCGTTATTAATTGGTATATAAATATAATTATTAGTAAATAAATACAGATAGATAAGTACACAGGTAGGAAGCTAGACGTATTAACAGGTAAACAAGTGGAAATTAAGAAAGGTAAATAGGTTAATAGGTTGGCAGTTATACAGGCAAACAGGTATACTAGTAAGCTGCTAGATACATAGATAGTTAACAGGAGATCAAGTAGAAAAGTAAAAAAAAGACAGGTAGACAGATAAACTAGTGGAGTGATAGACTGATAAATTAATGGATAGGTACGCAACGTACATAAGATATGGTACATAAGAGTGGTAGGCAGGTAAACAGGTAAATATGTGGAAAAGCAGATATGTGAACAGGTAGACAAGTAAGCAAATAGATAGGTAAATAGTTAGAAAAGTATGCATTAGACAGGCATAGAGACAGACAAGAAGAAAAGAAGACAGGTACGTCATATTTAAATAAACTATTTAATTTATGCATGATGTACTTTGTGACTTCTTGTCAGATTTTTATTGGTATTGTATTTTTTAATATTTTTCTTACTGAATTATTGATAATACAACTATAAATTCTTTTCATTAAAAAAATTAATTGCAACAAAATGCAAGATGAATATATCATTCGGGCTTAAACCTCTCCATATGAATTAACTTTTGACTCATTCCAATGCAACAAAAAGTAATTGATGGTTATTATATTGTTTCCCTAATTATGAGCTTATGTTCAATGAACTGGAGTAACACTAAAAAGCAGTAAAAACTCGTTTAAAACCATTGAAGAGATTAATAGCATGTATTACAAATTTTAAATACTTCGAAAATGTTTAGTATTGTAATTGATTAATAACGGTTGATTGAAAAGAAATGATAGGATCACTTTTATTTGATATTTTTCGTAATGTACCAGAAGTTCAGAAAATTTCATCATTATAAATTATATATAGACCTAAAAGATTAAATAAATATTAAAATTATCAACTATCTATTGGCATAGTACTATGTAGTTGCAGTGTCAGAAATTATTTTAATATCAGAAATTCAATATTAAAATGAATAAAATAACTTAAAGGTTTGGAAAGTCAGTTCACTATAAGCCTTCACACTATTTGTGTTTTATATTTCGTATTTCATATCTGCCTTTGACAGTTTTTGTGACAAACTGTCATGTAAGTAATTTATCAACTCGCCCTTTTCAGTTACAAACAAAATAGTCTGGAAGTTCATTTTATTTCAAATAAAATACACGTATGCTCCAACTTGAAAATTATGCGGTAGTCTGTCTTCTTTTCAAGAAATTAATGTATTGGAAGTTATTGGTTTATATCTGGACGTCCTACATTGATTTATTGCCTTCTGCAAATGAATAAATTCAAAAGTTGGTCGAAAAGTACTCGTAGTCCGTAATGATTCTTGAGGATTTATTGAATAAGTTTTCTTCCATAAAAAGAAACTCGAGATATTTCTATGCTTTGTAGAAAATTTTTAAATTATATATTTTATGATCGTTAGCAGTATCAATAAGCGAAGCTTCTAATGATGTGATATAATGATAGGACCACGATAATTGTATTGTTAAGGATTGAATTAATAATGATAAACCTTTCGGCGAGTGACAGAATGGATATAAGGATTTCTTGTATAAATATTTGATCTTCCATTTGCGCTTCAATATTGTAAGATATTATTCTGGGTTGGATACATTTCTCATTGAAAAGGTACGCGATGAGTTACATAACTTATAATGAACACACAGTGTAGCAAGATTGTATTATGCATTCTATAAGTGAATAAGGTAGGTGAGATGTGCCATGAAAGGGATGTTTATAATCAAAAAGCTGGTGAAATAAAATAAATGTATTTTTTATTATTTGTTATTAAATTTCTAAGCTCTTTCTGGTTTCCTATCCTATTGTTTTCCTTATGAGTAATTTTTTTTGGTTAACATTGTTGTTAATTTTACTATATCTTATTATAACTCTTAAGTATACATTATTAAATTGTTTTATAAGAATTGTATTATTAATTTTAAGTTATTTTCAACAGTTTTATTATATAATCTTTATTCACGTAAATATGGTAAATAGCACCAACTGAACGTTTACCATAACAATAAAAGTTATCGAATAAAAAAGTACTTTAAGGTTAAAAGATATAATTTTACCAGATATAGATTAAAACAGTTCCAACAATGCTTAATAATATTTTTGACAAAATTCCAGATCATAGTTATATATAGTGTTATCGCTGTAAAAAAATTACCTATAAAATATATATTTGTTATTGATTTATATAGCTATTATTTCGTGAAATCTCTTCAAAATTAATAATATGACATTAGACCTGTTTGCTCCTTGATCGTTCCGTTTTACCCTACCCGGTAAAATGATCAGGTGACAATTTTTTGAAAAACAGAAACAAAACCGAATTAGCTGGTAGTTGTACTAAACATAGTAAGATAGTCAGGTAGTTGTTTGTTATGTGTTATTTGTTGTAATATAATTGGTTTATTTTTCACAATGTAATTGCTTTACATCCTATGTCAAAATTGAATTGATGTTAAATCATTATCGTATTTGGTTTAATTTCAATCATATAATTGAATGTGCATATATATCATATATATATATATGTTTACTAATTTGTTTTCAATTTTACAGTTAAATCAAAAATCTGGATTCCATAAATTGGTAACTGTATTTTGGACAACCTTTCGATTGAGACGATGAGTCAAATTTTATTATTAAATAAATGCGAGTAAAAGAAGCTGTTGATGAGTTAGTAAAGTTTTTATACGTATTTGTGATATATTAATAGTAATTGAAAAAAACTGAAGGAATATGTCTGAAATCTCACAAAGATCTTCTTTATACATCTATCAGAATGGTATGATATGCGAATTGATATCATTTTATTTGATAATAGTCTCTATTTTTAGAAATTCTATCTAATATATTGAATTAATCTGTATTACGAATTCTTTTGATTGAATAATTATTCAAAGCAATTAATTCCAATACGCAATTAAAAGTCCAATATACGCTAAATTGATAATATTTCAAAATATTTAAAAAGTTTCAATCTTGTTCAAATAAAAATGGAAAAGAACCGTTAATGAGCCAGTCAATTTGGATATCATTTACGCGCAAAAATGACGTAATATAATTAATAATTAAAAAAGCCTAAATGAAGTCATCTGAAATATCACCGAGGTCTTTTTTATATATTTAATTCGTAGGGCGATCCTAAACGACGCGATATTTTTTGTCTCTTTGAAGAAGGACCTGTTTATAAACGCTCCAGTTGTAACAGAACACCACTCGAAACCTTCGGATTGTTTGGGGGGTGAGGGTTGCTTAAGAAATCCATGTATATCCCAGAGAATTCAACTGTTGATGCGGGGGTCTCATTAAACTTTGATTCCGCGTCGCTGGCGTTCGGTTGCTCTTCAACTTGAATTTTAATGAGAACTGTTAACGGACATGTACTAGAGAGCCAGCAATCAGCTGCAACAAGCTACTTCTCGTCACACTTCAAAAAACTTGATTTTAACTCGTTTACTTCCGAAATTATGCACAATTAAGATATTATAATTCGACATGCATCCCGTTGAAATTAATTAATGACTGGGACCAGTGTCGTACAAATCTATAAAATAAAAGTTATAACATTTAAGCAGAGTTTGATTATTTACCTGGTTCACTCAAAAATCTTTGTCGCAAGAACTTTTCATTGCTTAATGAAAAAAGAAATTTAATATTTCTT
Source organism: Ctenocephalides felis (assembly GCF_003426905.1). Classification (NCBI taxonomy): domain Eukaryota; kingdom Metazoa; phylum Arthropoda; class Insecta; order Siphonaptera; family Pulicidae; genus Ctenocephalides; species Ctenocephalides felis. Next base: position 54,480,360 of record NW_020537758.1, read on the forward strand.
TGAACAGGTTTCAATAGTTGAGTTCATTGTGAATTAGTATAGAATTTTTTTAATTTCTAAAATGTTATTGGAATTTGCTTTGCCTATTATTAAAAAAAACCATAGTCTATACATATGAATATGCATAATTCCTAGTTAGTTTGTTCCAAACGTTATTAGAATTTTTAAAACAATTTTATGATTTTTGCAGAATGAAAAATTTGCATAACACAACATAAGAAAAAAGTTTGACTGGTAATTACTTAATCAAAATATATATTGAAAAAAGGGGTCACCTTAAACAAGTTTATCTATTAATTAGCATAACGTATATCTCCTAACCAGCACAATTTTCAGTTAATTATTTTCAAACGCTATTAGAATTATTAGAACAATTTCAGGATTTATGCAGAATGTAAAGTTAGCATCGCACTGTCTGCTAAGAAACTGGTTTGACTACTGATTACTAAATAATATCAAATATTGGAAAAGAAATGAGTTATCTGAAACAAGTGTATCTACTAATCAGCATAATTTTCAGGTAATTTTTTCCAAATCCTATTAGAATTTTTTAAATAATTTTAGGATTTTTGCAAAATATAAACAGAACTAATCAAGGCGAGTTGATGTATTTCATATAATTTATTCAAATTCACACACATTCCATACACTTTTAACACAAAATTCTAGAATGCGAACAATTGATAATTTACAATAATGAAATTAAAAAAAAAAAACTGAATTAAAAATCGAGGCGCAATAATCAGAATTATGGAAACAGCAGTTTAAACCTGAACTACAGGTTAAAGAAAGACACGATTAAAAATGTACTCCTTTTTATTAGATACAAAAATAATTAATAGTAAATAAATATGACTCAGGGCAAGTAATCAAATAAAATATCAATCATTTTCATTATTTTGAAAATGTGTAAAACATCATGTACGAGTGTTGTGACATAAAAAAACAATCATTAAATTAAAATTGATTTTATGATATAATGAAATGAATATTAGAATATATATTAGAATTAGATTTATTAGATTAGAATTAGAATACAAAATATATTAGTAATACGTGTGGTAACTTACTTGTGTACTTTATGAGTTTAAGAAGGGACAAGTCAGAGAAAAAACAGATCCAAAGTTTTCAATTTTATTTTCAAAAGAAATTTGCGAAATATTAGCTACATTGTTTAACCAATGTAAAATACAAGTTTTATGGTATCAATTTTCACGAAGATTGCACTTTATATAACCTTGATCTGACATTTCGGCAAAAATATTCATAAACAGTGTGTTAAATTATTTTTGCTCTCGTGAAATTGCTTTTTAAATCAATTTACTTTTTCATTTAATATTTCTTATTGTTTACACCTTTGCCAGTGTGAAGGTTTTGTTGGTTCTTTTTACCCCACCTATAAACTTTTAACAAAATTATATAAAATCAAATACAACAGTTAACTGTTGAATCTAACTTGAAAATAGCAATACTTCTTATAAAACAATTAAATAAAGTATACCTAAAATTTATATTTGGGTATGATAAACTAAATAAAAGAACTCAACACCAAAAAACTACCAACAAAAAAATTTATCATGAAGATTGATTGATACATTACCTGTAGATAGCGATTGATATACATCTGTAGATAGCGACGTCGTAAAACTTAAAGTGATGGCTGGTTACACATTTTTTGCATTTTAGTTTAAAATAGTATCACTAAAATCTATTCTTTGCATGTTTTTGAGACAATTTTGGAAAACATATTCAATCGCAAACCTTTGAGCCCTTCTTTTCCTTACACTTGTCACGAAGAAGTGGCAGAATTTTTTGTATTAATAAGAATTAACACTCGTCATGTATATATATTCCCTTGATCATTGGTTATTTATATTGCTATTAAATAAAAAATCAAGACATCTTCTCGCATTTAAAGATATTTAAAATACTTTTAGGCTTAGCCGAAATAAGTAGTGACTCAGCAGCATTTTACCTTTATACAAGGTTTTACGTAGAGTTTGTACAAAAACCGACATTTCAGAAAACCGGTTTTCGAATTTTAATTTTATCAGGAAACCGGTTTTAACCGGTTTTCGAATTTTATATAGCAAATACATTTTTGCTCGAATATTCTTTAATAACAAAAATTTATCCGCAAATTTAATGCGATTTGAAGCAGTATTTGGCTGAATTTATTTATTGTTAAATTTTATGGATATTAAACAAAATTATTTTAATTTTAATTAGTAAAACAAATAATTAATAGTTTATTAAAATCAAATAACTTTGAAAATAATTATTCTTTATGCATCATTTTCACATATAAGAATGAAAATATGTTTATGATAGTGAAAGGAAAGTTTTCGAATAAATAAAAATAATACATTTTTAAATAAAAACATTTATTAAATTAAAAAAAAATAATAATAAAAAATATTAGATACATGTTGATACTTACTTGTTAATATCAATTTTAATTAATTAATTTAAAAAATTCGAATTATTTTTGCAAATATGATTTAAAAAAACTGAGAACGTCTATTGATTTGATACTTAGACATGTCTTTTCTTTGCTCACAAAATTTCCCGAAACAGAAAATACTCTCTTTTTTGCGTCAGAACTAGGCTTAATTGTTTTTGAAGCCTGATATAATAATTGTAAGTTTTTTATTTGTGCCTTCAAGAGATAAAAACTCTTCGCTTTAACTTTGAGTACAGAAAGTTACTTATTCAAGAAGAAGTCATACTGATTTAAATTGATGTACACTGGTATAAAATTTTAAGTTAATATTTAGACAAAAAATAACACAAAACCTTTCTGGGAACCACAGTCGACTAATAAGATTCCAAATGTTATTGAACCGATATGATTCCAAGAATCAAAACGCTTGCATCTATCTTTTATATTTGGCTATTTTTCATTTGTACAATGAAAACCGACTTTATCTACTAAAAAACCGGTTTTAGAATTCCATAATTTTCGTTAAAAAACTGATTTTTAAAACCGGTTTTTGAACACCGACAAACCCTAATTTACGCCGCTTCTGACGACACAAAATTTTGCGCACAGTTTAATGAAAGCGTCATAGTTAACAAGTTAAACTATTTGACAGCATACGTCAATTTTTAGATTCATTACCAGATACGTAAAACACTCTCTCTGATATCATTAAAATAAAATTCAATGTATTCTGTTCAAAATGGTTTATTAATTTGCCACTAATGAAGCCATGTTGGACTTATTATATTATGCGGTTGAACAATATATACCCCTACACATATCCCTTTATGAATACTTATGCGAATCTATCTATCTGTATATGTACATTGCTAATAATATCTCATTGATGTGCACTTAGTACCCATTATCAAAGACTACGCGTATATCAACTAGATGGATTATGTTACATTTGCAGGATACCGGCTGTAGTACATTGTTGAACAACAAGAACACTACCATAGGATAAGGTAATATTATGAAAAGGGCTCTTGGAATCACGATTGACGTGAAAATGACAGATTTAGTATATATTAGTGATGTGCCGACTCGAAAAATTCCCGATTCGAATGATTCGAATCAGAAAAAAACCTGATTCGAATCATGATTCGAATCAACTCGAATCAAGTATATATATGGACAAAAAAAAAAATGATGGATGTATTAATTTAGTAAAAGTGATCCAAATTTATAATCAAAATTGTCAGTTTAACCAATATAACCGACAAAGTAGAAATTGTAAACATAAATCACTATCAAAAAGTATATTCTGAAAATTATTAAAAATGATGTAATTTTGAGGACGGCTAAAACATATCTTCAAATTAATTTACAATAATAGATTACCAAACAATTGTGCATCACTAAAGCATATAAAATAATATTTGGAATCATGGGTCAATTGTTTATTTTACTATGTAATCAGTAAAGGATCGCATCTAAACTGAGAGCTGAAAGTTAATTTCATTAATGTGAATTTGCCATTACTTACATAATCAGAAGTTAACATATTATTTACTGACTTTCTGGTGTTTAGTAATTGTTTCAAAAGAGAATTATATTGAAAGATTCCCGAAACTCGTTTCATAATTTCGAGTGGTTTATTCTGATAACATTTAAAATCTAAAACACTTAATTATTATCAAAATTGGGTATTGATATTTCACGAATAAAATCGCTCTCAGCGCTCCGTAAAATAAATAAACACGCAAGAACGACGACGCATTGTATCGCCCATACGGTTAACTCATATCGCTTGAACTCATATCGTTCGAACGGCTTGAAGTCGGGATGATTCGAATCAGAATTGAAGTCGGAATAACTCGTAACGCCGCTTGATTCGGTTTGGCTCATGAAGTCGGAACAACTCATAACGCCGCTTGATTCGAGTTGGCTCATATGAAGTCGGAACAACTCATATCGCCGCTTGATTCGGTTTGAGTCATATGAAGTCGGATGATATAGTTAGTCGATGAATGCGGTTAAAGTCACACAAAGACGATTGGAGTTGGCTGATACATTTAAGCATATTAAAGTCGGGTGGCTCGCATGATTTAATTCATTATTTATTTTTTATATTTATGATATTTATTTTTTATATTATTATAATATTGAATTAAATTAAAACATTTTTTTATATTTATATTTATGAAAAATTTGTGTTAATACATATTTTATCACAGTAAATATTTCGCGGCTTGATGCGAGTTGATTCGAATCAAGTAAAATCTGATTCGAATCAAGTCGTTAAAGGCTTGATTCGAATGATTCGAATCACTCGATTCGACTTGGCACATCACTAGTATATATATATGTTGGCGCATATCGAGTTTAGTATCACGATTTTTGATAGATCGGATGCAATAAAATTGGAAAATACTTTTATGTAGCTACATTTATTTCACATAAAATACAACAAGAATTGTACGTTTTGTAAACAAATTAAAGAACAATGAATGTGAATTTCTTACAAGATCTTTTAACTTCTGGAAGGAGAAGTTTATGTTTTCATCAAAAAATCCGACTCGCTAATTTTATGTTTTCCAACCAAATTTGGAAAAAGTGAATAAATTTTTGCTCTAAATCGACGTTTTCTCAAAAACGCCTGAACCAATTTAAGAAATTTAAAATCCATTTGATGTATCTCAATGAGGACTAACGTTTGTCAGTTTTGTGAGACAATCTGCAGAGCCGTTTCTTTGTAATTTGAAAAAAAGTGTTAAACTATTCGTCCACATTTTCTCATACTACCGAATCGATTTTAAAAAATCAAAAACTATTCGAAAGATATAGTTTGGAAAGATACTGATTAGTTTTAGGTGAAAATCTACCGAGCCGTTATTTTGTAATTAACAGTTGAAAAAAAAATTTAAGCCGATTTTAATGGAACTTTTTTAGCGAAATATATTATTACGACAAGTAGTTTAATTTTAAAAATCCATCAAAGTTTGAGAAAATAAGTAGTTTTTTTGACGTTTGTTAAAATTAAAATTAGATGATTTAGTTGGTGTAACGATAGAGTACTTGGTCTTAATGAACATACTAAACCATTAAAGTCCTACGGAAACTGGTTCAATTATAAAAATTATTGATTTTTGAAAATTTGCTTTTAGAAAATGCTCCGAGTTAACGTGTTCGTTCGTTCGTTTTCAATGATGTGTAATAATTGCACTTGGATTATTTATAATCACTCATAAATAAATTTATTTTTTATTGATTCAGTCGATTATTTACACATTTCAGGAAGTTCATGTAACTTGCCTCAAAGCAAAATGCCAATACCAACTAGCTAGTTTTCTTCTTAAACTGGGCGAATTGACAAAAGATTTATCAATAAGAACTAAAGTAATTTGTTCACGTAATATTATGAAAAAGGAATGAGCCATCCGAGGCGTGATCAACTTGAATTAAATCTAGTAACAACTAGTTATGAGTTCGATTCCAATCTCGGCCAAGCTTGATATCAAGCAGTATGATATGCTTTTTACTTGAAGTAAATTAGACCTCAAATGTAATAATCTCAAGCAAAAATTGGCTTTAACATTTCAAATAGACGCCAACACAGTAAGAAATACATATCTAAAATATTGTATAAAATAACAGCATAGAAAAGTATTTTGCCCTATAGATTTAGTGGGTTGCATATATTCATCCTCTCAAGGAAAAAAACACATTTCGCAGAACTCGTAAGTCTGATAACAAAAAAACTTGAAATAGAGTGTGACTTGATGATTTTTGGCAGAGCAAAGATTGGCAGAAGAATCAGTAAAGAATATTTTAATGTAATTACATTCAGTTCATTTTGGATAGAACAGTGATTTTAATTTTACAGAATGATATAACAATTTCGGCTCGTCGTAAATTTGACAATTGATCTATGTTTTTATTAAATATTATTCCCTGAAAGAATTTTATAGCAATCATAAATTTCAAATTAATAAAAATCAAAATTGAAAATATAAAATCAAAATTTATAAATTACAAACAATCCTTTTTGCGATGAGTTCTTAGGATTTGTTCCCTATTTGTGACTGAAAACTGCGTGTTTTTTGTGTACTTTACACATGTATGTAATTTGAATCGTTGTAAATTAGTCTTATAATAACTTTTTTTTCTTAATTTTCTGTTTCTTTTTACGCATCATAAGAGTTGCAAAAACCGCGTGTTCAAATTGACCGCGATTACATTTAGTAAATAAGTGTTAGTAACAGAATACTCAATACATTTGCGTGAATCATCTTCTAATTTGGTTTTATTTCTCGATATGGTAACCTAATATCATTTTCTATCCTTGTGCAATCTTAAATGTTTCACAGATTCATCATATTTATATTTTTACTGTATACTCATCATATTTCTGTTTTTAAAGAAAATAGTGGAATGTAATGTATTCTTACTGTTGCAAAACAATTAGCATTTTTGGAAGATTCTGCTTAACATACTAATTTGATATACTTATTCAAATGAGTTATGGAGATTATCTTGTAACTTTCATAACTTAACTTTTATAGTGTAAATACTTAGAATTAGTCAAAAATATCTTCTTGAGGTTGGAGCATATTATATGATTTTATTTGCTTTTTTGACAAACTTTTTTAGTACTGTATAAAACAAATTTACTCGATTATATATTTAATCTAAAAACAATGAACTCTTTAACTTAACGTTTATACCGTATAACATAAAACATTTCTCATATTTTCATATTTTATTGAGTTTCCACCAATAAATGATACATATTGTTAATTTTCTATTCTAAAAGTACTTGACACGAGCAAAGAAATCTTCAAAATTTAGTTTTATTATATCATTGATAATTTTGAAGATCATATTTAATATGCAAATATGATCTACAAACGTAATTCAGAGGACCTAAAACATTTTTCTGATCCATAAGTTTTCCAAGTTTTGCTTTTAAAGTTTTGCAACGTTTAAAAAATAATTCATAAGTTATAAGTTCACTATTTTGACGATTGCTCGGCGTGTAGATGGTATAGGCAAAAAAAAATAATGTTATTGTTTTAATGTTTTATAGGTTAAGTTCGCAGAAATCTCGAAAAACAGTCTGATCAAAAATACTAAAATCCTATGAAACTGATTCAATGATACGCTAATATTTCATTACATTTTGTCTACTCGAGTTGACCGAATATTAAATGCCTTAACTTTTTTTATCACAAATTGCATTTCATGTTTTATATAAATGATTTAAGCAGGCCATATAACTAATTTGAAAACATTTAACTCTTTAAATAACATTTATGTTGCAGCTATTAATACTGCGAACGCTTTTAGTCTGTTCAAATATAATTAGCGGGCACCTAATGACTATTTACAAACTAAAACACAAACACATAAGTTCCGTACAACCATAAACGCGACGAGAGATTTCTGTTAGTTTACACGAGTCGGTCCCTTTTCATGAAGATATTTTGTAAAGTTGTAAAATATTTGAATGATAATTTCCGCACTGCCGAATTACTTTTCGTTTTGCTGCAGCAGATGCTTTCAATTATTTGTCACGATTGAAATTTAATATGTTTTAACATAGAACGAATATGTAATACAAACTTGTGAATAATCTTATGCAATCATGCATTTTATATACTTACATATGTAACACGGTTTTATATTAAAACATTTTGTCAAATTATCATAAATCAAAAATAAATTGTTGCTTTTGAATATAAATACTAGGTTCTAAAGAATTAATAATACTTTTAGATTTATAGCCTTAATTATTATCCTGATTCTAAACAGTTTTCACCGACGAAACAACAAATAATGAATGCCCATTTAATGAATAAACATTTGAGTTTTATGTACTTTACATGTCTAACAATATACTTGTTTACCTGTCTAAGTTTAAACTAGTCTACTTTTGTACCTACCTAGGTGTCCACCAGTTTATCTGCATACTTGTATACCAATTGACTTGTATACCTGTCTATCAATACTAGAGTCGAACTACCTATCAGTCAACCTGCCAACTTGTCATATTATGTACCTTTTTATCTGTCTACCTGTCAACCAATCTATCTATCTATCTTCCTATTTGCCTGCTTGTCTACCTCTCTTCCAGTTCACCTGTTTACCAAATCACCAGTTTACCTTTTATCTTTTTTCCTTGAAACTCCAAAACTGCAGGACCAACTTTCGCAAAAATGTAATCCATTTTTCATTTTTTATTTTATTATTCTTTTAGTATTATTTTATTATTCAGAAATTGTATTTATATTATTTATTAATTTTATTTTTATTATTATTTGCTTCTATTTTATATTAAATCTTCATATTACGGATATTATTTCCATGTAAATTCTATCCTTTGCACTCTTATTTATTTAAATTTATGTTATTATTTAACAATATTGATAGATGTTAATTATTTAACAGTTGTAATAATTATTGAAATTAAAAAAAAATCATTTCGTCAACACAAATAAAATATTTTTCGAATCATTCACGTAGTATGCTTCAATTTGAAAACTGTCGTTTTTAGAACTTTGTATCTCTCAAACAGGTGAAACTGTCTTTGCCAAAAACTAACCAGCACTTCTCGTCATGAAATTAAATGTATTTGATTCGTTCGAATCGGATGCTCCGATCTCACAAAAGCAAATTATCATTTTGTTGTACTTTTTGCATTTTATCTCCAAAATGTTTGGACCTGTCTTTGCCAAAAACTAATCAGCAATTTTTCTATTATGGGATTCGAATATTTTTTTAATCATTCAAATCAGTGTATTCATGGACAAAAAATTGTATTCATAAAAACACATAGTACACATGCACATCAATTTTATCTAAGGTATGCTAAAATGTTTAGCATTGCTAAATTCCAATAGTGATTTTCTTCTGTTGTCAATATTTATTAAAACAACCAATATATCATTTTATTTGCATATGTTTTCAAACATCTTCAACATTTTTTTATCAAAACCGTTTATTTTCTCTTGCTTCCTGTTTTCTGGCAAGTATTTCTTATTTCTGGAATACATTGAGCATATTCGATAAACAAAAGATTTTCGCAAGCCAGAGACAAATGCACATACCATATATTTCTTCGAAAATACCTCTGCGATGATTTCTTCCAATATTGACATTAAAAGTCTCTCTGCCATATCGCGGTCATCTCAGAAAGTCCACGGGGATTGTTTGAATTGCTTTGTTATGTATTTATGATGTTTGTCATAGGCATATATCATGATATGTACATTTGTGATAACCTTAATCTATGTATATGTATGCATAATATGTGTCTTCATGTTTAAGCACACACGGTCATGTTTATATGTTTGTACAGCTCGAGGATTTTGGTTCATTGAGCTATAACTTGTTAACTATGTGAGAAGTAATCAGTGCGGATAGAAATTAATTTATGGTATCTAGAGTTTCTTAAAATATATAAGGTAAGGTTGCTCAAGTCGTACCTTCTAAGAAAATAATGTTATAATTTTTAGTGCATTCAAAACATAGCATTTTCGTGTCGTGGTCACCTTGAGCTTTATTGTATAAGTTTTGAACTGTATTGACGTTTATTATTGAATATTTGAAGTAAAATGCATGTGAATTTTATACATTTATTAAGTGAATTTAATACAATAACAAAAAAAATGTAAGCGAGAAGTAAATTATCTTTGGTATACAATTGTTTGGCAGTGCTCATAAGACTAATGTAGAAATAATACAGAAATTTCCGAACAAATTTTTGAAAATTGACTTAGGAGCACCAAAATATATTCCCAACTGGTTGATCCATGTTGACACGAATACACCTGCCATAGATAATTAACTTCTAAAGTAACAGCAAATTAGTATAGAAAGTAACTCAAATTCATTAGCAAACTTTTTGATAACAGAGAACTATCCAAAAAGATTGAAAAGAAAAGCGCTACTGGATTTAAGTCATCAACTCTTCTGATAAAAAATGGAAATAACTTAGTCATTATTTATAACAAATTATTTTATAAGTAAATAGTTAAAATTAGATATACTATTGAGTTGTTTTTTTAACATGCCCGTTTAGTATACAATGTCCCGTTATTGCTTTATTAAATGTCCTTACATGGACAGTTGTAAATAAAAGAGATAATAATAAAAAAAACATTTGGCAACAATTTTGTATTGTTAAAAATCACATCTTTCGACTAATGATTAGTATACATCTTTTGTTAGGAGACGAATAATAACGCTTAACGCTTTTTTACTGTTTATTTTACAGCTATTAAATCGTCTTACATTTTCAGCATCAATAAATACTATAATAGTCTTAAATAGCTGCTCAACAATAATACTTAGGGAAGCTCAACTATATTGCGACCACAATCGATTATAGATATAATAAATAAATATTAGCGTGGAGTATTGTGATCCACTACCGTGAATCCCCATTTTTATTCGGTGAATCCCGAAATATGATTTTGCTAACGTGAACTCTTAAAATTAGACATAAGTCCTTGGGGGTTCTTGTGATAAACTATGGAAATCATCGATTTAGCCTGAGATAACTTTTCTCTAGTTATTAGTTTTCAAGTCGAACCTATTTAGTTAATAGGACTTAAAATAAAATAATGATTTGGAAAATTAACAAAGCTACTTATCATATATAAATATATCTGTAAATTACAGATAATACTCTGAGTATTAAGAATGGACAATGAAACAGGTTATGAAGATAAGGCATAAGTTAAAAAAATTTGACGTTTTTCAATTTTTGCAAAAAATGTAGAAAATTTTATTTGACCATTATTTCATTGTATTTAACAAGCTACAAACATTCATAAATCGCACTGTATTAAATTGGTTCGAGTAAGGAATTTTGCCGACTTACGATGCAAGATCGATGATGTTTGAAACTAACATTTCTGATATAATTAAAGAAATTGTATTATCCAAATATATCCAAAAGATTACGATGTAAACGATACAACTAAACCTTAGTAATAAGAAAATTATTATTAGTGAAGATCATATTTAAGTATCAAAAATTTTAGTAGAAACTTTACAAAAAGCTTTTTACCTATTTCTTTTTCATAGAGTGAGATAGCCTGCCAATTGTGAATGTGTTTTAAGCGAATTAAATAATTCTAATTAGTAGATCCAATTAATGTAATTTATAATTATCAGACAAACGATATGTACGTTCAGAACTAGAGATCGACATTTTATATAGTCATAAGGATTTCTGAAAAAAGAATAATTGCTATTAGCTATAATAATGAATAATTGTAAAAGTGCAATTTACGATTTAAAATACACACACACATACACACATATATATATATATATATATATATATATATATATATAGCATGTTATTACATTATTCGTACTACATACATCATTTATAACAATTTTCCACCCTCTGCTTATTTTTGGGAACAAATATTCTCGTTTATAAATCATAAGTACCTACTATGCTGGATTGTCTGTAGATACAAACACATCTTGTACGCACTTCGCATTTTCTCAGTATCCATTTACATTTGTAATTCTCATGTGCCCACAATATTTCTTATGAAAAATTGCCCTTTTTTGCATAACGCTCAAAAATACCAATCTATGTAGGTTGATATATATATATATATATATATATATATATATATATATATATATATATATATATATATATATATATATATATATATATATATATGGGCTCAATATTAATTTGACTCTTTGACATATAAGGTGAATTTTTGAAAATTCGTAAAATTTTTCTTCTTTATTCGTAGAAAATGCAGTGGTAATTACAGTTATAAAGAAACTTATGTAAAGCATGGTTCATGGAGTGGCTATTAGGCTAACTTTATCATAAAACTACTATAAAAATATTTATTTAACTTGTAAATAAATCTATATAATTTAGGTAGTAACTTCAGGTTAAATTTTACCGACAGTTATTAGGGATTCTTTGTTCTTTAAAAGAATGGTATTCATGCACATAATTAAACTTCAGCTAAATCGAGATTTTATCATAAAATGCAAGTACACTGTACAGTATGTACACTTAGTACAGTGTGGATTGTAACCAAATTAATCAAATCCAATTTACATACGGTTCTCGAAGTTCTCATATAAAATAAATTGCAATTTCGCATCATATTCTTTAAATGAATACAACTCACAAAGCTATATAATTAAAAATTTAAAAACTGAATAGCAACAGTAGATAATAATTAATGAACAATTTATGAGAGAACATTCTTATTATATAGATGTAAATTTACCACATATTAAATACATAGTTAGCAGTAGGAGTTTCCATAAAAAAATTATTATTAACTAACCACAAAATTATATAACTGCTACAACTAAAGAACACTAAAAGATACTATTACCAAGAGATCGTGACTAATAAGAAATATATTTTTCGTTGCCCATTGGAACATGTTCTTATTATTTATTTCATCATATAATATTTTGTACTTTTCATTTTGCTGTTATCATTATTATCTTTTCTTATTTCTTAATGTTTGTGGTAAATGCTGAAACAGAAGGTTCAGGTTTTGATCATTTTATAGAACTGTAAATAAAGCGTAAAAATTAATAATCTATTATTATATACCGTATGTTATCATGGCACTTATATTTGGAATTTCATCTTTGGACGAGGAGGATACTGAAAGTTCTCATTCCTAATAAAATTTTCTCCCTCGTAGTTGTTTGGAAGATTTTGTTGTTTACGAAGTTCCGGCGCAGATGGATGTAATTTTAATAAAGCTTCTCACGCTCGCGTCTGTTTTCACATAAAACAGGGGTTAGTAACATTTAATCATTTGCGAAGTCACAAAAAATATTTATAGTAGTATATCTACTGATACAAAGGAAATGGTAATACAATAATTATTATTAAGTCAGTTTATTAATATGAATTTATTTTTTATTGAAATGATTTTAAGATTTCATTTACTATAGTGTGAGAGTGATACTGAATTGGTCATCCCTTCAATTTATAAGTAATTGACATATTCCCTATCAGTAATGCAATGACCAATTATCAGTGAATAATTTCCTTATTTTGAAATCACTATTTGCCACATGGCTGGGACTTTTGAAAAACTAATTATCAGAATAGTGGCCTAAACACTTCTAAAACTTTCAATTATTAAAAATAAATCGGAATCACTGAATTAATTTTGATTTTTTTTTACAGGTGAGGTTCATACTTTCAAACTTCAATTTTATTAGCCATGTTTTTGGTAAGTGATTTTGTATTGTATTACAAGACCTATTGTGATTTTTTTTGAACTATGTAATGTTCTTCATAACTTTTGAATGTTGGAAATTCATTTTTCATTAATTCATATTGATTATAATCATGATATTTGTTTTTCTGATTCTACCTATTAATTATTGATATTATTTACATAAGTCTCTCCGTTAAAGTAATTTCTATTATTTGTTTGAGCCATCAAAATCATTCAAGATGTGTTATAGAAAGATTCTGTTTTTCAAATAATATTTTTTTTATTTGATTTAGGAATGTCACTAAAACTCAAATTTATTAAAGTCTTTATAACTCCTACTTTTTAATTATTTTTTTTTAAATATTCATACACACAATATTAATTAAAGGATAGCTTGTTCTCATTATAGTTGGTAAAAGAGCTCGATAACTGATCAAGTATCTTTTTTTGTGAACTTTTTTTTACTGAATTTTGATCAAGATTTTTCTGAGCTTATGGGATAGCTTAAATTTATCTGCTGAAACATTTCCAAAACAATTCTAAGATTTTGGTAACCGAAAGGTTTGCATTGATAAAATTAGATCTATTTAGTTTAGTTTAATCTAAATATAGATTATTGCACAATTTGAATCGCAGGATTGTCGAATTGTGCAAATATTTTTCTATTTGCACATACAGTACATAGTTCAAGAATGGCTTACAAAAAGAGCAGTAATATTATCATCTGAAGATAAAATAATTTTTGAACGAGAACCATTCAAATCAATTGTAAAGGTGTCGTTTTTTCAACAGAGTTTTTGAAATCTTACTCGATTCTTTAAGCATGCAACAACTTATTTCAAAATGACTGTCCAAATTAATGAATTAATGGAAAGCGCAATAATAATACAGAAAAAGCTTGAATATCCACATGTGCAAACTTAATTTAAATGAAATCAGTTTTATATTAGACTGGCACTTGCATTGAGAATCATGTCTCAGGAATATTTATATGAGGCATGCATAGCAGTGAGTAAACCATCCATTTAGACTCTTGTAACACGCATTTCTACTAGTGTGTATATTTATATATCTATATGTGTACGAATATTTCTTTGAGTCACGAACCCACTTTAGCTAATCTTACCTACGTCTAGGTTGAATTAGATATGATGTACCCATAAGTACCTCTGAATGAAGGAACTTGTATTCAGTTTGTCGTTTCGAATTAATACTAATGCAAACTCAGTAAAATTGAATATAACGTTAATTTGAGACGTATAGGGCCGAGACGTTGTTCTGACTAAAACTTGCTCTGCAACAGGGACTTTCTGACACCGTTGACAAAGTACAGAAATTATTATCAGTCCCAGTCTCGACATGTTCGCATTCATAACCCACGTTAATGCTTTGCTTCAGTATAATTCATTCCAAGAGATAGCTGGTACATGGGATCTGTTAATATTGCGTTGCAAAATTATTTAGAAATACTTTTACTTACTTTGACGATTTATGTTTGTTCAATGGTGGTGTACAATCGGAAGTTAGGCCAACAAAAACTATGTCAAATGTTTAGATAGCTGGAAAAATAGGTAATTCCTCAATAAGGGGTATTTTAAATGAATAACAGGACAATAGCTATACTGGATATGATCGTAAAAAGAAAGGGAATCTGGTTCGAATCCACGACTGAAAAAAAAAATAGTAAGATCAAGTAGTAGTTAATAAATGTTCATGGTTCATGGACAAAGATAAAAAGCGTTAACTTCAGCAGTTTATTCACATATCTGAATAATTTTGAAAAAATTGAATAATGTTTGGAGCTGCAAAAAATTACTCAACTTTTTACATAATTTTCTATTCCATAAAACAGTTTAAATCTTAAATTAACTTCAAACTTGTTACGGATGGGGGTTGATTAGACCCTTTCGGAATAGCTTATTGCATTTGATTCAATAGGTATTCCTAAGATTTTGTACAATTGAGTATATTAAGGATATACTAAATGTTATCTGCTTGGAAGGCAGCCCAGTCGGATGGTGGCTTGAAGTCCGGAATTCTCAAATCACAGTAGGAATTGGATACTGAGGAAGGAATTGACTCCAGAAGCACAATAAGAAACACTGGCTGCGATTAATAAAGTTTTTATTTACACAAATAACATCTAACACTCGGAAAATTCAACAAAACTTATACGAAAAAACAAGTGAACAACGTACATGAACAAACGAGCTCTCATAAACGCTCATGATTAGCGTTTATATGCAAATCTTCTAATTTCGAAATTAGCAGAGAATTAGTGTTGTCCCATTCTGACTAATGTATTTTGCTGTCTTTATAGCGCGAACAAAACTTGAATCTAAACTTTTGATTTCTTTAAAATACAAAATGTTTTTTACTAAATTTCTGCGAAGGGATTATAATTACGTGTCTCAACTGCATTATCCATAGTATGTATATTCGAAACTTTTTTTAAAAGCTATCGGAACTACGTGTTCTTTGAACTGTGTTTAATAACTTACTTTTGTAATCTATAATTATTTTCGAGAGGTTAACCGAGTTTTTACCTTTCCACAGAGCAAGTTATAGTAATCACAAAAAATTCGAAAATGAAATTTTTTAAAATCTTTACGTTTCAAAGCTTTCTGAACCTCAACTCAGTATTTACCTCAGAATAAATGGATGTATGTATGTGTATGTGCGTGTGAATACATAGTTTTGTTAACGATTTAGAGATGATTCAGGAGACATTTGATTTTATTAACGGGAAGACGTGTACTGATTAGTTTTCGGCAAAGGCAGGGTTAACCGTTTCTAAGATACTTGGCTAAAAGTACAAAAAATAGCAATTCAGTGTTTCAAACGAATAACGATTTTCACTTGAGATTATATTTGAGATCTATAACCTCATATGAAAATTTAAAATTATATTGCTTTATATTGAGCTTGGTCAAGGTTGGAATCAAACCCAGGACTAGTTTGTGCTAGACCACGTTCTTATATCTATATGAACGTGGTCTAGCTAGTTTTCCATAAATATTTAATTAGTTAGTTACTTATAGTTTATTTTTGTTTTCGTGATATCATTTTTTTATGTATAAATCGAGTTTTTAATGAAGTAGGTGCTATTTAAAATAAAACGGTTATTTTACACAGAAGTTATAGAGCATCTTGCATATTTTAAAAAATGCAAATATTTTTCACACCACATAGAATCAACATTTCAATGATGCGGATCTGCACTGCAGTTGCATTTGCTATATTTCGAAACTTCACATCGACACGTTGCAGGGAAAATGCATAAAGAACCCGCGGCCACGCTGAAAAATGTAGAATAAATGAGATGAAAATAATTCAACGTTTTATGAATTTTCCATCATATTTTCTCACGGCTCCATACGGTTTATATTTCTCGTGTATCGAAAAAAGCACCGGAATGATATCGGAGAAATATTACTCGTAGGCAAATATTTATAGATAAATCGTATTACATAAAAGTATTATGATTTGTGATTGTGATGAATTAATCTAAATAAAAATGCTCACCAAAGCAAGGTTCATGATAGCAATAAGCGTTGATGATAATTTTCTGTTAATTATGTTGAAATATACATATTTAGATTATCATTCAAAATTTTATTGTTTAAAGTATTAATTAACTTTCCGTAGGGTAAGTTATAGTAATCGCAAAAAAATCGACAATGAAAATTTTAATATATCTTCACGTTTCAAAACCTTCTGAACATTTTGGCATACCTTAGAAAAAATGGATGTGTGTGTGTGTGTGTGTTCAGATACAAATTTTCGTCGACGATTTCTGGAACACAGATGAAGCGATTTGAATAATTCAAAAAACATTTGATTTGTATTGACAAGGAGACGTGCTGATTAGTTTTTGGCGAAAGCAGGTCTAGCCGTTCCGCAGACAAAGGGCAAAAAGTGACAAAAGCGGTAACTCAGTTTTTAAGAGAACGAAGCGTCCGATTTCAATCATTCAAAAAAACATTTTAAGTGCATTGACAATATCAACAACTGGTTGAATTTTTGGGAAGGCAGGTCCAGCGGTTATAAACTCTCAATAAAAATAAGTTAAAGAAATGACGTTTTGCGGTCAAAAATGTTTATTGGACATATGTACATCAAGTTATCAGATATTTTATAGAGATTTCAATATTGTGTACACGTTTTGTGTAAATTTATTTGGGTTCCGAATCACGATTTTTAATTACGATACAGGAAGTTGTTATGCACTCCACTAGTTTTAATAACTATGATTACTTTGATTTTGATGTAATAAATGTATTAAATTGGTTATGATACTGTATCATAACATTTTTGATGACATGCTACAAGTCTATACAATCTATTAAAAGACTTCGTATCTTGTCTCAAGTTTAATCATGTAATTGCAAAACATATTGTGACAGCAGCAGCACAAAAAGCGATAGAACAACATGAACAAGAAATAAGTTTCTAAAGCCCGCGCATAATACACAAATATAACAAGGATTAACATGAAAATTTGCTCCAGATTTCAACAATATGTTTTAACAAGCATCTCGAAAAGCTCGACTCTTAACTGTGTGTCGCAATAAACCTGAATAAAATACTATCCGGGCTCCATAATATAAACTAATGTCGCGCTCCCGGCTGGAACGCAAGATTGAATGAGACACAGAACTACGAGTGCATTTCACGAGGGTCTCGTTCGTATTTATATAAAACCTTTTGCTTTTATATTATACACACCGTTGTTTTTATTTTTCTTATTCTGCTCATCCTCTTTTGCTTGCAGATTTTTCATCGCACTGCATTACTGTTATTACATTCATGAGACGCGAATACTCGTACGGTGAAGAGTGGAGCGCATCAGAGTTAAGCAATCTGTTAGTGGATTTTCGAATAAGTTCGATTTGATATATACTTTGTGATATTCAAATCTTATTTCGTGTTGGATTTATATGAAATTTTTGATGGAGTAGCTTTGGTCGTACTACCGCCTAACACGTGCGTACCCTGCCTATATTTTCCAAAGTTTTTGCTCAATTAGGAAAACACCGAAAACCAGAGGGGTAATCGAACCGAAAGCATATTAAAAATATACAAAAACTATTTAAATAAAAAAATTAGCGATTGTTAGCGATTAATTAAATATAGAATCAATAAACGCAAAGATTTACTTTTAATTTAATTTAATTAAAATTGTCGTGTCATTTCTTTAGCGGCATGTTGGAAAAACAACTCAATAGTTGTTTTCCCATTTCTTATAATAATAACAATATTTTATTGATAATTATATAATCCTAACTATTTACTTATGAAATATATTCTTATGAATAAAGAAATTATTTAAAATTTTAATCAGGAGAGTTGATGACTTAAATCCAGTGGAGCTTTTCTTTTCAACAATTGTAAATTCCACAAATTTATGAAATGTCTCTAACTGGACAGTTGTGAATAAAATAGAGAATAATAATAAAAAAAGCTTTAGGGGGCATAATTGATAGATATTATTCATTCATTTATAATCGTATGCCGAAAACAATTAAAATTAAGAACCGTAGTAAAAAGGTAGATCAAATATAGACGCGTATTAATTTAACCTAAAACAAACTAATAACATAGATTATTTAATTCAACCAGAAAGGTAGCTCAGTCAGAAAATCATTTATTTGCAGTTTGTTTTTACTTATAAGTATTCAATTTTATGTTATTATTATTTTTTAGTAATCCGACGTTTTATATTTTTCAAAGGTTAAAGAGGTAATTGGAATTTCCCCATAGAAAAGTTTATATTTTCTTTCTTTTCTTGATTTTCTAAAATTATGCTATGTGATTCTAAATATATTTTTTCATCATATTTGTCTTTAGTTTTTTTTTCTATTAACTCTAGTAGATACGCCACTGGTCGTATCTACTAATTTGTAGACAATCAATTGTAAAAAACTTGTCAGCATTATCTGCTAAATGTAATTAGTTTTATAGATTGCAGAATGAAAATGTAAATTAAAAAAAAATAGTAAAAAATGTGATCAGACTCGATTCTAAAAATTGAAAATCCATTTGATATAACTCGATGAGAACTCGCGTTGAATTGTTTTGAAAAACGATGGTTCCAGCCATTTCTTTGAAATTCATAGAAAAATGCAAAAATTTTAATCGATGATATCGATTAAAATTTACAACCAGTTTTGAAATTTTAAAAGCTTAGTTTTTAGTAAAGTTTTTATGTGAAGTTTCTTTGTAATTAATGCTTAGAAATGATTTTTTAACGAAATTGATTACATTTGTTCAAATGATAGATTTATGTAATTATAAAAAAAAATTCAATTACTATTTTTGAAAATATAATAATTGAACTCATTATATATGATTTTAGTTTAAAAATAGTTTTTCATGTTGAATTTCAACTAACAGAAATCTCCCGCATTTATTTTGATATGTGTGATATGTAAAACGTGATATAATCCATCTATAATATACTATTCTGTATCTTTGTTCTAAAAACCTATAAACTCGACAGAGAATTTACATCGTACGTTTAAGTGATTACATTTTTATTATTTTATATTTGGAATAATTTTTCAGATTAAGGTTAAATATATTGTTCTCAGTTTATTAAATTGAAAATGTTAGAATCGAAAATATTTTTAATGCAATATGCACGACAGAAAAAATAATCAATGCACCGATATTCACTATTCGCGCACAGTTCATTGAATTCGTTTGCATACATATGACACCGCTCACGTTTTAGTGTCATTCCCATTCTCTCAATGCACAAAAGCGCTCAATACTACATTAAAATTTCAATTTAAATGCAGATAAACGATTTCGAGAACATAAAAATATTTCTGAACAATCAACAAAACGGATTCCGTTTCAGAAAATAATCAGGAAATGGTGACTGAGTATCTTTGTAGACTTTGGTATCGTAGATATCAAAATATATAGATATGTGCATGATGTCCAAGCCATAAGGCAATAAAA
Organism: Ctenocephalides felis; assembly: GCF_003426905.1. Classification (NCBI taxonomy): domain Eukaryota; kingdom Metazoa; phylum Arthropoda; class Insecta; order Siphonaptera; family Pulicidae; genus Ctenocephalides; species Ctenocephalides felis. Next base: position 54,501,000 of record NW_020537758.1, read on the forward strand.
AGGGATTCATGATACTCGTAAATTATATGAATCACAGAAAAGGCCGATAAACCACAGGCTAAGAATATTTGAGAGAAGACCTCGAATATTACATAATCATACGTACATAGAAACTCAGGACATTTATTTTTTCATTTTCTCAACAAAATTGTTTTGAGAAACACATATTTTATTATCTATCCATGCAAATCAAATAAATTATGTAAAATTTACTAAAGAAACAATGTTAATAATTGCTTTGCAGAGATATTACCTAGAGAAATATGAACAATAATAAGTAATATCACGGCTGCCAGAAAAGCCCCTTCCTTGAAATTTGCAGAATTTCGGCAAACTGCCATTTTATTGTGTGCATAAATACCTATTTACCTATTATTATTAATAAATCTTGAAAAAAAATTCATTCATTGACGTAATCAGTTCTTATGTATATATTACCATAGGAAACACTTCGAGCATGCATTATACAAAAATTTAATGTTGGTATATATTGAAATACACATTTTTATAACTACTTCACTACTAATTGAAAACTTTTAAAATCGTCGATTTGTAATTCAATATCTGAAATTTAGTTTAACAGGAATCTGATCGTATGGCTGATGGGTAGCAATCTAAATCAAGGTTATAATGTTTTTATGGATATTTTCTAACTTTGCGTACTAAAATATCGGGAATAAAAAATTCTAACAATTTTTATTTGATAATGGGTTAATTGAATTAGTTTAGAGTCAGAAAAAGGTAATACAAAGAAAAATATTTTTGTTCAACAAAAACACTGAAGAGGGCTTTTGATTACTTTTTATATTTCATTAATATATAACACAATTTGTCAAAAACAATAATATAATGATATTTCATTAAAATATATCAGCAATCGATATAACACCAATCAACAGTTAAATTTGTGCTTCTATTAAAAGTAAAATATTATAACCCTCTAATGCATTTTTATGTAGGTACATTCATAGATAAAAGAAGAGTATATAGATCGCTCTCTCGGGCCATATTTCGTTGCCAGGTTTTTCCTATCAAATCTGTCAATTTTCTGGCTTAGTTTCCGTCTCCCACTATAGATGTCGCTAGCGTCGACCGTGGGTGCGAATATAAAATGCTGTAGAAAAGCACCAATATTATATAGATCGTTTGAATTCAAAATTTAAAAAAAGATAATTGAATTTTAAAAAGCATTTATTTTTATACATTACATACATGATTACAGAATATGGTATTTAGCTTTAGAAACTATACGCACAATTATTAGTAGACATATTTTTTTCATGAAACATCAAAAGACAATTTTTGCTACTCACAAACTTTTGTTGTGTAATAGTCGATCCCCAATTAATATTAGCAGTGTTAAAAGAAGGGTGGAATTTTACCATTAGCTTGAATTTTCTTTTATTTACATGATTATGTGTTCTATGTTCACTTGACATGAAATTGTGAGTCCTATTTTCAATATTGGTCAGATAATTTCAGGCTTGCACTTGTAACTTAATATTGATTGCTGTGTTTTTATTTTTAATATTGGCAAATAATTTAATTCAAATCACTGCCTAAGCTAAAGAAAAAAAAAGTTTTTGGCTTTTTTGATAACTAAAGAAAGTTATTTGGCGAACCCCGTATATGTATTTCGACTTTTTTTATTTCAGAATTAGCAAGTATGAAATCATTATGAATAAGTTTGACAAAATAATAGTTATGATTATTGATTACGGCTTATATAAATATGTAAGTGTATATTTAGAAAGACTTTCACATAAAAATATACATTTATGTTATAGGTAATCATAAAAATAAGGAAATGAATACTTGTATCAATCGATGGTCTAGTGAAAGTACCACAGAAATACTATACAGGATATCGTAACACGTTATCAATTTAGTATCTTTATGTAAAAATCAATGCATGTATTTAAGTCAAATAAAGCAAATTTTCAAATTAATTTTTTTTAACACGTTATCAATAATCGATTAGGAAGCGATAAAGTTAAACTGTTATCCATAAGAAAATGTCATGTATCTTATAATCGCATTATTTCAATTTCCTTGAGTTTCTTCTACCCTATGTAGTAAGTTTTCTGTCGACACGCCCTTTGAATCGAACTTTAACAACTATTCCATAAAACATTGAGTTCGTAACAAAAGTTCATGAATGGATATCATCAACATAATATGTTCAATGCATATACGACTTTTCGCATTAAAGTATTTATGCCGCAAACCAGAAACTGTCGTTATTCAAATACTTGGAAAAGTTGGCACGTTACCAGACTCTTTCTGTTCGGGAATTATTTGTGACTGTCGTAAGCAAACGGAAGGTTGAAACCTTTAACGCCGAACGGGATATGTCCCATTCAATTATATCGCCAACTGCTTGCGGCTTTAGCACTCTTCGACTGCATCGGAGATTTAACGATCTCTCTATACTTTGGCCATGTATCTACAGATAATTTTGAAATCGATAGTAACGTTATACATACGTTCTTTTTTAGTTTAAAAAGTCAATTTTTATGCCAAAATCACTATGCGATACGTATTTAATATATTAAAATTAAAGTGTAGTGCAGACCAAGCTCTAGTCGTGTCTAGTGTTAGAAGTATCGAGCCAAAAGATCGATATTGAGTACTTTGAAAAGTATCTAATCAAAATATCGATGCCAAAAAAATATCGTGGCGAAAGTATCGATAGTACTCAATATCGAATTTTGAGTACTTTTCATAAAAATCAAACATAAGTGCAAGAAAGATCTAAAACTCATTAAATATCATATCACAATATTAGAATGAATTCTATTGCTTGCATCTGATGTGTTAAATCAGAATCATTTTCAATATTGTAAAATTTTAACAGTAATTTTTCAATACTACTTTCAAATTCTATAATTTTTTAAAAAAAAAGACAAGTTATAATAGTTGAGTATTTTTGATTAAAACAATATAATGGTCTGATACTATATTCAAAAAGCAATACGTTTTAAGTATTTTAAGCACAATAATATTTTTAATATTTTTAAGTAAAATAATATTTCATAATTGTTGAATATTTTATATGAATAATTTTATCAACTTTAAAAAATCGTTACATGTTTGCATAAAACTGCAATATGATGAAATAAACGGAAAGCAATAAACATTCAGTTTATTGTTAATGACGGTCAAGATATATTATCTTCGACACTTGTAGAGAAACATCCCTTCGGAGCGATGGTATTTAAAGTTTAAATGGTTCCGAGAAACTCAAACCCATATGTTTGCATGTTGAAATTCAAAAATTTCAAAACATGAGTATTTTGTGTTAAAAAAGATTCGAAATATAATTATTTAAAATAATAATATTCATCGATTTTTATATATTAGTATTTTGCGTAAAAAAGAATCGAAATATAATTATTTCAAATAATAATATTCATCACTTTCTATGTATTAGTATTTTGCGTAAAAAAGAAACGAAATTTAATTATTTCAAATAATAATATTCATCAATTTCTATATATCAGTATTTTGCCTAAAAAAGAATCGAAATATAATTATTTCAAATAATAATATTCATCAATTTCTATATATTATTATTTTGCGTAATAAAGAATCGAAATATAATTAATTCAAATAATAATATTCATCAATTTCTATGTATTAGTATTTTGCGTAAAAAACAATCAAAATATAGTAAACGCAAAATAATCATACTTTATTTGTTGAATATGTTTTTATAAAAAATTTAACGTATTTTAAAATCCGTTTCATTTTACATAAGAGTAATAAATAAACATCTTTATTTATTAGTGTGGTCATATTCATTTTGGGTTTTTGAGACTGATGACCCTGAGGGATCGTTTTTGGACAATTCTTTGAACAGTTACGACCACCTAGAGAGACTATTGTATTGCATTTGCAATGAGTGCTGTTCATAGTTGGTCGATTTGTGGGGTTCATAGATTACGCTGTCGATTCTTTTTGAGTACTATTGACGAAAAAGATCGATATTGGCAAATAGATCGAGCTAGAAAATCGATACCAAAAGTACTCACTATCGACCGCAAAGTATCGATATTTACTCAGTACTCGATATTTTGTTCTAACACTAGTGGTGTCCACTAAGAATTTATTGTTCTAATAATTAGTGCATTTTTATTAGATGATAACTTGGTGACCTCGACCTTTAGTGAATATTTAGTTGACTGATGTTGACCGAGTCACTGAAATTTTAATTTTTTTTATTAAAATATGTAACTTAATGATGTCATCAAGCTGTCCTTGATCTACCTCTCAAAAATTGAGTGCCACCACAACCAGTTCATTACTTCTATAAACAACTCTTCATTACTAAGAAGACTGAAAAGATGCTGTCCAAGCGACCTTAAATGAAACTCTAGGCTTCACTCATTGAAGTGAACTCTAGAAAATTATTCTATTATTTATTTTTCTTTTTTCTTTCTTCTATTATTATTATTATTATTATTATTTTTTTATTTTTTAATATTTCGATTCCTCTCGTTTGTGTCACAATAGCTTATAAGATTAAATTGTATATCGATTGCTATTTTGATAAATAAATTAAAAAAAAATTATCTTTACATTCTTGGAACAACTGTTTTTATATTATTATTTACCAAGTTGAACATGATTATTAGAGTAATACTCAAAATAAGAAAAATATTCAAAAAGTAGTCAATAGATTTATGAAATTATTAAGTTTCTGGCAAGAACGGGCAATGAAAATGCGGATGTTTATAAAAATAAAACCATCACTCGGTGTTTTCCAATTTGAGCAAAAACTTCAAAAAATCATACTCAACCAGTATTTTTTTTGTATTTGACCAAATCTGTAAAACGCTTTTCATTAAGCTGTGGACCAGTAAAAAATTCTGCACCACTTTAGCTACAAGTTCATCAAAATTTGAATCTAAAAAGGCATAATCTAAACAAAATTTACCATTTAAATATATCTCAGAAATTTTTAAGTTTGTAACATAAATAAACCTATTTTAATAAGAAAAAAATCAGATTAATATTATTGCCGTAAATTTCTTACAACTGAGTCCAAAAATTAGTAGAAACTTTATACCTCACTGATGATTTCTGTTTCAGAAAGTCGGACATCCTTCCAGTTGTAAACATTTGGATGCAAACATTAATTTATATTAGCTTAAACAACTAAATAGTACTATTTAATGGTACCAGATGATGTAATTTATAATTCGTAAATAGAATGCAGCTGAGGTACGACTTGAGCAACCTTTTCCTATATTTTGAAATGTTATGAAGAAAAGTTCAAAGGTAAATCGTCTGAACTACAATAACTACAATAACGCATATAAAATCATATACATTTTTAAACTGAATTGTAAATTTAAAATTTATATTTAAAGTATAAAAATTTGCATATTTTTGAAAAAAAAAATCTGAAAATGTTGAAATTTATAATTGAACTTCAAAAGTTAAAAATCTGGGTACGGAACCCAAATTCGTTTAACAAAATTCGTACTCATGTTTTAAATCTCTATAAAATATATAACCATTTGATGTGCCTATATCTTATTATTTAAACCGCCAAATATATTTTGTTTTCTACATTTTTTCTCTGTATATCCGAAACCGCTTGACCTGCCTTCCAAAGAATTAAATTCTTCATTTTGTCAATACAAGTAAAATGTTTATTGAATAATTCAAATCGGTCGCTCCGTTCTCTTATAAACTCAATTTCCTGCCAAAAACTAATCAGCAAATCTTCTCATCAATAGGAATAGAATGTTTTTAAAAACAATAAATTCGGTTGCTCCGTGCGCCCGAAATTGTGGATGAAAAATTGTATTCTAACACACATCCAATTTCTCAGTATGCCAAAATCTTTGAAACCTTTGCAAAAATCCTTCGTTTGCAAAAAAATTTATTTTCGATTTATTTGCGATTACTATGACCCTACAGGAAGTTAATAAATAAATAATATTTAATAACAGTTTTCAAAAACAATACTACTCTTATTAAAAAACTACTAATAATAGTAAATTATAACAACTATTCATTTTATACATTCGCTATATTCATAACTTCAGCTCCATCACATTTCCTTGATTTTCCATGATCATATTCGGGACATTCGAGTATTTGATTACAATAAAAACAATTTTGTGTGTATATTATGTTCATAATTACTTTATTTTCTCTTCTATAATAGTGTTAAGAGTTATGTAATAATAATTTGATAAATGTAAAAATTCTGAAAATAATATTTATTTTATACTTATAATATTCTTATCTTTCAACTACTTGAATTATTCACTAAATGCATTAATTTAATTCAGACTATTGTATACCTAATAATAATTGTAATTGTTATTTTTAATCTAATTTATTTGCTGCAAAAATAAACTTCTTCAAACATTTCCATACTATGTATCATACATAAAACATCCAAAATACACTACATATCAGTTGTTGAAATAAAATAATTCAAATTCTTCTATCACGTGATCGCCATCATAAAATATTTTGTTACTTATTTATCGACGGCCATAGTTGTCAAATTAATTAAAATGTTCTGCGCAATATAAATACACTCTCCAAAATTATCAATTTTCCACATCAACGACTATCTAAAGAAACCGGAACTTTCTACAAGCAGTGACCAAATGATCAAACAGACCAGCCCGGATCTACTCGTCAGATGTTAAAATACATAAAAACATTAAAGAAAACCCCTTTAACTGCACATTGGTCGTTTACAGAACGCAGGGGTAGTTTCGTGAAAATGGATTAAAATAAGAAGAAGGAAATAGGGGTATGCATTCGAATGTAGTAATCAATTTCGATTGAGTGACTGATAAAAGCATTGTTGAGCAGTTTGCCTTTCACCCTTTAACAAAAGTTCATATATTAGATTAGAGAAATTGCATTAACCTTACACAATGCGTGTAAGTCATAAAGAGAATGCTTTGATGTGGAAACGGTGGAAATATCTTTATGTACTTGCACGAATTAATCATCGAACTGACGTTATTTGTAACATTCGTATGAGAGATATCTTATTTGGACAGTTTTCTTGCCATTTGGAATGATACTTGAAAAAAAAACAATGGTCTGGATTAAGTATCCTTATTTTGTCTAATTCATTTTGTATTAAACAATCATCAATTATGTTGTAGAGAAGTTTAAAGGTCTGAGTGTAAAAAGGGCCACTACCAATAGCTCAAAAACATGTGAAGTATGGTATTTTTGATGATACTAGTTTCAAGTGGACCAAATATGTGTAAGCAGTCATTGCCTTAAACGAGCTATATTACTATTAAGAGATAAATGTTGATGAAAACGAAAGTATTTTATTGTTATTAGTTTTCTGATTTTTGAGCATTATTGTCAAGGTTACGATACGTGAATAAAATTTTTAATTATACAGTATCAGATTTATCGTTGTTATTAGGATAGATTCAACACTTTTTTATATAACTTCCAGTATAGCTTACATGTAGTTTTGGGTAAAAACGACCACTGGCAAGGTAAATAATTTGTAAATAATATATATAAAATTATTAGTTACTCTATCTCTGACAATGAATTCTTCTAACGAAATTCCATACGAGGCTAAATACAGTATGAACTCTGTGAAAAAATATTCTCAACAAATATGTACTAGATCAAATATGTATTTCAAATAGAAGCTGTTTTTATTTATTAGAAATGACTCTGCATCAAGAAATAATGAGTTGATAAAATATTATGTTCAACAATACATACGCATATACAGATAATTCTTATTTTGATGTTTATCCTAATAATTGTTACTAAACTGCATTGCATTGATTGGATAAAGGATATTGGATTTTCCTGTAAAACCTCTTAAAAATTATAATCTACCTTTTCCCTCTGGATGTCGTTTTTAAACCGGCCTATGGGATAAAATGGACCAATGGACAAATTTTAGAAAAATAGCATAAAAAATATAGTTTAATAGCATGAGTAATAAAACTGGAAATTTTACTGGTGATAGTTTGTTAGTTGTTTGCTTGATATGCGTTATTTGTTTTAATGATTTGGTTTTCACAGTATAATTACTAAAAATCAAAATGAAAAATAACTTTGTCATTATGTCCACGGAGTTGAATAAGTTAGCTATCAAAATTAATATTTACAAGTTAAAAAATAAAAAAAAATAAGTTCTCAAATTTTTCCAGAACTAAACTTTTTCTTGCATCCTATAAAAGTGTTTAAGATATGCCAATAATGTGCCTTAGCTAATTTGACATTTTCTACTTGAATATCGATGAAATTATGATAAAAATTATTTGCTTCTTGATTTGGAAACTGCTGTTCAATAAGAGAGAATTGTACAACTAGTTTGTTTGAAGTTTTCAAATATTATTAGTGCCGACCTTATTTCTTCAACTCCAATCGTATTTATGGTTGTATTCCTCTCTGCTTCATAATATCGACCCTGCTGCATCTAGTATTTGCTTGCAATATTCTATATATATATATAATATATATATTATATATATATATATATATATATATATATATATATATATATATATATATATATATATATATATATGCTAGGTTCAACATTGCAAAAGTTACCTCTCCCGTTGGCTTTGAGACGCAATAATTCGTTAGATGTAGTTTGTCCCACAGACGTAAACTCCAAGATATCACTAATAGTTTCACATTCTACATATAGAATTCCCGAGTATAAGGGAGACTGGAAATCATGGTTATTTGAATTGTCATTTTGGTTATTTGATGACACTTGTAAGTTGTAAACACCTTTTAGTAACGGACTAGACTCATCTTGATTTTTAGGAAGCTGCTATTGATAATCATGAAGAAATAAGTAAAGATTAAAATATTGTAAATTGTATCAATATATACAGGCTATATATTAGCTTATGATAAAATCAACTTTCATACCACAACTTAAAATTTGAATGTTCAATATTATGTAAATTTAATATGATTAACAGACTCGGTTCAAACTAGTGGCACAATGCATTTTTCGTTAAGGTCGTATAGAGTTTATGAGCTAGTTCTGAAACCATTATAGAACTCATTTCCGATATAATAACAGGATCTAACATTTTTAAAGCGTTTTTTTGACATTATCAATAAACGAGGCAAATAAGCCTAATGATTTGGCAAAAGTCTTGTTAATTAGTCCTGGTAAATTCTGTCTTCTGAAAGATTAGGCGTGAAGAGAAATAGATCAAGTTTAGTTTCCAGTACGTTGCGAGTAACACTTGCATATTTTGTTAAACCAGCATTTTATACTTGAACCAACTTTCTGGTAAGATTTTCCCATTACGTTTAACTAAGCATCTTCAGTTAAAAAGTAATAAAATATGAAACACGACTGTTCAGTTTCAGCGAACGTCGATGTAATTTTGAATATTTTACGTGATAGAAAAAAATCTGAACCACTAGATGCATTCCAGCGTTAGGGCAATTTATTGGAACTTCTCGTACCGGAAATTAAATTATTGAAAAGGATTCATTGTTTTTATACTTTGGAGAAATTAAATTTTTGAGAATTTTGAAACTTTTGAAGATGATTAACTTTTTTGAAAAGTTTGAATTTTTATTTTTGTATTATATTTATGAAATTGTATTATATTTTGGAAATGGTGAACGTTTTCTCGAATCAGTTGCGCAGCGTTAACTGGATAGTAAAGAAATATCGAAGCGCGTAAGCGCCGCGTCGTAGTCTTACTTATGAACAAGGGTACAGAACCCATAGAAATTTAAGCAGAATTTGTTATTATTAAAATCTCTATAAAATATCTGATAATTTGATGTGCATATATCTAATGATCATGTTTAAAAATAACATTTTTTATATTGGATCTTAAAAACCGCTAGACCTGTCTTCCCAAAAAATTTATCATTTCCTCTTT